>NC_057731.1:29604050-29632549 GCF_004010195.1 Chiloscyllium plagiosum | reverse complement strand
TCTTGCGGTTGCAGGGGAAGGTGCCGAGAGTGGAGGTTGGGTTGGTGGGGGGTGTGGACCTGACAAGGGAATCGCGGAGGGAGTGGTGATAGGGGTGGGGAGGGAAATACATCCCTGTTTTTCTAGAACCAAAGGATAGAGTGCCAGAATGAGAAGTAAGTCATTTAGAGGTGACATAAGGATGAATTTCTTCATTCAGTGTGAGGTGAATCTTTAGAATTCTTTACTCCAGAGAGTTAAGGAAGCCAAATTGTTGGATACAGTCAGGACAGAGGTTGATAGTCTTCTCAGTATTAGAGATACCTTGGGATATGAAGACAATTTAGGAAAATGTGAACTTGTTCACCTTGACTGGAAGAATAGTAAAACACTGCAAAGTTGAATGTAGAGAGACTGCAAACCTCTGTGCTCCAGAGGGATTAAGGTATCCTGACATGTGAATAACAAAAAAAGTAGTTTGTGAGTTCAGTCAATGATGGCAAATGGAATGTTAATGGTTATTGTTTAGGTAGACTTTAAGGCAACAGTACAGGTCTTTGGTGAGAACACACTTAGAGTACAGCAAACAATTTGATCACTTTATTTAAGACAGGACTCAATTACATTAGAAGGTCAGAAAAGGTTCATTCGACACAATCCTGGGATGAAGGGCTTATTTTATGGAGAAAGGTTGAACAGGTTGAATCTATACACATTTAAAAGAATGAGGGGAGATATTAATAAAATGTATAAGATCCTGAAGGGACTTGACAGAATGTGTGGTGGATGCTGAAAGGATGTTTCCTTTTATGGGAAACTAAGGAGACAAATGGTAGGGGGCACAGTTCAAAAATTAGAGACCTCCCTTTTAAGACAACAATGAGGGAAAAATAATATTTCTTTCACAGGGTCATTATTCTGTAAAATTCTCTCCTCTAGGATTCAGTGGAGGTTAAACTGTGAACTTATTCAAGTTTGAGTCAGATAGATTTTTGATAGACAAGAACATTATTGGTGGCAGAAAATAATCTCGCTCCAAAGCGAGACTACAACCCAATCAGTCATAATCTTATTAAAATGCAAAGCAGACTAAAAGGGTTGAATGTGCACTGTCAGCAAAAATATTTCCATATGGCAGAATACAGTCAGATTTTAAAACATTGGTTCCTAATTGGATAAAGTATCCATACAATGATGTATCTGATATACTTGTGCTACAACTCTGTTAATTGGTTACAATTATTGCATATTTAATAGCTTGATCAACATAGTTATCATGTTATTGGAGGTACTTCTGACTGACTTTAGTGCCAAATATCCAGATGTCAGGAAACTATAAAGATGAGGTTTAAATATTATCTTAACAGATGCTTAAGGAATGTTAGAAAATGTTTCAGACAAATTACTTTTTATAACATGCGGCAGAATTTTAACAAGTGCGACCTGCAAGCATGCTGAATTTCAAATTTAGAATTCGGCATGATCACATTGAATACTGGACTTGATGCCAATGATTTGGGCATTTGATTCTTTACTCAAGCCCTCATTCCTGGTAGAACTGTCCATAGTCACTCATGTTATATAGGCAAAAGCAACAGCTAATTGACACACATAGCAAAAGCAAAAGTAGTAGTAATTTAAATAACCTGTTTTAAGTGTAGAAATAAAACCACACTGTACCCATTTTATGGCTCCGCTTGGAACTAGGTCTGGAGAAGTTTCCAAGTTCTGCTGTTTAAGGAGAAACATAGGAGACTCAGGCAAATGTCTGGTCTTTCTTTGAATAATATTATTGAATCTTTAACATTTATTAATGTAAATTTTAAATAGAAGATGGCACTTCATAATGATCCAGTCATTGCTTTTTCATATCAGCTTATATACTCAAAGCCAGGGATAAAAATTTCAATCAAGAACCCTTTACTCATCTGAGCCAAGCTTGTATTTTTGCCTTAAACATTTATTGATGTGAACTGCTGTTTCTTTATCTCTTGTATTTTATAGTAATCCACACCTATAATTGCTTTTCTCTGCTAAGTACCTGTCACATCTAAGAGGAATTGCTAGAGCTGCACTGTGTACCGAAACAGTACAGTAATGGGCATCAAAAACCTGAGCATCTATAATTGAACAGCATTGCTGTTTGTGCACCATGCATGACCAACTAGTTATTGGAATTACTTTGATTGTGTGGTTTTTTTTTAGATGCTGTATGTTTGTTGCAGGAAAAATCTGGCCAAAACAACATTGACCCTGCAACATCCTAATGCAGATTAATTAGGATTATTACCAAGTAGTTTTAAATCCAATGGGAAAACTATCAGAATGAATTTCAGTTCCAAAGTGACCAAGTTGAGTTCTATCAACAAAAACTATTACACGTATATAGTGGCTTTAAAATAGAAAACAATGTTCATCAATGTATTTTATTCAAAATTAACTTCAGGGAATTCTTTATTATGAATTCATTTCACCTTTTTGTTTTTACTGCATCACGTGTACTTAAAAGCATGACAAAGAGTTTTAGGCTTAGTCTTACAAGTCTCCAAATGATATTAATGCTATTTCATCAAATTTTTTGAATTTAAGATTGAGTGAAATTTCATTATTAATTTCAGACCAATGGTAGAAGCAACAAAAAAAATTGTACTGAAAAAGTGTAAACAGATGTCCAAAATAAAAGATGTTTTACTACAACAGTGAAAGCTAGCTAACAGTGCTGTGTAGATTGACAATTAGATATGTAGTAGTTAATCAGTATTCTCAATGTGCTACCCATCAGTATTTGGCTTACATTGGAAAAGTTAATGATCCTTCAAAGAAACCAAATTCAGCAAGTCTGCTCTTGCAGAAACCCAGTATGACGGGATCAAAATTTGCCAGTATTTGAAATCCTGTGGCTCTCATACCATTGGATCCACACTTTTCATCTTGTATATTGTATTTCCTGGTTTCATCTGATAGGAGATTTGTATTTTTGAATGGAGTAATCTTTTGGATGAGGGTGCTGGCCAGGTGTTCCTGGATACAAATTTTCCTGAAAATAATAATTACATTCCATTTTGCATGTGAGGACATGTCTCTCATAGGCTTTAGGAACATGAGTTTTCATGTATAGAATATTGATTCCTTTTCAAGAAGAAATATCTCCGTTTTCCATGCACCTGATCAGCTTTATGATTTTCCTCCATGCAAGAAGTGACTGAACCTTTATTCTCAAAGATTCCCAACAGGAGATCATGGAGAACCGTGAGATCACCAATCAGAAGGTTCTGTGAAAATACTTGAAGGGAGATCAGCTTCCCTTAAAATTGTATTTTGTGCTTTCTGATTTTACTATCAGTGGAAACAATTGCTTCTTCCTTACTCTATAAAAACTTTTCTAATCTGCAACATCTCTATTAAATCCCTCTTTTTACTTTATCTGCTTTTAAGAGAGCAATCCAGCTTCTCTTGCCAAATAACCTAAGTCATTCATTTATCCTGTAAATCTTTTCAACAAAGTTTCCAAGGCTTTCATATTCTTAAAGTCTGAGCTTTGGATACAACATTCCAAGCCTTAAAAGGTGATTATAAAGATTGAGTATAACTGATTTGATTTCTACTCTATGCCTTTGTTTATATAGCAGAGCATCCTGACACTTTGGTTTTGACAGACTTCTTGACATGTTTTATCATTCGTAAGGATACTTATATGTAAAGCCCCCAGGTATCTGTTCCCACATCTCTTAAAATTGTACCATAAATCTATATTGTTTTTCCTCATTCATCATTTCAGTTTATTTTAAACATATTATTGCCTGAGAAACAAGTCAAATCCATGAGTTTTCCATTTATAATCTTCTCTAATCCCAGTTTGTATTTTGAAGGATAGTTATTGAACCACCAATATTACTAGTAAATTCCAAAAAGCCAGCTTTTGAAAGATGAAACTGGAGTCAACTTTTATACATCTTTAAAAACTTTATTTACAGAGATGCACATTAGAGAACATGCACCTCCTACCTCCAATACCACGGTTTGTGTTTGTCCCTTTTTATAGGAGCATGAGTAAATCCACAATTAATGCTCATCGTTTTCATAAAATAAAACATTTAATATCTAAGTAGTAATTGATGTATAACAAAGTAATCAATAAATTTTGGACATTAGTTAGGAAGTCATTTCCAGGACTGTCACTGACATCATCTCCTTTGATAATCTTCTATGAATAACTTATAGTGTCTCAACCTTGAGCAACTCACATATCTCATTATGGATCCAGAAACAGGGTGCCCCAGTAGGCCCATTGTTTCAGGCTGTTCCTACCCCACTGAAATAAATGCTTCATATCTTGACTCTATTTCTTCTCCTCTTAGTCACAGAGATGTGCAGCATGGAAACAGACCTTTCAGTCCAACCTGTCCATGCTGACCAGATATACCAACCCAATCTAGTCCCACCTGCCAGCACCCTGGCCCATACCCCTCGAAACCCTTCCTATTCATATACCCATGCACTTGATCAGCTTGATGATTTTCCTCCATGCTAGAAGTGACTGAACCTTAATTCTCAAAGATTTCCAAAAGGAGATCATGGAGAACTGAGATCACCAATCAGAAGATTCTATGAAAATACTTGGAGGAAGATCAGATTCCCTTACAATTGTATTTTGTACTTTCTGATTTTACTATCTTTTAAATGCCTTTTAAAAGTTGCAATTGTACTCCCCTCCACCACTTCCTCTGATAGCTCATTCCATACACTTACCACCCTCTGAGTGAAAAGGTTGCCCCTTAGGTCTCTTTTATATCTTTCCCCTCTCAACTAAACCTATGCCCTCTAGTTCTGGACTCCCCCATCCCAGGGAAAAGACTTTGTCTATTTATTCTCTCCGTGCCCCTCGTGATTTTATAAACCTCTATAAGGTCACCCCTCAGCCTCTGACCTTTCTAGCCTATTCAACCTCTCCCTATATATAGCTCAAATCCTCCAATCCTGGCAACATCCTTGTTAATCTTTTCTGAACCCTTTAAAGTTTCCCAACATCTTTCTGATATGAAGGAGACCAGAACTGCATGCAATATTCCAACAGTGGCCTATCCAATGTCCTGTACAGCCGCAATATGATGTCCCAACTCCTGTACTCAATACTCTGACCATTAAAGGAAAGCATACCAAACGTCTTCTCCACTATCCTATCTACCTGCGACTCCACTTTCAAGGAACTATGAACCTGCACTCCAAGGTCTCTTTGTTCAGCAACACTCCCAAGGACCGTACCATTAAGTACATAAGTTCTACTAAGATTTGCTTTCCCAAAATGCAGCACCTCGCATTTATCTAAATTAAACTCCATCTGCCACTTCTCAGCCCATTGGCCCATCTGATCAAAATCCTGTTGTAATCTGAGGTAACATTCTTCGCTGTCCACTACACCTCCAATTTTGGTGTCATCTGCAAACTTACTAACTATACCTTTTATTCTCACATCCAAATCATTTATATAAATGATGAAGAGTAGTGGAATCCAGCACCGATTCTTGTGGCACTCCACTGGTCATGGGCCTCTAGTCTGAAAAACAAACCTCCACTACCACCCTCTGTCTTCTACCCCTGAGCTAGTTCTGTATGCAAATGGCTAGTTCTCCCTGCATTCCATGAGATCTAACCTTGCTAACCAGTATCCCATGGGGAACCTTGTTGAACGCCTTACTGAAGTCCATATAGATCACATCTACTGCTCTGCACTCATCAATCCTCTTTGTTACTTCTTCAAAAAACTCAATCAAATTTGTGAGATATGATTTCCCTCACACAAAGCCATGTTGACTATCCCTAATCAGCCCTTGCCTTTCCAAATACATGTACATCCTGTCCCTCAGATTCCTTCCAACAACATGCCCACCACTGACATCAGCCTCACTGGTCTATAGTTCCCTGGCTTGTCCTTACCACCTTTCTTAAAGAGTGGCACCACGTTAGCCAACCTCCAGTCTTCTGGCACCTCACCTGTGACTATCAATGATACAAATATCTCGGTAAGACGCCCAGCAATCACTTCTCTAGCTTCCCACAGAGTTCTAGTGTACATCTGATCAGGTCCTGGGATTTATCCACCTTTATGCATTTGAAGACATCCAGCACTTCCTCCTCTGTAATATGGACATTTTTCAAGATGTCACCATCTATTTCCTTACATTCTATATCTTCCATGTCCTTTTCCACAGTAAATACTGATGCAAAATGCTTGTTTAGTATCTCCCCCATCTTCTGTGGCTCCACACAAAGGCTGCCTTCCTGATCTTTGAGGGGCCTATTCTCTCCCTAGTTACCTTTTGTCCTTTAATATATCTGTAAAAACCCTTATGATTCTCCTTAACTCCATTTGCCAAAGCTATCTGATGTCCTCTTTTTGCCCTCCTGATTTCTCTCTTAAGCCTTTATTCTGTTCTAAGGATTCCACTCCACCTCTACTCCTATTGCATCACTTCAAGAGTTTCCTGTCGATGGTGATCTCCTTTTATTATGGATGCTGATTAGGTCTCCATCCCCCATCAAGGTTCCCTGAGAACTCTCCATTTCTTCCTTGAATGGAAGTTCAATGTTCTGAAGAATCTTAGCAGTTCTGGTAGCATTGCAGGATGGAGAAAAAAAGTTAATGATTTGAGTCTGATATGACTCCTCTTTGGAATTCCAACAATCTTAGATTAACAACCTTGTATTCAGTCAGTGGTCTGGGACAGGAGAGTATGACGGTGATCAAGGCAGGTAGAGGGATTCAGGAGGTAGTGCAGAATGAGCCTCAGCCCTTGAACTCATTGAACAGGTGTGATACTCCTGCTCCCTGTCTGGATGGGTACAGGGTCTATAAGGAGGCTTAGTAAATTCACCATAACACCAAAGCACAAGGAGCCATTCAAAAGGAAGTAAAGATAAATGTAATTGTAATTGGGGATAGTATAGACATTGTTCATTTTGGCTATGATCTAGAGTCACGAAGGCTGTGTTGCTTGCCTGTTACCTGGGCTCAGGATGTCTCATCTGGGCTGCAGAGGAACATTGAGTGGAGGGAAAAGATCCAGTTGTCATGGTCCACATATGTACCTAAATCATTGGTACCATGAGGAGAAAGGTTTTGCTGAGAGAATATAAGCACCAGGGCCTAATTTAAAAAGAAGAACCAAAAAGGTCATAGTCTCTGGATTACTACCAGAGCCACAATCTAATTGGCACAGGGTCAACAATATTAAAGAGGTAAATGCACAGCACAGAGCTTGGTGTGGGAGAAATTGGTTTGAATACATGAGATATTGGCACAAGTACTGGAGAAGGAGGGAACTGTTCTGATCGGATGTATTCCACCTGAATCATGGTGACAGTAGAGTGCTGGCAAATTGCATAACTAGGGCTATCGATAGGGGCTTTAAACTGAATAATGGGATGGGGGATTTCAGTAGCTAGGGTTGTAGGTTAGTGATGTGGCTAATTGTTACTAGAAAATAAAAGGAAGAGACAGAATGTGTGAATGTCATATTGCACCAAGAAACCAAAAAAGCATAAGAAAAATTGATGACAGAACAAACTTAAAGGTATTGTATCTTAATGCATGAAGTATTTGCAATAAGGTAGGCAAACTGACTGCACATTTTAAAGTTAAGGAATACGATCTCATAGCCATTATGGAAACATGGTTACAAGGAGATGAAGACTAGGAGTTTAACATTCAGATATTTAACCTTTCAGAATGGCAGGGGGTGTGGAAAAAATGGTGGAGTAGTGTTGCTAATAAGAAATGAAATGAAGGCAGTCATGAATGATGGTCTCAGCTTGGATGCTACAATCCATTTGGATGTGGGTTAAAAAAAAACAGTAAGACAAAGAAGACATTGGTAGGAGTGTGTACAGACACACAAAATACAACCACTTTGCAGGAAATGCGATAAATCAACAAATAAAAGGAGCATGTAAAAAGAATAGAGAAGTAATTATGAGTGACTTTAAGTCTTCCTATTGATTCAGTTAATTAAATTGGAAGGTTTACCCATGACAATGAATTTATAGAGTGCTTTGGGGATTGTTTACTCGAGGAATATGATTATGATTATGATTACATTACAGTGTGGAAACAGGCCCTTCGGCCCAACAAGTCCACACCGACCCGCCGAAGCACAACCCACCCATACCCCTACATTTACCCCATAATATGTTAGGGAACAAACCAAAGAGCAGGCTATCTTAGATCTAGTAATGTGAAATGAAGCAGGTTTAATAAATAATCTCAGAGTAAGATGAAACATGCTGGCTCAGTGGTTAGTACTGCTGCCTCACAGTGCCATGAGAGAATTTAATATTCAATTTGAGATTGAGAAGCTTGGGTTGAAAACAACTGTGTTTAACTTAAATGAGGGCATTACAATGATAGGGTTAGCTAAAGTCTACTGGGATGATAAATCAGCAGGAATGACAGCAAGCAAGCAGTGACAGACATTTAAAGAGGTGATTCATAACTCTCAACAAAAACGCATCCCAGTAAGAAGGAAAGATTATAGGAGAGGGATAAACTAATCAAGAAAGTTAAGGAGAGTATTAAGTTGAAAGAAAAAGCATATCGGGGGCAAAAGTCAGTGATAGTCCCAAAGGCTGGGATCAATTCCGAATCCAGCAAAGAAAAACTAAAACAACAAAGAGAGTAAACTACAAGGTCAAATTAAATATATTAAAAAAAACTAATAAGAGCTTCTTCAAATGTATAAAAAGGAAGAGTCAGGTCAAAGTGAACAAACATTCCTTAGAAAATGAATCTGAGGATGAGGAACAAGAAAATGGCAGAGCAGTTAAAAGCAGGTATTTTGCATTAGTGTTTATGGTGAAAGACTCTTTGCACATCCCATTAATACTAAAGTCCCATTAACATCACTAGAAAAGTGGATTCGGTACATTAATAGGGCTAAAGGCAGGTAAGTTCCCCTGACTTGGTGGCTTGCTTCTAGGATCATAACAGAGGTAGCTATAAAGATAATGGTTGCATTGGTTGTAATTTTCTGAAAATTCTTGCATATAGTTACAGAATTGGCTAAAGGGCAGGAAAAACATATGGTGATAAGGGGTTCTTTTTCAGGTTGGCGACTTTTGACCAGTGGAGTTCCACAGGGATCAGTGATGGGAATGTAATTGTTTACAATATATGTTGTCAAATTGTAGACAACACAAAAACAGGTGGAAAGGTAGATTGTGTAAGAGATACAGACAGTTTATAGAGAGATATTGATAGGTTAAGTAAGGGGGCAAAAGATTGGCAGATGCAATATAATTTGGGAAAACATGAAATTATTCATTTTGGAAGGGAGAAGAAAATAACAGAGTATTAGTTAAATAGTGAGAAACTGCAGAAAGTTGCAATACAAAGGGAGTGAGGATACTTGTGCATAAAACTCAAGCTAGCACACAGGCGCAGCAGGTAATCGAGAAGGCTAATGGAATGTTGATCCTTATTTCAAGAGGTTAGAGTATAAGAGTAGGGACATCTTACTGCAATTGTATGAAGTGCTGGTGAGACCACATCTGGGAATACTGTGAGCAGTTTTGATTCCCTTATTTAAGAAAATATATGATGTCATTGGACGCTGTTCAGAGAAGGTTCACTCAGATTATCCACGGTATGGAGGGACTGCGTTACAAAGAAAAGGTTAAACAGGTTGGGACTCTAATCATTGGAATTTAGAAGAATGAAAGGTGACCTCATTGAAGCATATAGGATTCGTAAGGGGCTTGACAGGGTAAATGTTAAGTGGATATTTTTCCTGGTGGGAGAATCTTGGACTAGAGGGCATAGTTTCACAATAAAAGGGGCACCAATTCAAGGTTGAGGCGAGAAAGAATTTCTTCTCACAGATGTTTGTGGGTCTTCGGGACTCCTTGCCACAGAGAGCTATGTGTATAGGGTCCTCGTGTATATTTCAGATTGAGGTAGATTCTTGATCAAAAGAGGAGTGAAAGGTTATGGGAAAGGGCAAGAAAATGACCATGAGGTGTGTCAGAACAGCCATGATCCTATTGAATCGTGGAGCAGACTTGAGGGGCAAAATGGTCTAATCCAGTTCCGATTTCATATGGTCTTATGATCACCAGAGTGATGTATTATCAATTATGGTTTAAATTCAAGTGCTGAGTTTTCATAGCTATTCATATTTTTTTAGTTTATAGTTTCATGGAATTATACAACAAGAAAGATGCAATTCAGACTATCATGTCTATATCAACTCTTTGAAGCAACTCTCCAATTTAGTTAGGAGGAAGTGAGGACAGCAAATGCTGGAGACCAGAGTTGAGAGTGTGATGCTGGAAAAGCACAGCTGGTCAGGCAGTATCTGAAGGGCAGGAGAATCAATATTTCGGACATAGGAATGAGGCTTGTGGGCCAGGGGGCTGAGAGATAAATGGGAAGGAGTGTAGCTGAGAATGCAGTCGATAGATGAGGATGGGTGAGAAAGTGATAGCTCAGGGAGGAGAGTGGAATGGATAGATGGGAAAGATGACTGACGGGTCAAGAGGGCTACAAATTCATTTGGATCATCTCAAACAGCTCCCTCCCCTCCCCACAGGTACTTAGATTACACCTCCTCCCACCCTGTCTCCTGTAAAAATGCCATCCCTTATTCCCAATTCTCCCCTCCCCCCAAATCTGTTCCCAGGATAACAAATTCCACCATAGAAAATCCCAGGTGGCCTCCTTCCTGAAAGACTGCAATTTCCCTTCCCACATGGTTGATGCCCTCCAGTGCATCAACCAACCCCACTGCCCATGGCTGAACACCTCAACTCCACCTCCTACTCTACCAAGGACATGCAGGTCTTGGGCCTCCCCCATCGCCACACCTTGACCACCCGATGCCTGGAGGAAGAACATCTCATCTTCTGCCTTGAGACCCTGCAACCACACAGGATTAATGTGGATTTCACCAGTTTCCTCCTTTTCCTTCCCCCCACCTTATCCCAGTCCCAAGCCTCCAACTTGGCACCATCCTCTTGACCTGTCCATTGTCTTTCCCACCTATCTGCTCCACCCTCCTCTCTGATGTATCACTTTCCCACCCACCTTCATCTACCTATTGCATTCTCAGCTACCTCCTGCCTAGCCACAGCCCCTCCCATTTATCTTTCAGGCCCCTAGCTCACAAGCCTCATTGCTGATGAAGGGCTTATGTCCAAAATGTCGATTCTCCTGCTCCTCGGATGTTGTCTGACCTGCTTTTTCCAGCACCACACTCTCAACTCTCCAAATTAGTGCCATACCCGAATTTTTCCAACATAACCCATCAAATCAGTTCTCTTGGAGCAAGTATATAGAAGTAACTCACATTTCAGGAAGTTTGGTTCAGATCTTAACAAACCTTTTCTGATATAAAAAAATCTCATTCCCCCCTACTCCTTTAGTAAATTACTTTAAACTATAATCTTTCACTGCTGACCTAATGCAATCAGTTTTTTTTTTATTTGGTCTCCCAAAGCCTTCACACTTTTAATACCATTTCCAAACATGATTATAACAATGATGAGTAAATTGTACATAACTTTTCACATTGCACTAGGTTGTGTTCTGGGCAGTGAACAAACAACATTAATCATTCCCAGTTGTTATGCTTGTCCAGAAGTTTCCCTATCGTTTCTAAACTGGAAATACAATCTCTTGGTCAATTGTCTAAAAAGTTAATATCTTCTGTAGGAAGATAGTATATTCTTAGTATCTTATGCATCTAGAATCCCTGAACAGAACAACAACTCTGCATGGCCTTAATCAATTAAAGAATTGTGAATGAGTAGTGTACTGTTTAAATTGATACATGTCAATTTGAATATTGAACTCGATATCAAAGCACATACATAGAGAAGATGAAAACAAACATTGAACGTAAAGAGAGAGTCATGAAAGGATCAAAAATAAAATCTGCATGGAAAATTTGTCTTTTTTCAAACATTTCCGAGAATAATTAAAATCTGATTCAATCCCACTTGCAGAAGTTTGTTTTTGATGAAGGGCTTTTGCCCGAAACGTCGATTTTGCTGCTCCTCGGATGCTGCCTGAACTGCTGTGCTCTTCCAGCACCACTAATCCAAAATCTGGTTTCCAGCATCTGCAGTCATTGTTTTTACCTTCAGTGCCATATAGTCTGTTTATATGTGATTAAGATGGACCATACTCTTAAGTGAATAATTACAGTTGAATGGACAAAACCCTAACTTTTTCTGAGGAATGTGGGGGTGAGAGTACATGTTTAAGCTTATAATCAGCATATAAATTGACCTCCACATGATTAGGACTATACCCAATCGGGATTGGCCTCAATTTTCGGCTGAGAAATATCCATCAGGATTATACTCACCTCATCATTCAGTGCAAGGGTTCAAAATACAGACCATATTGTTAAGAAAGTGAATGCGCATAAGACAAGTCCATACAGAATAACCTGTGCATGTTGTCCAACAAGCTAAGCACGGCAAGCTAAACCAATGTATTTTGGGAGATGATTAAGTTAAATAACACAGTGCCATTTTCTGGAAAAAATTGGAGGAATATTATCTGAGACAGCCATCTGTAAACCATCCACATACCCGTGTAGTCATCAGAAGTTACGATCAGATTTGCAAGTGAACACAGCGAACTGCATTGTTATCTCCAGTTTCTGATCGTGGTGTGGGGAATAATGACATATCCACCCAATTCTTTGCAATCGCGTGTGGACTTTAAGAGCATTTTGCGCCCTTATAAAGATATCCGATCTCCACTTGGATTGGTTGGTTTGAAAGAAATAACAATAACAATGTGAGACGCTAATTTATCAATGCTGAGAGGTTTACCCAGGACAGTTGCCTTGTTCACCACCATCTTGCAATTAAGGTTTCAGGTTTAGTCTCAGAGCATTATACTTCATCAGAAATCCTGGAGATTTTACTGAATGTCTCCTTGGTTCTGTTTGCATTTCTCTGCCCCTTCCCGCCTGAAACGCATCTTCCCATCCATAAGACTGCAATACTGTCCCCATCATTCGCGACTATAAGCGAAATGGAAGCCACTCTTGAGACCACTGTAACAATCTGCTTACTGTACACGAAGTGCCTCTGCTGATACACAATAAGAACCTTGTGTTGATAAGATGGGTTGTGAACTCAGCCTGAAATGGGAGAAGCTCCGGTTTTGATGAGGAAATGAGTTCATTTTCCCCCCGTCGTGACTTGGTAGGAGTTGTGATGAGTGGTGTAGAAATCACAAGTCTTTCCTGTGCAGAGTAGTGACCATTCCCATCCCGCGCACTTCTGAGAGGCACCTCATAAGGATAGGACTTGAGAACACGTGATATGTGTGTATGTGTGCGTGTTGTACACACTAGTGCCAACTTGTCCGTGTGGTGTAAACTATCGCCAGGGTTGGGTGGCATGACTCAGTGGCTGTCAACCTGAGAAGAACAACTCTCAGAACGAAGGGTATTCCTGCTGACATCTTTGAGATTTCTCACAAAGCTTGCTTTTTTTTGAACAGGATTACTTCTTGCTCAATTAACTGAGAAGCGGATTTATTGATTGATTAAATGTACCATGGTAATGAGTTGGTCCCTGATTATTCGGTTGTAACGATTACCGTATAGCAATCCGTTTAATCCTATAGTTAATGACAGTAAGGTAAGTTTTTACCAGTGATCAGATATTCTGGTAACAACCATCGACTTACTGCGCCTATCGATATTGTGACTGTTATCTTGCTCTATATTATGAACAGCTTTAGTTCGAGTGTACTTGGGCACTTTTGACCACAGTTGTTCAGTGACTCAGACGTGCATGTGACAGGTAGGCTCAATAAATCTTCCCCCCCCCCCCCCACCCCACTCAAAGCAGCGCAGGGACTGAAGTGAGTGTGCCAATAATAACGAGCTAAAGTGTCAGGGCGGCTCTTCTCTAAGAACCAGTGATCACTTGTGGCTGGGCTGACGGGAGAGCCCGCGAACTCTTCGCAAGGGCAAAGCGAGCAGGAGTTCAGCCCCGCGTGGAGCATCCCAGAGGCTTCCGTGAGACGGACTTCCCCGGTGCCCGGTGAGTTCCTGCGAGCCAGTGACGTGCACGGAGCCACTGCAACTCGCCTGCAAAATCACAGCGGGCTGACTGAGGTGGGGAGCGAGCACCAAGCTGCAGGAAAATGTATTGTCTGGGATTTGGGAATGACAGAAGCGGCTGCAAGGGACATTGAGCGGCGAACACCATGGACACAGCAGAGGTGATCCTATCGCTCTTCCTGGGAATTCTGATGGTCGTGTCGTTGCTGTCCAATGTCCTGGTGCTGATCTGCTTTCTGTCCAGTGCTGAAATCCGGAAACAGGTCCCTGGGATGTTCATCATTAATTTGACTCTCAGTAACTTGTTGACGACTGTGCTGAACATGCCGTTGACTTTAGTGGGGATCATCAATAAGGAGCAGCCGGGAGCTGACTCCGTCTGCCGACTGGTCGGCTTTTTGGAGACTTTTCTGGTAACCAACTCCATGCTAAGCATGGCTGCTCTCAGTACGGATCGATGGATTGCGGTGGTTTTCCCTTTAAGTTACAATTCCAAGATGCGTTACAAGGACGCTGCCATCATGCTGGGTTACACGTGGTTTCACTCTCTGTCCTTTCCTATTGTGGCAATCTGTTTATCCTGGGTCGGATACAGCCACCTATACGCCTCCTGCACTCTCTGCCAGACCCGAACTGACGATCAGACCCAATTTGTGGTTTTTACGGTAGTTTTTCACGCCCTCAGTTTTCTCCTTTCGTTAATAGTGCTATGTTTCACCTATCTGAAAGTGCTGAAAGTGGCGCGATTTCACTGCAAGCGGATAGATGTAATCACCATGCAAACGCTAGTGTTACTGGTGGACATTCATCCAAGGTAGGCAACCCAGACCGTGCTTCAGTTCCGACAGAATTTACTGCTCTCTTTTTGAATAAAGAAATGCATTTGCATGAATATATTTTAGAGTTTTTTTTCAGTGATCCTCTCTCAGCATTGACACACACTCTCTCTCTCACACTCACACATTCTCTCACACACAGTCTCACACACACACACACACATATATATATATATACACACACACATATTTGCCAAATAGCATATCTGGATGCCCTAATCTGCTATGTGTACAGGTCTATGACTAAGGTGTTGTAGTAGTTTATCATCGTGTACGTATTTTAGACTATCTACATTCCGAGATCACTTTTAATTGCCGCAGAGATTCCCTTTCTTCCTGCATGTTTGTACTTTTGAGAACACATTCCTCCATCACGGTTTGTTTTTGCACTGGCTATTCACCTGGAAATGACGGGTGCATTCGAGAAAGTTAATGAAAATGAAGTCTTAGCCCTGTGTGTGCTGTGCTAGTTCTGCAGGAGATCTATGCGTCAGCTGACGTATTCAGGCAGCCCCCGCTCGTAACATTGTCAGATGATAAAAATAAAATACTGTACATTCTAACAGTAGGTACTTTGCAACAAACTTCAAAGCATAGCAAAAGGAATGATTTCTAACAGCCTAGCTTCTTAAAATCCCAATATAAACGGACTGTATCAATTGTATAAAAATACTTGCTGAAGAATGAGAAACCTTGATCCAACAAGTGATGTGTTCCTGACTTTATCCCCAAACATTTCAATGACTATGTTTCGGAAGATTTGTTATTTTGAAATTGCTGGACTGAGTAGAGTTCCCACGGAATGTCAATTTTCAAGAGTTGGAGCTCGGTGACTTCAGCAGAGTGGATTGCGGGACATTGTTCTGCAAATCATATTCCCCGAGGCGACCTCACCTGATCACACTTACCAAAACAACCAAAAGACAAAACAGCACGCGGGGATACTAGACTACCACAATTCTGATGAAAAGGATGCGCCGACAAATTCGCCTTTTTTTTCCGTTACCTCAAGCATTCGACGAATCTGTTTACTACACTGAGAATTTTTGTTTCGAACTCTCTCTGAAGTGATTTACCACCATTTTCTCTTTTAATTTCCCTAGATTTATTCGGCCTCCAAACAGTCAAGTAATGATTATGACATTATTACTGTTGTGATAGTGATACGACTCTTTCAGCAAATCGTTAAGAGTCTGGGTTTATTTGACTATTATTTCCCCTTTTTCTTGCTCCATTATTAAAAAGATTTTATCTCTGTTAAAGACACCAAACTTTGTCTTCTGATTAAATGAAAATGCTCAAATTAAGAAAAACCAACAATCATAATTGGCATCTAAGTTTCAAACTCACAACATTTTACCTTGAGATAAAATGTACGGCGACTTAATAACATCATCACGTGTATTTATATAAATTTGTTCCTTAAGTTTCTGGAGTTGCCTCTGAAAGAATACATTTTCCTTCTTAAGCCCCCAGATCAAAAATGTGGACAATGGATTCCGGTTTAAACATAATTTCGAGATTAAGTCAAACTTTTAATAGGGTCCAGAACTCTCTTTAACAAAGCGATAGTGGAGAGTTGACTCAAGGAAGGGGAGGACTGAGTACTAAATCTTTCAGAGACCCACATGATCAGAAAAGTAAAAAGGGAGAATGAAGGAGAGTTGACAGTATTGATTAAGCAATGGAGCACTGGAGAGAATATCCCTCATGGTTCAAGGACAACATTGATTTGGTTGGAATAAAGGAACAATAGATATATCATAGCATTGCCAGGCATGCTCTATAGAACATCAGCTAGAGTGAAACAAATCTTCAAATAAATTACAGAGTGATGCAGTATTTATAGAGTATTTATAATTGGGGACTTTAATTAACCAAATGTGCATTGGAATACTGGGAGTATAAGGACCAAGAATTCCTAGAGTATATTCAGTCGAATTTTCTGCAGAGGTGTAACTCCAATGGAAGTATTATTCAAACCAATTCTTAGGAATAAGGTGGGCCAAGTGGACTCGGGGTCAGTAGGGTAAAACATCAGGATAATGATGTTCATGTTATAAGCTTTAAGCAGACAATGAGAAAGTTCAAGGAAAGATCTAGAGTGAGAAGAAATAAATAGGAGAAAACCAACTGCAATGAGGTAGGAATAGATCTGTCCCAGATAAATTGCAACCAACGATTGGCACACATGACCGTAATTGGACAATGGGCAGCCTTTTAAATAAGAGATAATTCTGGCCCAGTCAAAGAATATGAAGCAGAAATAAAATGCTAACTGTCGGATGATTAAAACAATTGGGAGCCAGTCTCAATATGGCAGAGTTATTGGCAAAGTAAAAAGAAAAATAAAAGCAAAGGGAGCCTATGGGGAGAGACTAACAACGAATGTGAACGAGAATATAAAAGTCTCCTGTAGGCATATAGGTGATAAAAAGGTGAAAAATAGAGGAATATGGTAATTGTAGGCCTAAAAAAAAGGATTTCCACGTGAACACAACAGCAAGGATGAATTACTAAAAAAAACACGTTGCATCTGTCTTTCCCATTGAAGAACATACAGAGCAAGTCACAGCAAAAGAAAAGTAGTTGAGGCACTTTATTGGCAAAATCAAACAGAAGGTCTTAATTACACTGCTTAAAGATGATAAATCTCCAGGTTAAAATGAGATGCATCCAAGGATTCTGATGGAATATGCAAATTATGACTTATTTTCTAATAAATTTTAGATACACATTGGTGCCAGAGGACTAGAATTGCAAATACTGTACCATTGATCAAAAAGAACTGTAAGGATAAACAAAGCTACAAGTCAAGCACTTTAAATTTGATGATGGGGAAACTTTTAGAAAAGATAATTCAGAACAAAATTTACAAGTCAGTTGGGCAAATGAACATTTGTTAAGGAAAGCTGGCAGTAATTTGTTATGGGCACATAATGTCTATTGAACTTGCATTAGGTTTTTTTTTTGATGAGGTGACAGAAAGGGTGGTTGAAGTAATCCAATTGATATGGTGTACATAGACTTAAAAAAGGCATTTGATAATGCATTACATAATACAGTTTTTCACAAAATTAGCATTCGTGTAATAAAAAAGACAGTAACAACATAGATACAAAGCTTAATAATTGGCAGTACTGGTGACTATTAGTAGTTTGGACTGGAGGAACGCTTATTGTCAAAATTTGTGGATGACCTAAAATTTGAAGTGTTGCGCACTGTGAGGGAATGGTCATAAAATTTCAAAGCTTGGTGAAATTGGTGGGCATGGAATGGATTAAATATAACACAGGTAAATACAAAACTATTAATTTTGGCAGCAAGGTTGAAGAAATGCAACATAAAACAAGGGGTATCATTTTAAGAAGACACAAGAAAAGAGGAACTTGTGGACATATGCACAAAAGTCACTGAAGGCAGCATGGACAATTGAGAAAGCAAATAATAAGGCCAATGAGATCATGAGTTTCATAAAGATATGAATAGAGCATGAAAGCAAGTTAGTTATGATAAAGCAGTTGTATCGGCCTCAACTGGAGCACTGCAGCCAACTGTGTTGAACCTATTTTAGGAAACATAAAAACTAGTAGCAAGATTAGGCCATTTGATCCTTTGAGCCTGCTCTGCCATTCAATATGATTGTGAATGAGATTCTATCTCAGTGCCCCATTCCTTGTTTCTCTCTATATCCCTTGATGTCTTTAAAATCTAAAAATATATCAATGTTTTTCTTGAATATATTTAATGATTTGGCTTCCATAGTGTTTTGTCATAGGGAATTCCATATGCTCATTATCCTTTCAGCAAAGACAGTTTTCCCAATCTCATTCCCAATTAGTTTACCCTGTATCCTGAGATTGTGACTCCTAGTATTAGCCTCCCCAGTCAGGGTAAACATCCTCTCTGTGCATCCAGCCCTATTGGAATTTTATATGTTTCAATCAGATTTCCCCAACATCCTTCTAAACTCGTGTCCATACGCCCAGTTAAACAAATCCCTTCTCATAGGCCATCCCTGTATCAGTCTACTGTACCTCTACTGCATTCCCTTTATGGCAAGCCCATCCTTTCTTAGGTAGAGAAAGCTGTCAATACATCAGAGAGTACAAAAAAAGATTCAAAAGAAAGGTCTGCACAATGAATAGTTACGTGTGGATTGGAGAGGCTGGAGCTCTTTTCCCAAGATAAGAGAACAGTAAGAGGAGATTTGATACAAATCTTCAAAATCATGAGCAATCTGGACAGAGAAAATGTACAGAAACTGTTTCCATTGGTAGAAGGATTGAGAGCAGAGATCATTGGTTTAAGGTGATTGACAAAAGAAGCGACAACGAAAAGGGGGAAACATTTTAGGACTTGGAATGTACTGCCTTTGACTATAGTAAAGGTAGTTTCAGCAAGGCCTTCAGACCTCTTCTGAAGAGAAATAATTTGCAGAGCTGGTGAATTCTTCTTAGATGAAGTCAGCATGAATATGACAGACCAATGGTTGTATTGTTACCATTCCAATTTATGTTGTGATCAATGTTTATAAGGAATGCCTGCTATACTAACAAATAAAATCCATGGTTAGTCACTTCATAAAATATACTATTTAATTAAATGTTTTGACCTCAAACCTCAGGGAAGAGAAATGCTTTCCTTGAACCATTTCATGTCCAACCCCAGTTTGAGTTCTTTTTTGGCAATTGGAATATCTTTTTTTATGCAACAACCCATTTTCATCATGTCATCATT
This sequence comes from Chiloscyllium plagiosum, assembly GCF_004010195.1. Taxonomy (NCBI): domain Eukaryota; kingdom Metazoa; phylum Chordata; class Chondrichthyes; order Orectolobiformes; family Hemiscylliidae; genus Chiloscyllium; species Chiloscyllium plagiosum. The sequence continues at coordinate 29,612,910 of NC_057731.1, read as the reverse complement.
GAACCACATTATCCATTCAAAATAAAGGCATAGTCCTGTACCTGTGAGTTTCATGCAAGTTTTCAATAATCAAAGAAAAAGATATGAACAACAACTGGAATCATACAGTGCTTTTATCTCAGAAAAACATCTCATGGTACTTCATTGCAGTGTTAACAAGACACAAATTATAACAAGCCACATAAGTCAGTGTCATAATAGGTCAGCAAAAGTTTGGTGACAGAGTTAGGTTTTAAGGAATGTCATAAAAGAGGTGAGAGAATTTGAGATGCAGAAAGGTTTACAAAAGTTCCTGTAAGCTAACCACGACAAATGTGAAGTGATGCACTTGGGAGGTCAATACAGGTGGAAATTATACAGTGAACGGTAGAACCCTGAGGAAGGTTGACGTAGAAAGGGATCTAGTTGCGCAGGTTCATAGATCACTGAAGGTGGCAACGCAGATAGATACGGTAATTAAAAAGGCCTATGGCATGCTTGCCTTTATTGGAAGGGGCATTGAGTAGAAGGATAGGAAAATTATGCTGAGCTTTTATAGAACTTAATTAGGCCACGCTTGGAATGTTGCATGCAGTTCTGGTCAACACACTACCTGAAGAATGTGGATGTTTTGGAGAAGGTACAGAAAAGGTTTACCAGGATGCTGCCTGGTATGGAGGATTTTAGCCATGAAGACAGGTTGATAGACTGGGTTTGTTTTCATTGGAACACAAGAGGTTGAGGGATGATCTAATAGAAGTTTATAAGATTATGAATGGCATGGATAGAGTGGCATGGATAGGTTGGAAGGGTCAATTACTAGGTGACACAAGTTCAAGGTGTGGGTGTGGGAGGGGGATAAAAGCGATGTGCAAGGCCCGTTTTTCACACAAAGGTAGGTGAATGCCTGGAATGTGTTGACAGAGGTGGTGAAAGCAGACATATTAGCAGCATTCAGAAATACCTGGACAAATACATGAATGGGAAAAGAATAGAAGGATATATATCCTGTAAGTGAAGACAGTTTTAGTATGGAAGGGCAACATGTGTCAGCACAGGCTTGGAGGACTGAAGGGCCTGTTCCTGTGCTGTATTGTTCTTTGTTCTTAACCAGCCAAAGGCATGAGGATCAGTTGTGGAGTGAATGCAATCTTTTATAGGGAAGAGGCTAGAACTGGAGGATTGTAGGGCACTGAGAGAGATAGGGATGTAATTATGGAGCAATTTGAAAACAAAAGTGAGAATTTTAACGTTAAGCCATCTCAGGACTATGAGCCAATGTAGATCAGTGAGAACTCAATATTAGAATGGCATATTAGAATACAGGGAACAGAGATTGAAATGAGCTCAGAGTTACAGAGAGTATAATGTAGGAGGTCAGGCAGGAGAGCTTTGGAATAGTCAAATTTCAAGATTGCTCTATCTTGTGACATATGAAGGGCTGAATGTATCGTAGTTTGCAACAGTTTGGATTCTCATTATGCACTAAAATGGACAGAGTGAAAGTATTGTTTAAAGTCAAATCACACTTAGTCCAGGACATGATTCATGTTTTGCAAGCATAGCATATGAAAAAAAATTCTTTAAACACATGAATCCATAAATAGCCTCACTATGAAAACTTGGAACTGACGCAAGCATGTGCTACAGCACAATTTATTTTCCTCTTGTCATAGTCAAACTTAATTTGGATGGAACGAGTGATGTAGGTTATATATAGTTGGAATCACACCCACCATTTTTCAACATTTGTTAAGTTCAATAACATAAGGAATAAAAAAAACCTCTTTTTCTGGAACCACATTTTAAAAAATTGCGATTTTATTTTTTTAATCAGATTCATCTGCTAAATATAAAATAGTGAAACACTGAATTCAGTGCAGACTGTTTTTAATGTTTGTTCATACATACATTCAGATGGTTTTGTTTGTCATTAATTTGTTAAAATCTTTGAATAATACTTAATCTAGTCTACATATATTCAATTACTAGGATGCCACATAGTTTTACTTATAATTAAATATATATTTGTGCTGATTAATTGTCAAGTGAATTCATTTTTAGTTACTCCCCTTACTGTTTCTGTAAACTGAATAGTGTTATCTGTAAAATGAATGAATTTAATAACTGTGGTGATAAACAGCAAAGTATATTTGGAACAATTTTGCTTATTTTAAATATTGATAATAACTGAATACTTTATAAATTGTATATTTTCCCAACAACATGGTCTTACATGTTGATTTTACAGTACAAAATAGAGTAATTGTTTTAGAATCTACTACGAATGACTCAGGGTCAGAACTACAAACTAGTTCGAGTTTTATTTTTTCATGAGATATGGATGTCATTGGTTAGGCCAATATTTATCAGCCATCCCTAAGTGCCCTGTAGAAGAAGGTGGTGAACTGCCTTCTTAAACTGATGCAGTGCTGTGAGTGTAGGAACACCCATAGTGTTGTTAAGATGTGAATTTCAGAATATTATAACAATGAAGGTATAGTTACAAAGCAGGTTTGTATGTGGCTAGCTGAAGAACTTGCAAGTGGTGGTGTTCCCAGGCATCTGATGCCCTGTCCTGACTTGAGCCTAGTCGGTAATGGACATGCTTTGGGGTGATTCTTTTGTGATTCTTAGTAGCAAATGTTTCTGACTTCATGGAATATTATATATAGTTGCTTATCTGTATTTCTTTGCAGTGTAAGACAACGCTGCCTGGAAGAACAGAAACGGCGAAGACAGAGAGCAACAAAGAAGATCAGTACTTTCATCGGTACCTTTATACTCTGCTTTGCACCTTATGTCATTACGAGGTGTGTATAGTAATGTAGTCTTATGCCATAGCAAATTCTGCAGCACATCGATCAACTGACAGATTTAAATGATTCACAGAAAGCAATACTTATGAAGATGGATAAGTTGAACCTAACATTTTCCATAAACTTTGTTTTTTTATTTATTCACACATGTTAAGTTGTTACTTTTATAGATTAGCTTAAACTGTTTGAGGAATAAGCTTGAATTTGTCATAATGCATTGGCTTGAAATATCAGAATTTGAACTGAACTTTGAGATATTGTGCAAGATGACTTTAAAAGACAATGGCACTACAAGTAATATTGTCAAGAAATATAAGCCTATTAACTAGTCTCAGCATTCAAAATAATAGCTCGACTATTTGTGAGTAACAGGGAAGTAATTTCAGTAGCATAAGGCTCCTACACATTTTCACGTGTTAACAATTCAGAGTAAGTGGATTGTCAGGACTGCTGCACTGACTATGTTGATTAGATTATTACTGGCAACATAAATAAACAATTGTGTGGGAAGTACTCCAAAGCTGATTTATTGCCTAGGCAGTGGACTACTATGTTGCATATGCAGAAGGTATTTTTTGGTTTATTGGTTTCAATAGTTGAACTGTGCCATATTTAAGCTGCAAAATACACTTTTTTACATCCTTTAAATATTGGTTTTTGAGCTGTACTGTTAATGCTATTGGCAGAAGAGGATCAGCATGATTAGAGAGGGCCACCAATGGTGCCAGGTAGCAGAATATTAGATTCTGCTAGTAAACAACATACCTGGTGGCAAAGCTGTTCCTAATACAGTGTAATATGAGGATTAGTAGGCCAGCACAGAGCCATCATGCTCATAAATGTCTCAGGCACCATTAAACAACTATGTCAGTGACGGCCAAAGGCAACTCAGCATTTTTCTTTTACAGTGGTTCCTTCCAGGGTAGCACTTATAACCTCATCAATAGAAGCTAGTTTGCTATCTATAGAAATGTTAAGGAGTTCACAAAATGTCTTATTCAACAGAGGCAATAATATGATCACTTTCACCCTGACTTGCATCAAATTGAAAAAGAGGAGCTAAATTCTGCATGTCTGTTGATCTTAAAGTCCAGAGGGTTTGTTGACTTTACCAGCTAGTCATTCAGGCCCTTATGCTCAATATGACACATATCAGAATTCTATTCTCTATCTTCAATTATACATAATCATGATCAGAATAATGCAGGAGAATTTCTAATTCCTTTGCCTTCTGTTTAATGCTATTATCCATACTATCTTTATTTTAAGAGAACTGAGAGATTAGGATTATCTGTGACAGCAACAATTTATGGTGCTTGATAGAAGAATCAAAACAAAGATTCAATAAACTTATGCAACAGACAGAATTATTATCAAATACTAGGATCTTAACAGCACTGCAGCTGTCTTGCCTGATAAGGAGTGCTTTACCGTACAGCCCTGTCTGAGTCTTACAAATGCTAAGCTTGCTGTACAAATTCTTTTGGGTTCAGCACTGCTGCTTTCCCCACAGATAGTTGCCTTAATCTCTTACAAACAGATGTTTCAGCTGATTCTTGAGCTCTATAATAGTGTGGCCAGGGGCTGCAACAAAAAAAACCCATGTGTTTAATGAATTGGATGCTCTAATACTTCACATGATGAAGTAACCACATCACCTGGCAATCTCTTGAGAGGTCAACTGATTGATGTTTTGTTGAGACAAGGTCAAATATGAATTGAAAACCTGCTTTATTTTGCTGCCAATGATTTGAGCACTCTTAACAGGTCCTGGCTTGCTGGCTCTCATCACTGATTTTGTCACGCTAATGGCAAGCTCCTCTTGCAGACTCAGATTGTGTTTTCCTTATGTTCTTTAAAACAGTAATATTAGAGATTACCATGAATGTTGTGTAAACTTCAAAATACATAAGCAACTGAGTTAGCTGTTGATGAACAATACATTGGTTTGTTCTTTTTAGAAAATATTTATTTCAGGATCTGTCACATTGGAGTGTAAAATTTGTTAGCTTCCACGACCGCAATAGTTCACAATTGCACCTAACGGTATTAATTCATACTTTTCATGTGTGAGAATTATTTCTCTGAAGCATATTTTATAAGCACACTTCACTTTATCAGATGAGTAGGTTTGAACATCCAATTCACCAAACACCAGACTGACTGTGTATATTGTTGAGCCTTTTAGAGAGCTCACATGTTGCATGTAAAAATATCTTTAAATCCTTAAGTGCAGCGGTCTTCATGTAAGTTTATCCTGCACCAAACTCTGTCATATATTTCAGTGTTTCACTCTCTCACCTCTGATTGTCTGTTTAAAATCCATGTTACTGAAATATCTCATACTGGTCTTCAGCACTTTGATTTTTAAAGTGAGAATCATTATTCATCATGTTTCAATTTTATTTAGTACACATATTTAGTTTTATGATTTACTTACTATTGCAAAACAAAGTCCCACTGCAGATACCTTTTAACCCAGCACATTACTGATAACTGCTTCATTTGGAGTAACCCTACAATGCTGAGAATCACAGTGCTGTTACGTCAAAGAAGGAGGCTGGTCAGACTATCATGATTGTATCACCTGATTGAACATCTTGACTCAATTCCATATTTGTTCAAAGGTTTCAGAAAGTCCAGAATTGAATTCAGCATTATGCTGAAGGCAGATATGACACCCTTAAATCTTTATATATCCCAGAAGTTACTGCATCCCTTAATGAAACATGATGTGGAGGTGCCGTTGTTGGACTGAGGCGGACAAGGTCAAAAGTCACACAACACTAGGTTATAGTCCAACAGTTTATGTGGAATCACAAGCTTTCAGAGTGCAGCCCCTTCATCAGGTGAAGGAGGAATGGGCTGCGCTTTAAAAGCTTGAGATTTCAAATAAACCTGTTGGGCTATAACCTGGTGTCATGTAACTTTTGATCTCGATGAAACAAGTTGAGAACTAACTTGTCAAAATTACACAAATGGACAATATTTTCTTAGTTACAAAATCAACAGAGTGGATTTTTGGGCATAGTTACTGTACCCAAGCCTAATGGTGCTTTTCCAATTTTTGTTGAACTTGCATGAACTCAACAATGCAGCAGCAAGGAAATTCACCTTCTGTCTGTTGTTGACAACCTAAATTATACAAAAGCAGAGTTTTCATGAAATTTGATGCAGATAGTGGATTCTGACAAAGCTATTGATGATCAATTAAGATTGCTGACCACATAGATAGCTCGCTTAGTAAGATATTATTTTAATGGATGACTGGTTTAGAATTACATCTGCTTCAGAGATTTTCCAACAAACTATATAAACCATTTTAAAGATTTTCATGGAGTCATATGTTAATTGGATGACGCACATGAGGCATTGGTTGAAGAACAAGATCAAAGTACATTCAGTGTTAAAGCATCTACTTGAAGAAGGTCTCACACTTAATAAAATGTGTAAATTCTCCAAATAATCCAACACTTTTTGAGACTCTTCAGAAGTGAATGGCAAATCCTCTGATGATTAAAGCCATTACAGAGTTTGCCACTTCAAAGTCAGTCCAGGATCTTCAAAGAATCTTGGCTGTGGTGAATCAATTTGCAAAACTGCTGCCTTCCTAGCAACCCTTGAGCCAACTTGTCAGGAGGTCACAAAGTTATTGTTGGAATCCTCATTGAAGATTAAGAAAATATTGATATTTACAGATGTCTTACTGCATTGTAATCCTTTATTTCCATCAATAATAGCTGCTGATGGTTCAGCTGTATGTTTCAGAGCATTCTGTTCCATGAGTAGCTGATGGGTGTCACAAGTCAGTCTATTTTGCTCCATGAGCATGATCTGATACAGAAACATGATATGTGGCGCTTGAGAAGGAGCCTGTCTCAGTCAGGTGGGTTTATAAGAGTTTTTCAGATTATATTTGTTGTTTGAAAGTGGTCATTCATACAGATCATAAATCTTTGTTTCTCTACCAATTAAAAAGGAGCTTACAAGAATGCCTCAAAGAATACAAAGATTCTGACTTTGATAGACTTGGAAGACAGCACTGCTGAAGTAAAGTCTTGTACAATGAAAACCGGCCTGGCCTTTTAATAACTTTGCTATTGCTCATCTGCCCGTTGAAATTACTCCTCCGTTGTGCTCTGTGTTTTTAAACACTCTCTTTTGAGCCTCTATTTTCCAATGCATTGATTTTATTCCTGCATGGTAGGATGTTTTATAGGTTTATCTTATGTTCATCTTTGGTGTCACTCCCTACATGAAAAGAGAAGCCTGATTTGACATGATTGGTACTTGATATAATTCTGTGCACAGCAACAGTGTTGATATTGAAGGTCATGCTGCAGATGGGCAGCTGTTACTGAATGAATTTGTTGGATTTCTACCTGGTCATAGCATTAGCTTGTGCCATTTCCATTAATTTGAGGTCTGTCTTCACATAATGGTTCAAAATTAAGGAAGTTGATAGGATTTCCACTAGTCCATTTTCTTCCTTTCTGATTGTATATTACCTTTCCATGTAATAACAGATATACAGTACATATTCGATATTTGTTCAAGGCACAATCTTACATTTTACCTTCTAGTGATACTTGATTGCATAATGTACAAGCAGTTTCAAGTGGCTTGAAGTCACAAAGACTAAGTTGAAACATTATGGAAAGGTGGGTAAGATGTGTTGTGTCACATCAGTGCTTCTTCTGCTCCAGAATTAATGCTGTGTTATGTTTGTAGCAAAGAACCTGTGACATGAACACAGTGGGTGCAAACTTAATTTCCATTATCAAATTGTGGACAATCTTTGTTTTAAAACACCTGCTCTTGTGATGCATGCTACTTATTGATGTGCATAGGAAAGCTTTCCTCTCTCCAACACATTACCATTTTCGTCTTCCCAGAGACCACCATATATTTCATTATCAAAAGTGACAGTTTTGATCACTTTCCTTTGACAACCTTCTGTTCCTGTTAACAAGACAACAGCAAACAAATGAAGCAATGGCCTTTTAAGAGCTGATATTTTCTACATTCTTTGCACCATTTGATTGAACCCACCCATGCATTCATGAGTAAAGAGCGAGCAGCATGTTAAGCTTGTTGAAGTTCATCCCCTGATGCTCATGCATGAAACATCATGTTCACACAATTGCCCTAACTCCATTTTTGGTTGGGATGGCAATTATCCCTAATGTTTATAACAAACATTTCTATCACTTTATCTGGAATTAATTCCTTTTTTACATAGGCAACCATCTAGCTTAGTTGTCTAGATGGCTTATGTGTGGTTAAGAATTACAACAATTGTATGTTTTGAACTTTGTTCAAGTTTAGATAAATTTGGGCCCTGGCTGCTTCCCCTGCCCCATTCACATAAGCACTGCAAAATTCATGGCTCAGCATCCCTCAGTCTCTGAGGATGATACCTGGAGAAGAATAAACTTTTTTTCTGACACAACTTAAGATTGACAAGCTCAGCACACTACATTTTTGAGATATTTCTTTCATCCAAAATGTGACCAAACATTTTAGCCAATATTCACAACCAATCTTGGAGGAACTGTTGGGCGAAGTTCACAGCACAGAATCAGATAAGTTAATTGTTGTTTTAAGTCTGTCCAATAGAAAGGCTGCAGTAGTGAGTATAGTGGATTCTTTCCTGATTATATGTTTTTGGAGCTAAGTCTCTTGATTAAACTTAAAATATTAGCCAAAGCTATTAATTTAAGCTGGGACAGCGTCTGTAGAGGAATAAGACGGTGTTATTTTCTGGGTCTGTAGATTGTGAAGGAGCAAAAATGGCCTTTGCAGTGATATGTACTTCTTGTTAGATGTGGGAGTTTAAAGAGAGTTTAAGGGTTACTGCGGATTATATCTGCCATAAATGCTGTTGGATGCAAATCTGTCAGATCGAGTGGATCGGTTGGAGAGACAGATAGAAGCAATGAGGAATTTGCAACAGCAACAGTATGTGATGGATGGCAGTTATAGGAAAGGGGGAAAGTCTCAGATACAGTCACATAAATGGGTTAACTCCAGGAAGGGTAAGAGAGGTCGGCACCTAGGGC
>NC_057731.1:29549837-29600617 GCF_004010195.1 Chiloscyllium plagiosum | reverse complement strand
AGGGGGTGGTACAGGTATGGGGGAATGAACTGCCAGAGGAAGTGGTGGAGGCTGTACAATTGAAACATTTAAGGGGCATTTGGATGGGTAAATGAATAGGAAGGGTTTGGAGGGATATGGACCGGGTGCTGGCAGGTGGGACTAGATTGGGTTGGGATATCTGGTCGGCATAGACGGGTTGGACCGAAGGGTCTGTTTCCATGCTGAACATCTCTATGACTCTATAACAAAGCTATTGGTAAATTGCCATTAAAGGAAAGTCTCAGTTCTATCAACATTTGATTATCGTGAGAAGCTTCTTAAATCTAAGGCAGGCAGTTGGACCGAAGGGTCTGTTTCCATGCTGAACATCTCTATGACTCTATAACAAAGCTATTGGTAAATTGCCATTAAAGGAAAGTCTCCGTTATATCAACATTTGATTATCGTGAGAAGCTTCTTAAATCTAAGGCAGGCATTATGTAAATTTTTTCTGTTAAAGTGAAACTTCCAGTCATTATGATATTTCGATTACAATAAACAGCATTTATTCTAAATATTTTGCAAAATGCACCAGTTGATGGACATGCTTTTTCTGATAATGTTCATTTGAAAAGTATTACCTTAGACATGAGTCAATGTCTATTCATGGCATTAAAGTTACTCAAAAAGAGCCACACAGTAATGGAATCATTTGATGTTCAGTTTGGTTCATATTTCAGCTGGAAATTGTTTGAGAGTGAGTAAAATTCAGGTAAGTAAATTCTATAAATAGCAAAAAAAAAGAAAAATAATGAAAAGAAAGCATTGAAACAAAACAGAAATTTAGGAAATGTACTGAATAATACCCAAAAAACAAATAGTGTCATGCTTTCATGCTTGGAGAAAGCTTGAAGTAGTGGAAAAAAATTGTAGTTTGACAGGTTGTGATGCAAATACCCCTTCCATTGCCATCTTGACATCAATAAGTGCAAAGGTTAATTCTGTTTCGCAAGATGAACTTATTGACAAGTACAACACATGCAATCACAGGGGAGAAGGGTTGTTCACCTAGCTATTCTGCTAGATGTCATCACAGAACTCTGATCTCCAGCTATCACCTGTTGGATTGGAGCCATATACCTTTTGATACTGTGGTAGAGATGCTAGTACAAAACCAAAGGTTCTCCATAGGTGACACCTACATATTTAACAATACATCTTTAGTACCTTCTTGAAAACTGTAGATTACCATAGTACCTTGTCTGTTTTCCAGAATTGTCTTCTAATTTGATAATGTTACATTGATATAAATACTTGCTACAACTTCCCATTAACTGTCCTCCTATCATAGGATCTACAGATCATTCACTAAAACTAGAGTTTGGATTCATTGGCATGAGAACTTTGAAAACAGTTTTACTTTTTCCAATTGAAAATATTCCAGTCATTGTGAAATATTTGTCCAGAAATGTTATATTATTCCATGGTAGTTAAAAATGATCCAAATTCACTGTCATTATTTTAATACAAATGCGTTGTTAAATTATCTTTGATGCAAATGCCAAATTTAATTTTGTTTTGTACAAACTATAGATACAACACTGTATAGATTATATCAAAATGCATAATCATATAGTCATCCATTTTTCACAAAAGCAGTACTTGTTCAAACAATTTTCCAATCAGTTTCCTCTCTCTCCTATTTGGTGGTATTGATCTCAAGTTGAGTATGATTTCCTGGATAACAGTGTCTTGCAGAAAGCCATTGAACAAAGTTAGCCTCATTTCAGAACAGATTCTTTTCTCAACTGATGATGGAAATGCTCTTGTAAATACATTTTGTAATCACTTGAGTTGTCAGTTTATCGATATAGTTGCTGCCCTAAATATCCCAACAGACCTCTACATTCTAAATTCTTGTGAATTTATTGTGGAGTACAAAGCTGACAAGTGGCCTCAACATTAGCTGTAGCCATCATTTGTGTGAAGGGATAGTTGAGTGAATTCAAAAACAGAAACGAGGTTTGGACCATTTTAACTTTTAGGTCTCATTTACATGGGATCTACTTGGGGTGGCAATAGAAATTCCCTACTTGCCTGCATGGGTGCAGCTAAAGAAACTTGACATCATCCAGGACAAAGCAGCCCACTTGATTGGTACCGCATCCACTCCAGCCACCACTGACACAATGCCAGCAATGTATACTGTCTACTACATGCACTGCAGAAATTCACCAAAGATCCTTAGATAGCACCTTCTAAATCCATGAGTACTTCCATCTAGAAGGACAAGGGCAGCAGTTACATGGGAACACCACTACCTGCAAGGTCTCCTCCAAGCCACTCACTATCCTGACTTGGAAATATATTGCCGTTCCTTCACTGTTGCTGGGTCGAAATCGTGGAATTGTGTGTCAACCTACAGTGCATGGTCTGCAGTGGTTCAGAAAAGCAGCTCACCACCACCTTCTGAAGGGCAACTAGGGACGGCATTAAATGCTGGCCAGCCAGTGATGTCCACGTTCCACATATTAATAAGAGAAAATGAGCATGAAGGAGTTATTGGGCTATGGAAAGTTGGGCAAACCATAGCCTCCCACTGATATATAGGTAGGTGTGAGGAAAGAGGTACCAGGAGAGCCTTGATGGAAGCAAAGGGTATGGTGGAGGAAGGAGTCTGGCAAAATCTGAAGTTTATGTTCCTCAAGGAAAAGCATTAAACTTACCAAGAGCCTTGTCTTATTTGATTTTAAGTGGCACAAATAGCATAGGAGCTTCCCCAGTTGGACCGGTATTAAAATTACAATTGGGATACAATAACCTATCTGTTCAGAAGCCTGAGTCAAAAATAACATATAATAGGAACTAGGTGATTTAATAGTGGTTAAATAATTCAGTTTGGATTGGTGGCTAGTGTTAAAATTGTTTATAAATTGTTCAGAGTAGTTATGTTGCCAAACAGTTGAGAACAATTCCAATGAATCTAAGGAGAAACATTACTTTTTAATACTTGCATAAAATTGAACTGTTAACATTCCATGACTAAAACTGTCTTGTCCTTTTTGATTACATCTGACTCAAGTCCCCATTCTTGTAAGTTGGTTCTATAAATAGGTCCATTGGAGAAAATAGTAATTCCCATGCAAAATTTTGCTGTTTGCAATTTTTAAAAAACATTGTCTAATTTCTTGCTAGGATCCTACAATCTGACCTTTATTTTAGAAAATATCACTGACAGACAACTTGAGGAAATATTTCTGCAAGATTATGATGGCATTTCCAAAACAATTTCTCCAAAATGATCCAATTAATGCTGTAATTCTTCATTCTCATTTGTCAATCCAATTCCTTTTAAAGTATTTGACAGAATTAGCTTTCATAATCTTTCCAGATCATGTCTTCCAAATCAGGATATTTCTCTGAATGAAATATATTCTCACCTACAATTTTGATCTTTTGTCATTAAGTATATGACCCCTGGCTGTTGGTCTACTCACCAAAGTGAACATGTTTCATTGTCTATTCCAAATAATTACTTATTAGTAAAATAACAAACATTGCTAAAAGGAGGTAAGATGCTGAAGCATTTTTGTCTTGCACTGGTCAGGAGAAGAAAGCAAGAAGCAGACTGGAATAAAGGGCCATGAATTTATGCAACATGGGAAGAAGGTGCTTGTTTGGGCTGTTATTCAATGAAGATGCAACAGGAGCAGTTAACTGTCAATCTTTGTTCTCAGACCAGGCGGGTAGATTCTGATTTATCAGGGTGTTGCCATGTCAATGTAACAGAGAATGGCAGTATACAAAGCCACATATTTTACAAATGAACAAGGTGCAGTGTGTGTATAAATGCCCCGTATGTTAATACCTATAGCTTCTAGCATGTGCAAATTCATTATACTACAAATCCAGCTTAAATTGGGTTTCCAATATACTTGTGAGCATAAGAACAAAACAAAGAACAAAGAAAGTTTACAGCCCAGGAACAGGCCCTTAGGCCCTCCAAGCCTGAGCCGATCCAAATGTACTGTCTAAACCTGTCGGTCAATTCCTATGCATCTGTATCCCTCTGCTCCCCACTTACTCATGCATCTGTCCGGACGCATCTTAAATGAATTTACCATGCCTGCCTCTACCTCTAATCTGTCCAGTACTATTTAACAAATGCGGTCCAATAGCAGAATCGCATCTAATGTCGAATATTGTATTCTGGGTTTTGCAAGCACTAGCTCATTGAGAATAACTGCTATGTTCCTATTGCACAGGAACAAGTTCGTCAACCCTCCAAGCCTGTGCCACTACATTCCATACTAACACTGGCCTTCACTTACAGGATCCGTATCCATCTATTCCCTTCCAATCATGTGTTTGCTTCCACCACCTCCTCTGGCAGGTCATTCCAGGCACTTACCACCCTTTTGTGTAAAAAAGTTGCCTCATACATTTCTTTTCAACGTTCCCCCACTCCCACACCTTGAACCTATGTCCCCTAGTAATTGACCACTCCACCCTGGGAAAAAGCCTCGGACTTTCCCCTCTCTCCATGCCATTCACAATCGAATAAACCTCTATTAGGTCACCCCCTCAACCTCCTGCGTTCCATGAAAACAAATCCTGTCTATTCAACTTTTCTTCATAGCTAAAATTCCCCGTACCAGGAGACATCCTGAAAAACCTTTTCTGTACCCTCTCCAAAGCATCCACATCCTTCTAGCAGTGTGGTGATGAGAATTGTATGCAATATTCCAAGTGTGGCCCAACTAAAGTTCTATAAAGCTGCAGTATGACTTGTCTAAACTTATACTCAATGCCCCTTCCAGTAAAGGCAAGCAGGCCATAGGCCTTTTTTTAACCACCTTATCTACTTGCGCTTCCACCTTCAGTGATGTGTGGACCTGCACATCCACATCCCTCTGCATATCAATACTCCTCAGGGTTCTGCCATTCATTGAATAATTACCACCTGTACTTGACCTTCCAAAATGCATGATCTCACATTTGTCCAGATTAAACACCATCTACCATTTTTCTGCCCAATCCTCCAACTGATCTATATTCTAATTCGTTGTTGGTTTGTTCGCTGAGCTGGTTGGTTTTTTGGCAGGCGTTTCATCCCTCTTTCTAGGTGGCATCATCAGTGCTGTGTTGCCTCCTGTGAAGCACTGGTGCGCTGTTCTGCTTTGAATTGATATCGAGTCATAGAGTCATAGAGATGTACAGCATGGAAACAGACCCTTCGGTCCAACCCTGTTTCCAGTTGGTGTCGGTTCCAGTTTCTCCATTGCAGCAGTTTGTGTATTGGGTCCAGGTCAATATGCTTGTTGATGGAGTCCGAGGATGTGTACCATGCTTCCAGGAATTCTCTTGCTGTTCTTTGTTTAGCCTGTCCTGGTATCGTTGTATTGGCCTGGTCATGGTTCATGTTGTCTGACTGTATGGTCGTGTCGCTAAGTTGCTAGTTGGTGTTCATGGATGCAGGTCACTAGCTGCCTGCCTGGTTGTCCTGTATAGTGCTTAGTGCAATCACTAATGATCTATATCCTGCCTTATCCTCAGACAATCTTCCTCACTATCAGCAACTCCACCAATCTCTGTATCTTCTGCAAACTTACTAATTAGACCAGCCACATTTTCAGCCAAATCATTTATGTAGACCACGAACAGCAGAGATCCCAGGAATGATCCCTGTGGAACACCATTAGTCACAACCCTCCATTCCAAAAAGCATCTTTCCACTGCTGTGCCATGTCTCCTATGACTAAGTCAGTTCTGTATCCATCTTGCCAGCTCACTCTTGATAGTATGTGACTTCTCCTTTTGTACCAGTCTGCCATGATGGACCATGTCAAAGGCTTTACTGAAATCCATGTGGACAACTTCACAGACTATTCCCTCATCAATCATCTTTGTCACGTCCTCAATAAACTCAACCAAGTTAAAGAGGCATGACCTCCCCCTCACAAAATGATGCTGTCTATCGCTAATAAGTCCATTTGCTTCTCAATGCATATAGATCTCGTCCCTGAGAATCTTTTCCAATAATTTCCCTATCACTGATCTGTAATTTCCAGGATTATCCTTGCTACTCTTCTTAATTAATGGGACAACATTGGCTATTCTCCAGTCCTCCGGGATTTCACCTGTAGTCAAAGAAGATACGAAGATGACTGATATGGTTCACCAGTCATTAGGATGTATGGCGTACAAATCTGGCATTACACTGGTACTGAATCTCATATATCTCTATTTATTTGTGTGGTGGACAAAATATTTTTTCCACTTGATGATCATAACTCTTTGTGGCGAAAACCACTCGGTTTACTGCAGAGTAACAATGTGAGACAGCTAGCTTTGGATGTTTGCGAAGGCAGAAGAATCCAGAACCGGGGTCACAATCTGGGACAGAGAGGATGAGAAACTTCTTCATTCAGAGAGTGGTGAACCTGTGGAATTCACTACTACAGAAAACGGTCAAAACCAAAAAATTGTATGATTTCAAGAAGGAGTTGGAATTAGCACTTAGGATTATGGGAACAAAAGATATGGAGGGAGAAGCAGGAACAGGCAATTGAGTTGGATGATCCGTGATAATCATAATGAACAGTGGACCAGGCCTGAAGGAAGAAATGGTCTACTCCTGCTTCAAGTTTTCATGTTTCTATGTTTCACCTGCTGTTCAAATATTTGAGGCATTTTCCCCTTCTAGGGTCATCTAAAGTATTGGCAACTATTCAGAGACAGAAATGGTGGACACAGGCCCTTTCATGTTTACTCTGTCAAAATCCACCTTGGAAATGTCTATTAGATCATCTCTATAAAGAACAATACTAAATTGAGCAACCTCTCTTCATGACTCAAGTCCCTTGTCCTTGGTAACATAAGAGGAAATCTTCTCTCTATAAGGCCTTTACAAATCCCTTGAAGTGGTCTAGACACTGATAAAACTTTAGCATGATTTATTTTCTTTTATATTCCATGCCTTCATCTTTATATCCAGTAATATATATGTATTTTAGACACAAGAGACACCTTTTAAAAGTTATTAAATATTAAAACATATTTAATTGTATCTGTTTTGAGTTTAAATAAGGACTAGATTTAAAGCAAGGGGAATATTCAGCAATTACATTCTAAAAAGCTGCCCAATGTTTCTGCTTTATGGAAGCGTTTATGATTATGCAAATAAGCTTTGAAGTTTGCGTCTGGATTGCTGATTGCAGCCAGATCAGGAACTCAGACTCCATATCTTAGCAAACTGTAAGTAGTAGTCAGCCCATGAATTTCTGTCAGTTTTAACAGAGGGGTTTTCAGATCCATTACCTGGGTGGATTTTTTTTAAACTGTAAGTAGAATCTTGTCTTACCAGGATCTAATGTAATTCAAGTGATCAAGTCCCTTATGAATAATCTGCAATATAAATTAGATTTTTTATTCAATACTAGCTAAATAATTACTAAATAATAACAAAGTAAATTGAAGTTAATTGTGAACAATTAGCATAATGATTTAGGGGTCATTGCCACTGTCCCTGAAGATTAAAACTTAGGAATGATGCTGTATGATATCAGTGGACAAAATTATTGAATGCTCTGTTGAACCAGAGTTCGAAGTTCATCATATTATTGCAACAAATTTTGTTATGGAGCTTCTCCACTTTGCTTCCAATCAGAAAATGATCCAGCTTGTAGTTTGTTTTTTTAGATTGGTAGTCAGCTGCATGTAATGATGTGATCACAATGCTCATAGTACTGAGTCAAGGGTATTCATCCGGAAGCTGAAAGAACTGGATCTGAAGGGATTATTGGTGCAGAGAACACAAAATGATGCTGTATAGTTCTGGTCAACTGCAGAATTGGTAGCCATTGGTCTTTGTTTGTATCGATTTTGCCTGCTTCTTTACCTCTATATCATCCTTTCCAAGAGAATTAAAGGAATTTCCAATTATGGAGATTGCTGTAGACTGGAATAAATCTGAAGACTCTCTGCATTATGTAACAGCACTCCTATGGAACTTTCCAAGGAGCAACAGAGCGGTTTCAGGATATTGGTAGTTTGTGCACTATGGTTTATCACACTTATGAAATCTTCTTGTGGTGCTTCTCTGTGTCAGTGCACAGGTTCATGATGGGTGACATATGGACCAAATGTTAAGAAGATGCATTTGTACCTAGATACCACATCAAACACTTGATTGTGTCAGTGATAGTCAGAAAACTTGAGAATTGGATTTTGGATGTGATAAATGGCAGAAAAATGCAGATTATTCCTACTGTTGTACACAAGATGAGTACAAATCTTCTCCAGGAAAGAATAGTTATTATCTTGCCCTCAAGCACACAAGGATATATTGGTGCAGTTAACAATGTCAGGCATTAAGCACAGGAAATGGGCCAGTGACGTGGTCTTTGCTGCTTGATGTTGCCTTATGAAGTGTGTGGGTTCCTTCTCAGAGAGTAAGTGCATGTTGCCAACATCTGAAATTAGTGTTGCGTAGAGCAGTCATTAATTTTAGGTGAGGGAGAATATTCCCATCACTCCTGCTTTTGGAGCAGGTGATGAAGCTGAACAACAGCCAGAAGGCCTCAGCTACAGCAGTCATTGCCATAGCTGCTGACCTCTCAGACTTGCATCAGTGGTCATGTTTCTCTTCCTAAGGTACCAGATACCAATCTTTATCAATAGGGCTCCCTGCATCCATAATTTTTATTTTAATACATTCATGGGATGAGGTCATCACTGGCTGGACTAGCATTTATGACCCATCCCTATTTGCCCCAATGGCAGTTAAGAATCAGCCAGATTGCTCTGAGTCTGGAGTCACATATAAACCAAAACAAGGAATGATGGCAGATGGTTTTCCTAAAAAGGCATTTGAGAACCAGACAGTTTCTTACAACAATCAAAATTGTTATATGGTTACCACAATCTATTTTTTTGAATTTCACATTTTTATTGTCATGTTGGGATTAAAACGAGAACATTAGATTGGGTTCTGGATTATTAGTCCAATGATTTTACCATTACACCACTGCCTCCCCTTTTAATGATCAGGCTTTTCAAATGACTAGGCCCACCAAATTCAGGCACACTGAATGGACATCTCAAGCACCTGGGGAGAAGCAAATGGGGAAAAGGAGCCCCAGTATTACTAACTGATACAAATTTGATTTCAGCAGAAACAATTCTATTGCTGGTGCGCTGCCAGAAATTACTGTTATTATTTTAAGAATGTTTTTGTCTAGTTGTTTTATGAGGGTGCTAATTCATTTAAAATAAACAGATTAAAATATGCATCAGAGGAAAGCAGACAAATGCATTTGTTGATAAAATGAGCATTGAGATTATTATCCTTTGTTAGTATTTTTCCTTTCTTTCTCTTTAGAATCCTTCTTCATTCACCTTGGGGTTTGGGTGTGAGGGTATGTGGCAGATGTCTTCAAAGTAGCTCATTGACAAACTTGTCAGGAGGTGCATCTCAGCAATGCTGGAAGCTTTTTTCTCATCAATCCTTCACATGACTTTAATAAAACTGACAACATTTATCCTCTCAGTGAGGTCTGCATGCAATTGTCAATCAGGAATTTAACTTAAACTTAGTCTGCTAATCAGATGTAAAGTGCTATAATTCAATAGCTCTATTCAACAGTCTAATAAAACACTTTTTTTTAAACAGGACAGCTTTATTCTTCATACTTGCATCTTTTTAATAAAAATTAGACAGTTGCTCAAAATGTTATATTTGTATTCTTTCAGTAGATTACAGTAGTTCAACTTAGTGCAGGTATTTAATTAGATGTTCAGCTGAAAATATTCAATGGTGGTATGCCATTAACCTATGCCTGTGGTTTCTGATGTAGGCACCATGCCAACTTTGCATTTTGCCCAGGTTGCTGTGTGCAGCCAGTGCTGAACGCACTGTTGAGTGGCTACACATCTCAACAGGGAGCTCTAGTTTGCTGTGTGACCAGCAGCACTTAAAACCAGATGGCACATCTTAAAAGCAGTCACGCACTCTGGCTGGAGGAAGTGAGGGGCTGTTCATGGAAAAGGATCTACCTGGGAGAAATGGTTAATTGTGATGCAACCAGGAAAAACAGTGTGCTTCAGGGTTCTCCAGCAGTGCACTGCATGCTATGGTACAGGACATGAAATAAAGAAGAGATGCCATTTATCCTCAGATGGGCCAGGAGACCTTCCAGGCAAACATTTTGAAGACAGTAGGACTAGATAGCGAATTTGGTTAATGTGAGGAGCCAAGCCCTGAGGTTATGTTACAGTATGTTACAATCCCAGATAAGGCCCCTCAAATTTATGCCGCAGATCTTGCTGTCAACAACTCTTCACTTTCGAGTTACTTAGCTTTTTTTCTCCAAAGACTACATCCAAGGCTTGACAATGCTGCAGTGTAGCATCCAATCACTAGCACACATCCAACTCTCTCGCTGCTCTGAGCAGAACCCTACTGCCCATCGGCTGACCTCTGTCCCAACTGCATGAAGCCAGCTAACAACATCAGTTGGTCAAGTGGCTTCATCTTCTCTAAGTCTCTTTCTTTCTCACTGAGAAGCTGACTGTCGAATTTCCGATTCAGTGACCCTTGCAACTCCTCTGTAAGATCGAATATAGCAACCATTGGAACATTCTGTGCCTCGTATTTTACGATGTCCACAGCATCTTTAATAGCTCACCGGCATGAAAATGGATTTTATCACAAATGTCAGAAAAGGATCAAAGAGCTCACATAAATGGTCAAGGTCAGTGAATTTTGCCACACCCCACTAAATGAACCTCATGTGTTGCAAAATAAACCACACCACCCTCACTCATATCAACAACAATTGCAGTCAATCACTGCTCCTAATATTCATAGATTCCCTTGCACTAGTTGGGTAGAAATTTCGCTCCCCATAAATATTGGGAAGGCTGAAACAGCTGTTCTTGGTACTTACTTAAAAGTCTTTAGGTGCTGGCCCAATGGATCTCCATGGCTACAGTCTGACACTAAACAGTTTATTTACAATCTTGAATTCTCTTCGACCACAAGCTGAGCTTCTCTGACTACCTAGTCTAGCCTCTGTAAGATTGACTGACATTGACCTTAACAGCTTATCTGCTGCTCGAGCTCTTATTTACTCATTCTTTCATTATTGGCAGATTTGACTACATCAGTGCAATCTTGGCTAGCTTACCAGTCAGTCTCATAAAATTCCTTCTTGTTGACAGTATGCAACAATATTCTTATGCCAACATAGTCCCTTTTTTATTTATGCAATCCACCAAGAGTCTGAGAAGGCCAATGAAATTCTCTACTATTTAGCCCTTGACAAGTTGAATGACAACCATATTTGTTCCTGGATCAATTGTTCTGTGATTGGCTTCTATTTGAATAGACTTGTAATGAGTTGGTTTCTCTTGACCCATTTGCTGTCTTTTGCTACACTTTGAACACCTTTAGTTATATGAAGAATGTTGACACCAAAACATGTACATAGACTCAATATTGTTGATTGTAAATTACATGTACATTCTCAACTCGCGAACATATTTTTGTGATGTAAACATGTTTGTAGCAGCTTTGCATGAGACATTTGATTTCTTGCTGCCATGAAATGGCATTCTTTCTTCTTCCCATGTACTGGAAGGTACCTACAATGTTACAGATGTAGCATTCCTTTGTTATAGTGGAGTACTACTTGTGATTGTGAGACATTTTTGTTCCACAGCACTGACACTGACTCTTAGTTTCTGTTATTTGGCCAATTCTTTGCTTTGGCTAGATTGTTTGGTTACATCTTATAAAGCAAATAAATTCTTTTGCTCTCCTTGATAAAGTTGCCTTTCCCTCTGAGGATTTGTCTGTGAATATTCCTGATTTCTGCATTCAGAACAATTTGAATATCTTTCTCTAAAGTTAAATCTTCTTTGAATTGGATTTAACAAGCTAATCAATAATTCCAACAAGAGATGCCTCTTATGAATTCTGCTTTCAAATCTTCATGGTCACCGGTTTCCACTAATCTGTAGAAATCAGTTTTAAAATAATCCATGGCTTCCCCTGGATGTTAATCTCTTTTGTTAAGTATTGCTCTTTCAAGAGTGTTATTTGTTCTCAGATTAAGGAAATTGTCAAAATTGCATAGAATTTCTTCAAAAGCATCTTTCCCTGGTTCTATCATTTGGAAATTTGCAATATCAGCAGCTGTAGTCCTTATTGAAAACAACAGTATATTTACTTGTTTGCCTGTGGCTGAGTACTTACCTTTGCAGAAATTCAATACCTTAAAAACTGATTTCTCCAAGATGTTATATTGATGTTCTATTTGCTCTGATCTGTCATTAAATCTTGCAGCTAACATTTCACCTGCCATGTTTTGCTAGTGTAATTATTTATTCTTACTTTAATGCCTTTAAATGCTGCAGTGTCATCAATTCATTGTAATCTCTTTTGCTTGAAGATATTTACTTGTGTAAAAGCAATGTCATTTTATTTCCCTATTGATGAAACTTTCCAACTATGCAGCATCACAGTGCTGCATTCTTTTCATTCATTTAAAGATTTTATTTCTGCCATTGTAGTGCTGCAGTATAACTGCATTGCTTACTGAGGATTTTCCAGTATTATTGCCATCAAAATAAAGATTTTGGAGCATCTGCAGCTGAAGTGGGCTTTCAGTCTTTTTAAGGAAAAAGTAGATGCACTCCTAGCTTTCACAGCCTGATATAAAATAGTTTCCCATAACTTTACCAAATAAAGCTTTAAATCTGTGGTATTAATAAATTCTTGCTCTTTTGATTAAGTTATGCTCTGACTACAACCACAAAAATCGTCTATTTTCTTCTGCTAGACTCTGAGTGTGCAAGCGTCAAACCAATCCATTTAGCTGACCTCCCGAGCACTTGGCAGAGTCTGCAAATTCCTAATTGAATTTATTGGCTATCTCAAATCCTGTTGGTCATCCTTCATCACAAGAAGAATCCAAAGTCCTTGATCAGCAGACCTAATATTTCCTAATGTAGCAAATGTCAAATTTTCTTTTACAAAGTTCTGGTGAAGCCCTCGAGCCACTTCATTTAATAATGGTGCTATACAAATATAAATTGTTGCGATGTAACTTGTCATCACACTTTGAATGTGTTACATTTGTGAAGTGCTATGGGATGATTTATCATGCTAAAGGCATTATATAAGTACTTGTTGATTTTGTTGTTGACCTTACCCTCACATATATACCATTGCTGCAAGCCTTAAAGTTTGCACACACTACTAGCTATTGGACAATAACAACCAAATCATTAAAACAGACTCTCAGCATTACCCTCAATGACACATTTCCCTCTCTTCTTTGGGATAAGGTGATAGAAGCCAGGAGTTAACTGAAGGAGCCCTGGTACACTCACTTCTTGATAGAGAAGGTGGCCATCATCATTGGAGTGCTCTTGCCTTAGACCATAGTCAGCAGCAGAGCTCCGTCCATTGAAGTTAATGAAATCATCATGTCTAATCTTTCTCCTCAGCTCTCAATCTCCTATGATTGACAAACAGACACCTCTTGGTTTCTGCAGCTACCCTAGTCCCATCACGACTCTTCATTTTACTCCTTCCTTTCGGAAAGCAAAAAAACTGATACCTCATCAGACAATGGTGGAGTAGAAAGAAGTGAAAGAGCAGAAAGGTAATGATCAGGAAAAAATCACTGATCTTACACTTGCAGCCCCCTGGCTCCAATACAGATATCACATGTACTCTCGGGAATAAGGATTTGTATATGCTTAGGTACTGGAAAGGAGAAGTTTGTAATCAGGGCAATGGATAAGGGTAGTCCAGGTATTGACCTTGAATTTTTAAATTTTTGTGTATTCTGGAAAGTTATCATCAGTTTGAAAAATAATGAATATATCTCTTCTATTCAAGAAAGAAGGAAAACAGGCAGCAGAAAAGTATGGGCTAGTTAGCTTAACATCTATCATTGGAAAAACTCTCAAATCTATTCTCAACAATGTTATAGAAGTCACTTAGAAAATCTCAATGCAATCAGGCAGCATCCACATGCTCTTGTGAAAGGGAACTCATATGAGTAACCTATTAGAGTTATTTGCAAAAGTAACAAGCAATATAAATAAAGGGAACCTGTGGATGTATTGCACTTCGATTCCCAAAAGCATTTGAGAAGATGCCACATCAAAGCTTAATATGCAAAATAGCCCAAAGTGTGAGGTGATAGACAAAAAGGAATGGTTAGCTAACAGGAAAAACAGGAAGGTAGGCACAAATGAGTCATTTCAGTGGTTCTGTTCGCCGAGCTGGAAGTTTTTGTTGCAAACGTTTCGTCCCCTGTCTAGGTGACATCATCAGTGCTTGGGAGCCTCCTGCGAAGCGCTTCTTTGATGTTTCCTCCGGTGTTTATAGTGGTCTGTCCCTGCCGCTTCCAGTTGTCAGTTTCAGCTGTCCGCTGTAGTGGTCGGTATATTGGGTCCAGGTCGATGTGTTTGTTGATGGAGTTTGTGGATGAACTCTCAGGGCTATAAACACCGGAGGAAACATCAAAGAAGCGCTTCGCAGGAGGCTCCCAAGCACTGATGATGTCGCCTAGCCAGGGGACGAAACGTTTGCAACAAAAACTTCCAGCTCGGCGAACAGAACCACAGCAACGAGCACCCGAGCTACAAATCTTCGCACAAACTTTGAGTCATTTCAGGATGGTAAGATATAAGTTGAGGGCCACAGGATCAAGTGCTGGTGCTTCAGCTCTTTAAAATTTATCTCAATGATTTGGATGAAGGAGCCAAGTTTCTGGTTGAAAAATGTATAGTATAATAGATTGTTGTTTGGAGACATAGTGTAAGCACAGCAAACAACTACATTTGCACTCGTACAAAGAAAATTCTAATGTCTTGTACAAAGATCGTGGCAAGTATCTTCTAAGAAGCACACTAACAATTCACCTTCATATACTTTGAAAATCAAACCAAGGTACTTTAGAGACATGTGGATGATATGCCCTGAAGGAGAACGTGAGGACGGCAGATGTTGGAGATCAGAGCTGAAAATGTGTTGCTGGAAAAGCGCAGCAGGTCGGGCAGCATCCTGAAGAAGGGCTTATGCCCGAAACATCGATTCTCATGTTCCTTGGATGCTGCCCGACCTGTTGCGCTTTTCCATGATATGCCCTGAACCAAAGATAGAGAGACAGCACCGAATGATAATGGGTCAAAATGATGCATTTTGACAATTATCCAAAAGATAGAGATATTGATGGGTTCAAAAGGAAATTCCAAGAATTGGTCCTACATATCTAAAAAGAAAGCTGCTAGTGATGAGGAGAAGGATGGATTAACTAGAGCTTGGAGTATGCAGAATGGACAATTCTGAGAGAGGTTGCGGTGGGGTGGGACAGGCGGTGAACTTTGGTGGATGAAAGACATAGAGAAAGGGATGAAGGCAGTTACCCAGTTGGGATGGTGTGAGCCAGTGGAAAGTATATATGAACTTGTGCAAATGAGGATATTTTAATTTGTGGAAATTGACGCAAGTCAGCAAGGGAAGGGTATATAATAGGAAATGACCAGGAGATGTAGAAGAAAAGTTGTTATTGGAGTGTACAGGATGGGAAGCCAATTAAATTCAAGTGTCTTCTAGCAGATATTAATTAAATAATTTTAAAAATTGATTTAACTTGCAATTGTAGTTTGATCATAACTTAATGAAACCCATTTAACATAGCCATATGTGATTCTTTGAGATCTTTCATGCATATAGGATAATCAGAAATCCAAGTGAACTGAGTAGAATATTCAGTTTCTTTAGGAGTTGCATTAATCTTTGGTTATAAGGGATGTCAGGAAAATCATGGCATTGAATTGTTGAATCGCCTGAATTATGACTGGTGATCATACTGTTGGCTGGTTAATAAATATCTGAATTTGGAATTAATGTTATCAATTGTTTCAATGGGAAGAAAAGCTGAGATATGTATGTCTCTTGTTACAAACCGCATACTTCTAATTGGATGGAATTAACTTTTAAGGTCATGGTGAAATAAATTTGTTTATAGTGCTTCATGAAAGGGTCTTGAGTGACAAAGGGCAATGTTAAGAAATTCTCGAAATGTAATCTCTTAACAAATGCATTAGAAGCTTCCTGTTAACATTTTGTGTTTTGACAGGCTGGTGGAATTGGCTGTGTCAACACCAATCAATCCATACTGGGGAATTCTTTCCAAATGTTTGGCTTATGGCAAGGCTGTTTCAGACCCCTTTGTATACTCTCTGCTGCGTCATCAATACAAGAAGACATGGATGGACATTATTAATAGACTGCTTAAACGAAGCTCTTTAAACTCCTCGGCACTAACAGGTGAAACACCAAACAGCAATTTTGTACAAACAACTGAATGAAATAAACTTTGCAAACAAAGTTTGACAGATATGTGCATTTGGGATTTTTATTGGAATATGTGCCCGATGGAATTTTTGACTTTATTCTGCTTTCTACTACTTTAGACAATTATTTTCGTTAATGTTTAAAGGAAAATTCTCACAGCTCACCTTTACACTTTTGTAACTATGATTGATATTTGGTTCTTTTCTCAGGTGGACGTGGATGATTAGTGAGCACTTTCAGTGAGGTCCTGTAAATTCACAAGTAAAGTCACCTTGTAATTTCTGTGGGAAGGTGTAGAATTGCCGGAACTGAAAATAACACGAGCTGAAACACATTAATTGCAGGATAATCATTAATTGTCAACCAATTGAGGGGCAACATTTTGAATTCAATCTCAACTAATTCTGATATCAATAACCATCACTGATTGTGTCTCTTTTTTTAATTCAAAGCTGTATCCATTTGAGTCATCAAATGCAAATAACATGGAGAACTATTATTAGAGAAATAAAAAAAATAGAGAATGCTAGAAATGTGGGCTTACCAGCATTTTTGGACATAGAAAAGATTAACATTTAAAGTCAATGACCTTTCTCCACAGATACTGCCAGACCCACTAAGTATTTCCAGCATTTTCTGTTTTTATTTCAGATGTCCAGCAACAGCAGTATTTTGATTTTCTAATATTAGAAAATATTAGTATTAGAGATAATAATATCAGGGAATAACTTCCTTTGATCTTATTATCTCAGCAACGAACACCAGTCTTTATTGATATTATCACCAAGTTTTTATCTTTCTTAGCATCTTTATCCATTTTTAATAAACCCTATTAATATTGTTTTCTATCATAGGCACTGTTGAATATTTTCAGGTATCTCATGAAAGGAGATGGTGAATAAGTTAGTCCCATTTTTTGTATCTTGACTGATATTGAAATATGTAAAGAATATTTCTGTAAATGTCTTCTTTTCCTTAACTAAGCAGGAAATAGAAATTCAAAGATGCTTTTAATATTTAAAATATTAATATTCAACATCATTTATATGAGTAAGAATATAACTAAAGTTTTGACTTGACTGGCAGTCACTTCAGAAATACATTTTCTACTAAACCACCTGCTAATTGATTGGCCTACCTTCCAACTTTACTGCTGCTCCTGTTATATCTTAACGTTTGGAGAAGCATGTCCATTACAATTCCTGTCTGTATGGCTTATCAGTCAATCACTGATGATGTTAAGAATGGTGGCATTTTGCCATAAATACCAATTTGTTCTAAAAGAGTTACACATACCCTAATCACGAGTTTTCAAACTGATCAGTGTGATGGATATTAGCAACTTTCCAGCTAGTCCATTGTGAGACGTAAAATTGGAAATGAACAGCTTAAATCAGGCAATCCAGCATTCAAAATGATGGGATAGTCTCTTGACGATGCCATGATTTTCTTGTGAAAAACACTTGTTCTGTTACTTTACTTGAAGAATTCAAGCTCCAAAGTGAAATTAATTATTATGCCAAGGCTCATAAATACTGCACTTGAAACAATCCACAATTATTAAAGGGATAAATGTAGGGGAATGGGTCAGGTTGGGTTGCTCTTCGGAGGGTCGGTGTGGACTTGTTGGGCCAAACGACCTGTTTCCACACTGTAAGTAATCTAATCTAATGTAAGAAATCAATGAAAACAAGTCAATGTTTAATCTCATGTAAAGTGGATATTATTGACTTTACCCTTCCAAAGTAAATGTCTTTTCAGTCTTTCTATTAATAAAAACAATCTGAGCAGATTTTGGAGAATGTCAAAAAGTAAACGACAGTTTTGCATAATCTGTTGTGGCTTGCATTGATAATTACAGGGTTGATAATGAATTCTTTGTGCAAAAAGAACAAGCAAATCTGAAAGTATAACAACAGCTCAAAAGCAAACAAATTCCAAAGATCCTAGATTCCATATAGTATGTGGGTGATTTCCATCCACAGCCACACTGGAACTGCTAAAATCTTCTGACTCTACCTCCACTCTCTGCCCCCCTTTGCGATCATAAGATTCCTGAGAGATGGACTGGTAGCCAATTCTGCCACTTTTTACCAACTGTTGGTGAGTGGTCTCTGAGTTACAGTTTTCCTTCACATTGACCAGGATCAGCCAAAAATTTTAAACAAGGCCCAACCATTAAAATAGGCCAAGTTTCATTCTACTGCTGATATTTAAAATCAAAGCCAATGAGATTGCAGATCCAAATAATAAAAATGACCACTTACTCTATTTGGTCACTAAAACAATTTAGCCTAATATAATTTCAGACTTGCTAGTTATGGCTGCATAATAAATTCAAAATAAATAGAGATAAATACTTAAGTTTTACTCTTTCTTAGCATCCATGTTACCTTTGTTATAAACCTCATTTATTAATATTGAATTTATTCATAGCAACTAATGATTACTTTCAGGTATCTCACTGAAGTTAGCCTCAAAAGGCTAATGGTGGATAAGTTAGAGTTGTTCTTTGTACCTTGGCTAATAGTGAAATATGTAAAATACATTTCTGTAAATGCCTTCTTTTCCTCAACCAGACAGGAAATAAGAAAGCAACAAAGCCTTTAATATTCAAAGCATTGCCATTCAACATCATTTATATGGGTAAGAAAATAATTAAAATTTTAATTTGACTGGCATTCATTTCAGGAACAAATTTTCTGGTAAACTATTTGCTAATTGATTGGCTTACCTTTCAATTTAACTGCCAATGTTCAAATTTTGTTGAGGCTACCAGGAGTATATGGCCTTCATTTATAATAGATTTTAGTGGGTTTTGAGAAGATTTGCAGCTCAGGTTGAGGTTCTGGGTGTATGTTTACGAGCTGAGCTGGAAGTTTAGTTTCCAGATGTTTCATCACCTTACTAGGTAACAACTTCAGTGAGCCTCCAACTGAAGCCCTGCTGGTGCAGCCTGCTTTCTATTTATATGTTTGGGTTTCCATTGGATTGGCAATGTCATTTCCTGTGTGGATGTCATTTCCTATGGTGATGTCATTTCCTGTTCTTTTTCTCAGGGGGTGATAAATGGGATCCGAGTCAATGTGTTTGTTGAGAGTTTCAGTTGGAATGCCATGCTTCTATGAATTCTTGTGCATGTCTCTGTTTGGCTTGTCCTAGGATGGATGTGTTGTCTAAGTCAAAGTGGTGTCCTTCCTCATATAACTATAAGGATATTAGTGAGAGAGCATCATGTCTTGTTGTGGCTAGTTGAAGTTCATGTATCCTGGTGGCTAGTTTTCTGCCTGTTTGTCCAATGTAGTGTTTGTTATAGTTCTTGCAAGGTACTTTGTAGATGACATTAGTTTTACTTGTTGTCTGTATAGGGTCTTTCAAGTTCATTAGCTGCTGTTTTAGTATGTTGGTGGGTTTGTGGGCTACCATGTAACAAATATTACATTGAACAAACAGGCAGAAAACTAATCACCAGGATACATGAACATCAACTAGCCACAAAAAGACATGACCCACTCTCACTAGTATCCTTACATACAGATGAGGAAGGAAACCACTTTGACTGGGACAACACATCCATCCTAGGACAAGGCAAATAGAGACTCGCACAAGAATTCCTAGAAGCATGGCATTCCAACCGAAACTCTATCAACAAACACATTTACTGGGATCCCATTTACCACCACCTGAGGAAAAGAACAGGAAATGACATCACCATAGGAAATGGTGTCAACACAGGAAATGACATCATCAAGCCAAGGAAACCCAAACATATAAGTAGAAAGTGGGCTACACTATCAGTGTTTCATTCGGTGGCTAAATGAAGATGTTACTTAGTATGGTGACGAAACATCTGGAAACAAACCTTCCAACTCAGCAAGCAAACCTGCATCCATAATAGATCTAACTAGAACATTTATTTTTCAAGCCCGTATATTTTCTTACAATTTCAAACAAATATTTGAAGATTGTGTTGTTGCTAGCAGAATAGAATTTACTTTACAAACTCGGGAATGGAAGTAAAACCAACAGCCCAATGAATATTCCAGTTTTTAAGATATCTAACTAAATAATAGTCAAAAGTCACATGACACCAGGTTTTAGTCCAACAGGTTTATTTAAAATTACAAGATTTCAGAGCATAGCTCTTCTGTCAGGTAATGTCTTCACTTTATTTGACGAGGAGCAGTGTGCCGGGCCTAACCCCAGTTCAACATGTGGCATGTCCACATCACAAATAATAGTTATACACTTGGATATTATATCACGAAACAAAAGTAAATTTGTTGTGATCAGTACATAATCTTTCCCAATGCAACCAGGAACATAAATACAGTATCAACAATAGCAACATAAATACAGTATCATTGAAACTTCTATACAATCAAAGTTCTAAAATGTTACCAGAGAAGTGGGATTAGTATGGTATTAAACAAAATGGATACTAAATGAATGTTCTGGAATTGTTAAGCATTTAATGATTTACAATCTTAATGCTAGTTGTGTTTTTTTGGAAACTGTTTTATTTTTGTGGTATTTAGCTTGCAAATATTAAGGCAGAAGTATTTTCAGCCACTTAGTTGGGTAGGAAAATAAGATCATTTCACTGTAAAATGGTAGAAATTTTACACATGAGCTTTGAGATTCAATTCAGATTTTTGTTTCACATGTCTTGCACTTATTTGAAAACTACCAAATAATGAATTGTTATCTATTGTGATACCTCAGCATTTTTAGCATTTTTTATACGAAATGTGCATGAAACATTTTAGGCCACTAAAAACGCAGAGATTCAATCTTCAGCCTGAAGTTAGTACCATCTGAATAATTGCACTTATGCACTGCACTGATGATTAACAGGTTTGATATTAGCTCAAGCTTGGCAACAGGGGAGAATAAATCAATCAGTTACCATTGCTCAAGTTACTCAAACTGATGTTATAATATCCGTGTGTCAAGAACTTTGTAAGTCATTATTTTGAGTCACCATTGCAATTGTGGTTGAATTTTTAGGTTCAGAGGAAACTACACAGCAAGTATCCACCTTCCATTATAAATGAAAGGGTATCATTTAATGCACATTGCTTCACAGGTATTGTAGCCTAATGACAGTATAAGCCATATTCTGTTCTTCCAGTATTTAATGATGCATAACAAATACATGCTTCAATTACACAGGTAGAAAATAAAGAAGCTAGTCCATCTAAAACTCTTCTTAGTCCGACTGCAGCAAGTCAGAGCAGAATTTAATAGAGTCTATTGGAATGGTTATGATGGCGGGGTGGGGGGTGGGCATGGAGAATTAAGAGGCATTAAAAGCATTGGATTTTCACTTTCTAGGGAACTTATCCCCAAATAAGTTGAGGGGTTGGAACACCCCACTGAAGGAAATTTGCCTGTCGGTGGTGAGATATCAATTCGGCTAATTACTGAGCCATCTTTCACCAATTACCTGCCAGGATTTAGTGGTGGTTCAGAAGGCTCTGGTGACACATTGACAATTTCCCTACCTCTGAACCAGGAGGCCCACAGTCCCACCTGCTTGTGTGTACCAACATCTCTGGTCAAGCTGATTGCAAATACGTAGTGATGGTGCAAGGATTGAATGAAAGAAGCACTGTTAACCTATGTCTCTTGAAGGTTGACGAGCAAACTCTACTGGGGTTTATGTCTGGTTGAGGAATCTGATAATGTGAAGGGTGCCCACTAAAACCCAACCCTGGTGAGTAGGAGCCCTGTCATGTTGAAATCCCTACTCTAGTTTGAAGAACAAGTACCTTTGGAAATATTGTCATTTTTTTCTTTAACATTAAGTTCCTGTTAACATTACAAGCAACATTAAGGAGCATAGATTAGATTTAGCAGGGTAGACACACAAACCACATCTCTTTGAACATGGTCTCTGTTGTGAAAATTTCACTAATGACATTTGGGAATAATCTTATATATGAACTATTAACTGTTTATACACCTTTTTTTGTTTAAACTTTTGACTTGATTGCAATCTATTTAATCTATTTAATCTTTTATACGTGCACTAAAAAAATAAACTGATAAAAAACCATAAAATATGCTGACAACATCTCTAATGACAGAAGAGAAGGAAATTAAAAATGCTAAAGTTGCTATAAAAAGAATTAAGAAAAAGTAGTTTGAGAACAAAGTTACAATTAAAATAAAATGGACAGCATTGCATTTTAAGTTCCTAATTTGGTAGTTAAAGAACCACATTGCTATATTAAAGCTGACATAGTTTATTTCTATTTCCATAAAATTTATGGTAACCCAAGAATTATAGCAGAATATCAAGAAGGGGCAAGTACAGGTAAACTGTGGCAAATCTTTTCATATAATATCCTGGATTGCCTCTCACAAACATTCAGCCAAAGTCAATGAAATCAGTCCAGCTAACTGCCTGACTGGGAACACATCAATAAAATTGATGATCATTATAAAAGAAAGTGAACAACTGTAATTGGCACCACTGTGAATCATTGTCAGTGGTGCACACGGTACATGGAATAATTTTTAGAATGCACTGTTAGCAAGCCCAGAATTTGTTATCCATCCTATTTGCTCTTCAACTGAGTGACTTGCTGGGCCATATCAGACTGATGCTTTCTTGAACTTCTACAATTCACATGGTGCATTTTTTAAATTTAAAGATTTTGACTCATGACAGTGAGGAAATATTAATGCATTTCCAAGTGAAGATGATCTGGGCCTTGAAGGGGACCTTGCTTGAGGTAGTGTTCCCATTAGTGTGCCCTTGTTCTTTTAGATGGTAGAGTTTCCAGGTTTGGAAGCTGCTCTTGAAGCAAACCAGCTGTAGTGCTGAGCTTGTAAACATCCTGCTGCCGTAGTGCACTGGGGTTGAATGGGGTAAATATTTAAGATGGTGGATGGGCTGTTGATCAAACGGACTGCTTCATCCTGGTTGGTAGCAAGCTTTTTGAGTGTCATTGGAATTGCAGTTATGCTGGTAAGTGGGAAGTATTACCTCATACTCCTGATTTCTACAGTATAGGTAGTGGACAGGCTTTGTACAGGCAGAACAGTCAGTGAATTACTCCCAACAGAATTCTTAACCTCTGATTTGTTCTTATAGCCACTATATTTATATGGCTGGTCCAGTTCATGTTCTCGCCCATGATAAGTCCTACTAATGGTGTGGAATTCAGCAATGGTAATGGTGGTGAATGTCATGGGGAAATGGTTAGGTGATTATTCTCATTAATAGATGATTAATGATCGCTTTCTGGTAGTTGTGTAATGTATATGTTACTTGTCACTTATTATCTTAAGTTTTAATATTGATCACATTGTGCTGAAAACAGGCACAGAATGCTTCACTACTTGAGGAGTTGTGAATTGTATTAATGCTATGCAAATATGAGCAAGCATTCCCAATTCTGACCTTAAAATGGAGGGAAGGTTATTGATGAAGCAACTGAAATAGGATTGGCCTACGACAGTTCCTGAGGAATCCTGCAGAGATGTCCTGAAGTTGAGATGACTGACCTTCAGCAACCTCAACCATCTTCCTTTCTTTGAAATGATTGTCTCCGATAGTTGTTGGTTTCACTTTTGCTGGGGTTCCTTGCTGTCACACTTAAATGAATGCTGAGTTCATATCAAGGGCAGTCACTCTTACCTCATGTCTCTTATCTCTTTTGTTCATATTTGGTGCAATGAGGTCAGGAGGTGAGTGTCACTAGCAGAATCAAAACTGAGCTTTTTCATAAGTGCTTTTTCATGGCATTGTCAACCACCCCTTCCGTCATGTTGTGGATGATTGAGAGTAGACTGATGGGATAGTAACTGCCTGGGTTGTATTTTTCTACGTTTTGTAGAGAAGATAAACCTCGCCAATCTTCTATATTGTCAGGTAAATGTCAGTATTGCAGCAATACTGGGTCAACTTGGCTCAGTGTCCAGATAGTTCTGAAGCACAACGTTTTGCAATATTTCAGCTGAGATATTGTCTTTGCTTTATTCAGCAATTGGATAAAGGTTGGCATTTGTGATGATGATGTTGACGATTCCCAGTGTTACTCTCTTCTGACTGTATACCGCTGTGCCACCAACACTGATTTGTCTATCTTGCTGATACCTACAGTCAATAATGATGGTGTCTGGGACATTGGCTGTAAAGTATAATTTGGTGAGTATACCTCTGTCAAGCTTATGCTTGATTAGTCCAGAGGACAGCTCATCCAGCTTTGTTACATGTCTCCGTATTTTTGTTTTTGATGCCTAGATCAACAGTGGTCTTATTATTATTTGACTTTTCTGTAGCAATTTGATATGACAGAATGGATTGCTAGGCTATTACAAGAGTCAACCACATTGATATGATTTGGAGACACATCTTGATCAGACTGGGTAACAATGGCAAATTTCCTTCCCTCTCAGGCATTGGAGGACCAATAGTTTTGTGATTGTTGTTATAGATTCGAGTGTTTCTATTTAAATTTCAGGTTTGTAAAAGAAATTTAAATTTCACCAACTTGCAGAGCAAGAGGTGAACTTGTGTTTCCAGGGAAGTAGCCTGGGCCTCTGGATTAGTGGTGCAGTGATATCACCAAAATGTCTTTGTTTCAACTTTCTGCAAGCTGACAAATCATTCCATTTTGCAGCTAACCATGCATCCGCCTGAGGGTTCCTTTAGGGTAAAATTGAAGCAGATCCTGTCTTTTTTCGTGGTAGACTGATACTCAATGAAAATTCCTAGCGTGCTATCAAGAAACATATCATTTGATAGAAACACCACCTGAATTATTCTGTATCAGAAGATTATTCTGAAAAATAATCTAGAAGGTACATCATTCACTGTCACAGAGTCAAAATCCTGGCATTCCCTTCC
The DNA here is from genome assembly GCF_004010195.1 of Chiloscyllium plagiosum. Taxonomy (NCBI): domain Eukaryota; kingdom Metazoa; phylum Chordata; class Chondrichthyes; order Orectolobiformes; family Hemiscylliidae; genus Chiloscyllium; species Chiloscyllium plagiosum. The sequence goes on along the minus strand of NC_057731.1, from coordinate 29,575,412 downwards.
TTATGGGTGTACCTGCATCACATAGAATCCAGAAGCTCAAGAAGGTGACTCACAAGAGCAATTCAGAATGCACAATAAATGGCCACATCTTGTGAATAAACAAAACATAGTGATAGTATTTCTCATTGCATGGGTTTCACTTGAGTATGTATTTTATCAAACTGGAACAGTACTATTCATTTAAATGAACGTATTTAAATTCTGTTGTGTTGGGCACAGATAAATTTATTTTACAATAGTCATTATATTAAATTAACTTTACTGTTGTTCAATAATTCCTAATTTTATTTACAATCACAATAGACTTGGAAACTAATGCATTTTTTAATGAATAACAAAAGGTACTTAATTATTTACAATAATTGAAGAGAGTGCACATTCCCTAGCATCATTGGTTGACTGGACTGGATCACTTAGGCTGAACATTGGGAAAACAAATATAGACTAAACCATTAACTACAGAGTTCAATATGAATTTTAAATATGCAGTTTTTTTTCTATGTCTGGAAATATTATTTTGTACATGTTACGTAATAGAGTTAACATCTAGAACCCATCGTAGCCTTATCCAGCCATAATGTATTTATTTCGCCTCTTATCCTAATTCTTTAGCTGTAATACCTTAGCAACTCCTCCTGAACGCACTACTTACTATAAAAGGATTGATAGTTTGCTACTGCGACATGCAGTTCAGTGAACCTGCACTAGGCTGCAATATAGCAGTAATTAAAAGCACCCCTGAGCATAATAGTAAAGTTTTCATGTAACTTTATTATTGACTGCTGTTTCAATGATCATCAAATTATGAGGTGTTGTGAATCTCAATTATCTTTGGTGTGCCTTTTTTTCCATTTTGTTAGAAAAGTTTTGCCTGCGTGGCTCCATCATATAATGCAGTTATCATTTGTAATAAGATATTGACAACCTCTTTGAAGTGCATAGTTTCAAGCAATCAGTGCCTGGGGACCTTTAGCATGTGGGTGAACAGTAAAATTCCACTGGAAAGAAGAACAAGATAATTGGTTATCCTCTTCAATTGTCAGTGGCAACAAGGTTTTGCTTTTTAATCCACTTATGTTCTGAACTTTCTTGAGGTTGTCTCAAATAATCTTGTAAGATTCCCTGCATTATGCCCAATGTATGAATTCAGATTACTTAATATATTAACTATCAATCTTTAGAAAGTTTAAAATGCTTACGATCTGTACAGACTTTTTTTTCATTATTTAATCAACTGGCTGGTGTATTTGTTGTTAAATTTACTGCAATTCAACTTGTGAGAAGTTAATGTAAAGCAGTGCCAATCATCTGCAGCAAAGCTTCTTGAGTAGTGTTGTCTGAGTTATATCCTCAGCTTAATGTTTTTCAGCCCCAACAGCTGAAAAGCAGCCTTGTTTATAGTGACCAAAGCACCGGAAAGCCTGGCTGTGACTGTAGCAAATAAATCCATTGATAACAATGAAATGTCAATAAGATGAAGTGTTCACATTAAAGGCACATTAAAACGTGAACTATCAAAGAACACATGGGCTGGAAAGTGTTAAACACAAATGAGTATGATGTATGTTACATCTGTGATGTTGAAAGTGATTATATGTCTGCATAAAGAAATATTAGATACCGTATTATATTTTTAATATATGGGAATGTTGTTTGAATTTGCAAAAAAAATGTTTATTGTGATTTTATTAAAGTTAATATGAATGTAGAGAAACACTGTGTCAGGGTAATTTGTCCTGATTGTTGGAGGAATTTTTCACTGTCCTTTGTATGAACTTTCTATGCTTTTGACTGACGAGATTCGTCCTTGCTTTAGGATTCCTATTCCTTTGAGCATAAGCATGCATTTTATCATTGAAAGGTCAGAACACTGATGTGAAGTAATTAATGACAGAAAGAAATGACACATTACACTGTGGCAAGGTATTTGCAGTCTGTAATACTAGAACACTGCTTCAACATGTCTTTACAATCGCTGTGGGTTTGATACAAGTGCAATAAATGTTACTTCTGTACTGCAAACCTTACAATAATCCCAGAATGAAAACAGTTAATATGTTTCTATGTTAATCTTCAAAATGGTAAAGAAAACTAATAGAACACATAATTCCATTTTCATGATCAGTGATGAAAATTTTCTGAATATTTATTGGAAGCACTGTTTCGTTTGAAAAGTGCAAAGGTCGCAAAACCCTTAAGCTTTGAACAACAATGGATCTCCTGCATTTCCTCTCACTTCGCACACATTTGCGTTATGGTGTTTATAATCCTATTCCAAAAATAGATGTCAAATTTCATCTTCATTAATCAGGAAAGTCTGAGAGTTCTATGGGATAATTGAAACAGTTAAATCTGTCAATATGTTTAAGCAGTTTACTTTATACAAACTCTATATTTTATACTCTGGAAAGTATTCAGAACATGGCAACAATCATTGGTTAAATGTCACATTGGTAAAATGTGCGCTGATCAAAACGACTTCTCAGGAATGTCGACACTATTGATCTTCATGGATCTGGTGAACATACTTTAATAGACAAAGAAGAACATTCTGTGGCATCCACCACATCTGCTTAACATAATTTACAAGTTTCACTGATTGCACTAATTTTGTCATATCCATATCTTCCTTTTCATGTTTTTATCTTTCACTTTTTGCTTAATCCATTTGTGTCTCTAATTGTTTCACTGGAGATTTATTCCAAATCTGTCATGAAAGTATGGGATTTACGGAATTTATAATATGAAATTAATTCAATCTAAAACTGGATAAAACCTCACACCTGTCCATGATGTAGGGCTACCATCACTTAAAGCTAATGTGACATTTGTAAGTGGGGAAATGCATTCTGGAGTCAGGAGACAGTGGAAGTCATAGCAAGGCAATTGGAGACTAGAGAGAAGACTGTTAAATGATATAACAGGCATGATAGTGTACAGACCTAGATGCCTCAGAGGCAAATAGTCCTTTTTCTTCTGGTGGTCCATGCAAAGGCATGTCATGAAGCAAAAGAAAGGCATGGAAGTTAATCCCCTGAGGGTGGCCCTCAGGAACTGTTTTAGTGCTACAGGAACTTTAATAACTTCATACTAGATGTAATGAATGTAGTGATTGTAATGACGTCAGCCATGTGGATCTCTTAAAATATGAGTTGCTGTTAACCTGGTCCAATCAGGGAGTCCTAGTTGACAGATAAGAACAGGAGTGACAGACATCCTGTTCACCTGAGAGCTGGCTCTGACTGGACCAATATCAAGTACTATGCACTTGTAAATTCAATGTGACTTGGTGAGGGGATACCGGCTTCCATGGGGTTATTTCAGTGTCAATGAGAGAAAAAAAATCCTTCTGAAGAAATTCACTTGCAACAGTCATCTTTGAGTTGGGGTAAGCATTTCTGGCATCATGCCATTGTTTGGCAAGCTTGACTCATTCGATCCTGCTGTTGAAGACTGGGCACAGTATGAGTGCATTATTTTTCCAGTCAAAATAACATTGGGGCAGATGAAAAACAATGAGTAATTCTCCTGACAACTTGTGGACCTGCAGCTTTTTCGGTTACGAGGAGCCTAATGTTTCCTGAGGCACCAGATACTCAAACTAAGAAATATTATGACACCAAGTTTCCTCTAATTCTGAGATGCAATTAGTTTTACTCAGCAGTTTGAGAACCGGAGGGATCCATGTTGGGATTTTTGACACGGTTAAGATGACTGGCAGAGGCATGTGACTTTGATTTCACCTTTAATGAGATGCTGACAGACTTATGATATATGGAATTAATGATGTAATCATGCAAAGGCACCAAACAGTTGAAGCCCAACTGAACGTCAAGCAGGCACTACAACTGGCTTTGTCACTAGTGCAGAAAGTGGAGCATGGCAACTACAGGGTATGCCGATGGAAGTGGATCTCCTCGTCAGGCTGACTGAGCTGTGGGAACACCACTTGAGTGAAGGGAATTGCATAAGCCTCACTCAGGACATATCCTGATCAGAGGGATTCTAGGTCAGACAACAGCAAAACCACATAACAAGCCTTGATGAAATGGTTAAAAGTTTCTTCAGGGTTCGGGCTGGCAAGACCTTATAGTTGCTGCCGATAAATGGACTCAAGACAGTAAAAGAGTCCCACTAGATCTAAATAAAATAAGAGAACTAATAGAGTGCACATCCTGAAAAGCCCACCTACATCTGGCTTGGGACAGTTAAATTGCTCAGCAACATCCAAATCAGAACCAATCAAAATAAATGTCTAGTTAAATAGTCACCCAATTCTAATAGAGACTGATACAGACACAGCTATATCAGCAACGCAAAACCAAATTTAACAAAATTCACTCTGGATTCTGGGTTCCTGGCTGCACAGTGGCCCAGGGGTTAGCACCATTGCCTCACAGTGCCAGGGAACTGAGTTTGATTCCAACCACAGTTTACACATTCTTCCCATGTCTGGGTGGGTTTTCTCTAGGTGCTCCAGTTTCTTCCCATTGTCCAAAGATGTGCAAATTAGGTGGATTGACCAGGCTAAATTACCCTGTAATGTGTAGGTTAAGTGAGTTAGCCATTGGAAATGCAGGGTTACAGGGTAGGATAGGGGATGGGTCCCGGTGGGATGCTCTTTAGAGACTCGATGTGGATTTGTTAGGCTGAATGGCATGTTTCCACACTATAGGGATTCTATAAAGAAAAACCTTTAAGGTTGAATAAGGCCTCAGCTATATGGAGAACCTATACTGAGGAAACTTTACAGATTAAGTGTACAACTTTGGTTCCGGTCTTGTATGAGAAGCAGCTGGTTTATGTACCACCAATTGCAGTAAAACATTTGGGCCCAAGCCTGATGGGGTGAAATTGAGAAAGATTCAGCTAGATTGGCTCAACATTTTTTGATTAGAAAATGGCTGCCTGAGTGAAGTCCTCATTAAATACCGGGAGGTTTTTCAGGAAGGTCTGGGGACTATCAAAGGAGCCAATGCCACCTTGCTTATTGAGCAGCAAGCAAATCCATAATTCTGAAAGGTCCACCCAGTGGCATTTGCCTTATGTGCAAAAGTAGAGGCAGAAATCAGGAGGCTGGGAAGTGAAGGAATCATCAAACCAGTCTAATTTGTGGAATGGGCAGCACCAGTTGTATGAATTATGAAGCCTGACAGATCAGTTCTCCTTTGTGGGGATTTTAAATGAATGCTAACTTGTTTTTTGCAACTGGAGGACATGCATGTAAAGCTGGTGGGGAGGTTATCCTTCACAAAGCTGGACATGAGCCATGCGTACTAGCAATTGTGGTTTAATGAGGATTCCCAGATATATACTACAATTAATACCCATAAGGATTTGTACCAATATACAAGATTGCTATCTGGGGTATCATCAGCCTGTGCCATTTTTCAGAGGACAATGGAGAACATTTTACAAGGTCGACTTCAAGTTGCCATTTATCTGGATGATGTGCTAGTTATATGGAAAATCAATCAAGGACACTTAGAGAATTTGGGTATAGTTCTTTGACCTTTGTCCAAGGCGATGTATACCTTAGAAAATAAAAATGTGTATTTTAGGCACCCCAAGTGACCTGCTGGGGTGTCAGAGTCGACTAGACTGGGTTACATCATTTGGATGATAAAGAGAGGGCAATCCAATGTGCCCCAGCTCCCACGAGTGTACCAAAACTTAGATCTTTCCTTGGATTGATGAATTATTACGGAAAGTTCATATGTAAACTAGCCTCCATCCTGGTACCATTACATCTGCAATTGAGAAAAGTTCAGCCTTGGAAATGGTCTCATAGCCAAAACGTCGCCTTTAGGGAAATGAAGAAGCAACTTTCATTGTCTAAACGTTTGGCATACTTTGACCCCAAGCAAGATCTGCTACTGACATATGAAACTGCCCCATAAGGTATTGGAATAGTATTGACTCATGGATGGCCCAATAGAGAGGAACACTCAATAGCATGTACTTCCCAGACTTTGGCTGATGCAGAGTGTGAATACACCCAGATAGAGAAGGAAGGTTTGGTGGTCATCTTTGCTGTGAGAAAGTTCCATCGATAAATTTATGGACATAAGTTTGTAATTGTAACAGACCACAAACCCCTACTGGGCTACTCAAAGAGGACAAAGCCATGCTGCCCAGAGTTTCAGGTCAAATTCTGTGATGGGCTCTCATTCTAAGTGTGGCAAAGGCCAAGTAACAAATGTGGATGCCTTGAGCCACCTCCTCCTGGCAGATGCACCACCAGTGGTGCTACCAGTGAATATGTCTGTTCTGCTTTTAAATCTTCCCGTCACTGCTGACAATATCGGACTATGGATGCAACAAGATCCAATCTAGGCAAACGTTAGAATGATTGGTTGTGACGGGGGAAACAAAAAGGCCATCATAACCAGAACTGAAATGTTTTTGGACCTGGCGAGATCAGATTACCGTAAAGGATGGCATTTGTATTATGGAGAGCAAGAATGATTGGCCTGAGCAAATGTCATTGCCAAATATGAACAGAACTTCATGAGGGTCATTCAGGTGTGTCCAAAATGAATATGTTGTTGAGAAGTTGTGTCTGGTGGCCACGATTGGATTCAGACATAGCTGTATTCGTGGGCAGTGCCCAGAGTGCCAACAAAAATTAATGAGAAGCAGCTGGTTCAGTGACCACCAATTGCTCTAAAACATTTGGGCCCAAGCCTGATGGAGTGAAATTGGATGACAACGATTCACTTAGATTGGCTCAACATTTTTTGATTATAAAAATTAGGAAGCCGATGGGTCGGCTCTCCTTTGTTGGGATTTTAAACCAGCCAATATCAAATGTAGACAAAACTTAATGCCAGCAGCTCACCCATATTCATGGGAATGGCTGGATACACCCTAAACTTGGTTACATGTCAACTATGCCAGTCCTTTCATTAGCCATTGTGGATGCCCATTCAAAGTGGTTGGACATTCACAGAGTTCATTCATCAACCATAGGGACAATGACTGGAAAACTGCGAGCATCTTTTGCAATATCTGAACCCTTGGAACTATTGGTCACAGACAATGGGTCACCATTTACCTCAGAATTCAAGCATTTCCTGAAGTCAACTGGCATTCTTCATATAAGGATAGCTCCATACAATCCATCACCCAGTAGTCTGGAAAGACCAGTCCAAACTTTGAAATCAGGCTTAAAGAAACAGCCTACAGCTTCACTTGATACCAAAGTGGCCCGGTTCCTATTTGATTATAGGACCACCCTTCATGCAACTAAAGGGATAGCTCTAGCAGAGTTACTAATAGGGAGAAGACTCCACACGAGATTAAATCTGATCTTCCTGGACCTGTGGGGAGGGAATGAAACGGCATCAGGAACACCAATGCTGGACAGAAGACTCTGCTAAGAAAAAGACATAGTTTACTTCAGGAGTTGAAGTTTAATACCGAAACCATGGAAATGGCCTTGCCTGGGTGAAAGGCATGGTGGAAGTGAGGTCAGGTCATATGACGTACAAAGTTCAGGTAGATGAGGCGGCCCTGAACAAGCACATGGACCACATGAAAGCTGCAACCTCACAAACAGTGCTGGAGCAAAACATACCCAGCTCCTCAGAACAACCAGAAAGGTTGAGGGTTCTCCCCTTCCATCCAGCATTGAAGAAACCTCGGAGTCCGAGATGGACACAGCGGATGTTGCAGCCTCGACGCCTTTGTCGTTTGAAGAAGAGGATGAATTTTTTCTCAGACACTCTGGGTGCAAGAGGTGGGCTACAGTCCAGTACATGTCTGAGGCCGAGTCAGAGGTACCGGACCTGGTGCAAAAATGTCCCTGGAGAGCCGACAAGAAAAAGAATGTGCCTACGTACCCAGACATAAAGGGATGGGATATAGTGATTGTGGACCTTGTAGTATGTGAGTTCCCTGACTGGAGCTGTTAATCTGGCCCAATCAGGGAGTCCTGGCTGATAGATATAGACAGGAGTGTCACAGGTTCTGTTCACTCTGAGAGTTGGCTCTGAGGGAGCTGCATCAATGTCAAGTACCAAATAAAGGATGGGGTACTAGCCTCTGTAGAATTATTTCAAGGATCAGTGAAATAATCTTTCCTATTATGCTGTCAACAGCACACCTCATTTTACATACTGCTCCATTCACACACCCTTCATTTGCTTACTGCCCATGTTCATAGTCTTATGCAATGCTCACAAACCTAGCACTGTTGCAGGCCTCACATTCAAACCTTTTGACTTGCAGGCCATGTCAGCTGTTCAACTATGGCAGCCACATCAGCCAAACATATTGCACTGCACTCACTGCCACACTTTCCTCCATCTGTCAGGACACAATAGAGGGAGCAGCTTGGACAGGAACACTCTTGTCCTCACACCCTGAGATGAGATCATTATGAAAACCATTGGAATGGTCAACAGGTCCATGGCAGTAGTAATGCTGAAAACAGAGGAACCAACTTTCGGCAGCCCACATTGCCCATACCTCACAATCTTTTCTAAAGTACAAACTCCAGCTTGTGTCACCATATCACATTTATTTCCCATCCTTCCCTCACCACAACCCTTTAATCTACCTGTCCCATTTCACTGGTCCAAATCTCTCACAGTTTACATCCCCAACTAACCTTGCACTGTTGGTCTCTCTCAGTCTCTTTACCTAATTCATTCATATAGAATGTATATAGCTGAGTTGCCCAGCAATGATCCTTGCAGCATATCACTCGTGAGAGCCTGTCAACATGAAAATGCTAGGTTTATCACTAACTTGCTTCCTGTCCATGAATCTATCCTCCATCCATGCTAATATACTTCCTCAACTCGATGTGTTCTTTTCTTGACTGTTAACTTCTGTATGCCACCTTATCTAATGCCTTTTGGAAATCCAAGTGTACAATATCTACAGCCAGTAGATTAGTAACATCCTCAATACTATTAGTAACATCCTCAAAAATAAGTCTAATAAATTTATCAAATATATTTTGATTATGTAAAACCATATTGAGTTTTGTCTAATTATGTTTTGTGTTGCATTGTTAAAATTTCTCTAATAATACATTTACACATTTTCCTGATGGCCAATGTTAAGTTAACTGGCCTCTATTTCTCTGTTTTCTCTTTCCCTTCTTTCTTGAACAGTGGTGTTAATTTGCTATATTTCAGTCTGATTGGCCCTTTCTAGAAACTAAAGTTATTTTAGACCATCATAACCAGTGTATCTGCTATGTCTACTGTTATCTTTTATAGAACCCGTGGATTTAGATCAATGGTCTGGAGAGTTTTATCAGCTTTTAGAACCTTTAATATTGCTGACACCTTTTTCAAATCTGATATTAATTACCTGAGGTCCTTTAATCTTGTTGTCCACTTGGTTGCCCTTTCTTTCAGGTATTTAATTTGAACCTTTTATTGTGAAAACAGACAGAAAATATGTGTTCAACGTCTCTGTGATTTTCTCACTTGCCCACAATAATTTCTCATGTTGCTGTCGCTAAGGAATCAATATTTACTTTAACTACTCTCTTCCTGTTTATATTCTTATAGAAGTTCTTACAATCTGTTTTCATATTTAGGTTATTCTCATTCTACCTTTCCTCCTGATGTTTCTTAGCTGGGTCATAAGTGGCACAGTGGTTAGCACTGCTGCCTCAGCACCAGAGACCCGGGTTCAGTTCCTGCCTCAGGTGACTGACTGTGTGGAGTTTGCACATTCTCCTGTGTGTGCGTGGGTTTCCTCCGGGTGCTCCGGTTTCCTCCCACAGTCCAAAAATGTGCAGGTTAGGTGAATTGGCCATGCTAAATTGCCCGTAGTGTTAGGTGAAGGGGTAAATGTAGGAGAATGGGTTGCGCTTCAGCGGGTTGGTGTGGACTTGTTGGACCGAAGGGCCTGTTTCCACACTGTAAGTAATCTAATCTAAAAAAAAAGATACCTGCTTGTTGCCTTGCATGCTGAATATAAATGGGAGATAGACTGAGTTTCTCCAGCACTTTCTGTCTGGCCTGTCAGCCAGCCCATACAGCTGCATTCCAACCGAGGTTATTCAGTCTGAAGCTGAGTCCGCAAGTCCTGAAGCTGTTCTAAAGTGTCCTGAAAAGCCTTCAGTAATCTTCCTCCAGCCCCACTGCAGCCATTAATATGCAAGAACACTGGACCATGCAGCACAGGAACTAAGGAAGATCATGAGAGTGAATGGCTGTTGAATTTACTTATTGAAAGTGTTTTGAGAACAAAGTTTTAAAAAAATCATTCATGGGATGTGGATATCACTGGCTGGACCAGCACATGTTGCCTATTCCTAACTGTCTGAAGGACAGTTAAGTGTCAGTGTCATTGCTGTGTTTTGGGAGTCACATGTTGGCTAGACCAGGTGAGGATGGCTGATAGATGGTTGAAAACAACAATGGTTAGATGGTCAGCATTAGGCTAACTCTTAATTCCAGATTTTTTAATTTAATTCAAATTTCACCTTTGAAATTTTATTGTGTTTGGATTCAAACTCATGGACCGAGAACATTAGCAGAGGGTTTTAGATTACCATGATGTCACTGTATCACCAAGTTGTCAAGAAATTGTTGTGTTCTGTTGTCTTTTATTTCAGGATGTTGGTCAAAAGAACACTGGGATGATTCATAATAAATAAATGGACAAGTGAAAAGAGTGCAGCTGAAGTGGTCTAGGGTATTATTCAGGATAATCTGATGGAGGTACTGGCAGATAGCATTTCAGGAACAATATTGTCCTTCCGAATATTATTTTTCTTCATCCCCTTCCCCCGCTCCTTCATGAACTTCTCTTTCTGTCTTCAGAGACAACCTCTCCTCTCCACTCCCTCTGCTCTATCTCTGTGCTGGAGCCCAATAGCAAGTGTATCTACTGTCTTCATGGTTGATAGTCAGTTTCTGATCAAAGACCCTTCAAATCCAATCCATCCCTTCTCATGGTCCAGTGCCAGGCCCTTCTGGTTGATGAAACTTCAATCAACTCCTCTAAAAGAAACCTTTATAGTGCTTCACTCACTCCACGTAGCAAAAAAATGTCAAAAGCACCTCAGTTGCAAGTTTACATTTAAATAGTTCTAGTGGAGTAGGGTGCGGGGTGTTGAGGGGTTTGTTTCCTCAACACATTTTCAGCAGTCCATGCTTAACACACAGTATAAACAGGGCCCGTGAGGTGCAGAAGGGCCAGGCATGCTTCAAATTCGCTTTAGAAACTAATTGGCATCAGAATCTGTCTGCACCACTTGCTTCTGGTGCTTGCACTGATGTCTTTCCCACTCTGCTGATTGCCACATATTTTGGTAAAAGCTAACAGGGCCAAACCGCATTTTATTTTTTTTTTAAATTGCTGCTGCAATCAAGGGTGCTAAGAACACAAATTTATTTCTGCAACTTAAAGTGTGCTGATATAATTATTAGGAAACAGCTTTGCAATACATTCAGCAGATCTGCTTCATCTTCCATGAAATTTTACTTACATATGTTCTAAATTGGCTTTTCTACTGAACTGTCAGAGCAATGTTGAAGATTTGGATCATAAAAGTTCATTGCTGCTGCTCGAAGGCCATTTTCATCACAAGTCCTGACAAGGTTTACTCTGCCTGTCTCCAAATAATCCAGAAGATATGTTGTAGAAATGCACTGTGATGTATTTCTCCCGTGTCATCATTAAGCATTCTGAGATTGACCAGAGCACAAACTAATTCTTGGCAAACAGTCCCTTTTACTCTACCCTGTTAAGGATGTTAAATTAAAGCTGAGTTAAAAATCACACAACACCAGGTTATATTCCAACAGGTTTAATTGGAAGCACACTAGCTTTCGGAGCGTCGCTACCACCTGATGAAGGAGCAGTGTTCCAAAAGCCAGTGCTTCCAATTAAACCTGTCGTACTATAACCTGGTGTTGTGTGATTTTTAACTTTGACACCCCAGTCCATCACTGGCGACTCCAAATCATAAAGCTGAGTTAGTCAGCTCTAAACGTCACCAGTATCTACTTTTGTCTTTCTCATACGAACCATTTTATAGTCTTCACCATTCATGAACTCCTACAGCTTAAACATGGATTAGTTCATTATGCATTAACTTGAGAGGGAATTTTTATGTCTTTCTTTTGACAGATAGGTATGAGATGCCCATTTATGAACTAAAGAGAGGGATTTGAAAATTACATTGCTATTTGTAGTTAAATTGCTATCATGATATAAATGTTAATATAAACATTTTGAGTGAGCTGTTAACATCAATGTTCAGGGTAAGCATTTTTAGTTCAACAATTGCATGAATATATCAATGATTGCACTAGTAACTTTGGAATCATAGAAGTCACAGTGGAATCACAGTGGAGAAAGAGGCCATTCGGTCCATCGAGCCTGCACTGACCCCCCGAACAGCATCCTAACGAGATCCAGCCCCCAAAGCTATCGCTATGACCCCGTATTTACCATGGCTAATCCACTTAACCTGCATATCTCTAGACTATGGGAGGAAACCAGAGCACATGGCAGAAACCCACAGAGACAAGGGGAGAACTTGCAAATTCCACATAGACAGTCACACAAGGCTGGAACCAAACCTGGGTCCCTGGCACTGTAAAGCAGTAGTGCCAATTATTTAATGGACATCTTTGTTTATTGTCCTATTATATAAAATGTACAATGTGCCAGTCTAGATTTAATATATTGAGCAATTAGCTTGCAAATGCTCTGATCCTAAATCAATGGACTGAATTGATAATATTGATCACATACAAATTCTGAAAGCTGTTCAGAAGAAAAGAAAGTTTTTTTTCTCAGCTGAAATGGGTCAGTGCTAACTAAGATAAACATTTTACAGAGCATAATGATAGTATTATCCTGTACATAACAATCAACATGAGATGATAATGATTATCATCTGGATGCCACATTATTTAAAAAGTATGTAGCAATTGAAATGGCAGGAAAACAGTGACAAAGACAATCTCTTGTACTCGCAGGACCCTTTTGAGGAATTTTCAAACAGTCTAGTAAATAGCCTACACAAAAATATGGAAAGGAGATTTTTCCATTTGGAAATATATCAATGATGTTGGAACCCAATTTACAATTTTGAACTACAGACTGTCAGAGTGTGAGTGATCATATCATAATAACTCCAATTCTCAAAGGGACTGGAAGATTTTGGAGAATTTTATTTTGTGTGTATGTTTCTCTAGGTTGAACAGATGTACTGCAGAATGAGCTGATTGGGTGCAGACCTGTGCATGGTGAATCTTTCCCCTCATTTCATTAATAAATTCAGGCTTAAGAATGTAAAAACATAATAAACAAAAACCAAAATAGACTATACGGCCAGTCAGACTGTTTCACTATTCATTATAATCAGAGTTGGTCAGCTTCACCTTCTGACCACACTCTCGATCTCTTGATTCCCTAAAAAGCCAAAAATTCCCTCTATCTTAGCCTTAAATGTGCTCAATGATGGAGCCACCACTATTCTTTGGAGTGGATGATTCCGAAAAGTCACAATCTTCTGAGTGAAGAGATTTCTAATCATCTCTGTTCTAAATAAACTGATGCTCTGGACCCCCAGACAGGGGAAATAACTTGTCAATGTCCACTCTGTGAAGCGCCCTTAGAATTTGGTATGTTTCAATCCAACGACTTCTTATTCTTCTAAACTCCGGAGAATATAGGTCCAATTGACTTAGAAACCTAAGTTTTCTCCGATCCCAGGAACAAATCCAGTGAACCATCACTGTACTTTGTCTAATGTAAATACAGTCGTCCTTAAATATGGAGGAAAAACAGCACTCAGTACTTCATTGTGGTCTCACCAAAGCCTGACATAAAATTGTAGTTATTCTTCTTTATTTGTATAATCAAATCTCTTGCAATAAAGGCCAAAATGCCACTCACTTTCCTAATTGTATCTCAATGCCAACTTTCTGTGCTCCACATTTTAAAAGACCTAAGTTTTCCTGAATATCAAAATTTAATAATTATTTTTAAAAATTCTGCTTTTCTGTTCCTACTACCAATGTGAATAACCTTATACTTTCCCACATTATACTTCACCTGAAAACTTATTACTGTCCTTAACATGTCTCATCAACAAATGTAGATGCATTATTTCCCTTGGTTTAAATTATGAATTCTTCTTGAGCTCTCAGCCCACTAGGGATTGGGCAAGGGAAGCAAGTTGAAAATTTATCCCAGCTAGAAGAGGGATTGAACCTGTGCTGTTGGCACCATCCTGATGCATGCTAGCTATCCAGCCCACCTGCCTCCTAAGAACTCAATGTTGCTGTGGCAACATACATGTTGGCATTATTGATGAAGCATGGAGCTGTGGGCAGTGAGAGCAGAGTATCTAATTTCTTTCCATTAGATGGCTGAGCAGGATTCTCTCCCACGCTTACCACCTGCTATTGGCATATATTGGAAGGATTTACAAGGCGATTCTCAGCATTATGAATGCACATCTTTTGTCCATCAAGCTCTGGAGTAGCCTTTGTATCTGAAGTTCCAGTTACAGACACAAGGTCACTATTCACTGCAAACACATGCTTATGTCATGGATATCAATTGAAAATAACTGAGGCATCATCCCTGATCCTTGCAGCACTCCACCAGTCACGGCCTGACAACTGGAAAATCACAGGTTTATCCCTACACTATGCGTCCTTTCATTATTTATCCATACTAATATTTTATTCAATTTCATGAGACCATACAAATTAAACTTTAGCTGGCACTTTCTCCAATGCCTTTGGGAAGTCAGAGTATACTCCTTCTACTGTTGCCCTTTTATCCATCCCACTAAAATATCCCTAAAAGCCACAATAATTTGTTACCTGCAATTTTCCTTGTGGAAATACACATTGTCTTTCCCTGATCAAACTATGATTTACTAGCTGTATTCTTAGCCTTCCTGAAAAACTCATTTCAGCTTTTTCCTGAAAAATGATGTCAGACTAACAAACCCTGTTTCCCTTTCCTTCTTTTCTCAAACTGCACTGTTACATTCCTATCTTCCAATGGACTGGTAACATTCTAGAATCCAGAATATTGTCAAACTTCATAATGTGTACATCCACAATTTCTGCAGCTACCTCTTTTAAAATCCCAGGATGTAAGCCAACAGGCCCTGAGGATTTGTTTTAAATTTTGGTCCCTTAAGTTTCTTCAATTTTTCTTTTTCTTTAATTGCCGGACAATTCCCCTCTTATTAGACCCTTGCTTACAACTTAATTCCCAGAATGTTATTTGAGTCTTGGCTTGACTTGTGTGGCTTATGGATTCATGGAGTTTGTGGCTTCCCTGTTAATTGGCAAGCTGCCTGGTTGCTCAATTGAGCTCTGATAGCTTTGTTAAGGGTTGAACTTGAAAATAGTTCAGTCTCTTGCTGTTGGGTTTCCAGGGGTGCAGCTGCCTACACAAAGGTTTCTATGTACATTTAAAATCACCTTTCCAATCTGATTTTGTAAATCAGCAAATCAAAAATGCATGTTGGAACAGACCAAACAGCACATGATGTGATAAAATATTTAGCCCTCAACAACATGATTCTGAGGCTCCAAGCCACAGAACAATTGCTTCTTCCCCACTCCCAACAAAACACAGGCATTTCAGAGCCAGCTCAACGATAAGCTGATCCAACTGAGTCAAGTCTAGAGGAGGTGTACAATTTAAAATATCCCGAGCATTAATCACATTCACTGGAAAAAGATTAAAAGAAAAAAGGCACATTTTTTGCCAAGGCAAAGTCTGCAGCTGAGTTTCACACTTAAGATTTGGGAGCAGTATTACAATAACAACACAGGATTAATACCTTGGAAATTCCTTGAATCCCACTCTGCTGACATAAATGTGATGAACCAAATCCCTTATTCAGGACTGGAGATTGTCCACAATCCCAGGGACAGAAACAGTTTCTTGACAGGACTGTCTATCATTAGCTGGAGTATCAACAGCAGATGTTCCAGCTAGAATCCAGCCACAGCTGAAATCCACCCTCAATCTAATCCCAGTCCTAGCCTGATCCCACCCCATCCCCAAGCTCAACCCCATCGCTTATCTCTCACCTCTTATCTGATCCTATCCACTACCTGATCTCATTCTAGGGATTCACACCTTTATTTGTATCTATCACATAGTTTTGTCTCACATGTAACCATGTTAATGTCTCAATGTTTCTTTCCCTCTGCAGGAAAATCTATACAACCAGCATGAGTTTGCACAGACAGACTGTGCCTGATCTAAGAATCATTCACTGCTTCAGGAAGCAGGTTTCTGAGTTGCCAGGGAGGCAAGGGGAATAAGGCTGTGCTGATAGATCTCGCCATATAGTGAGAAGGTTACTTCCAGTGGATCTTGAGGCATCACTATCATAATGAAAATTTGGATAAAGATTGAGCATCACAACACTAACAAATCCTTCTGTTTACCTCTGCAACCTCCAGAACATAGCGCCACGCAAGGGATAGAGGAGTAAGAGCTTCAGGCCAGTTTCTCCCAGGTTTACAGGAAAATCCTCAGAGGAGAAACAATGTGGACCCTCGGATGCACCATCAAGACCTTCCTCCCCACCAACCATCACACAGAGATTTTCACCTCGATGGGGAATCTATTTAGAGTAGACTCATGGCCACATTCTGGGCAGTATAGCGCTGACACAGGCTCGACACTCCAAGGACTGCTGAAGAACAGGGTGCTGCTGACTCCAGTGTGGATAATAATCTTCTGAACTCAATCATTCATGAGCTGCCAGAGATCCAGAGGCAAGCAATGAAGTGCCTGACAAAGCTGACAAGAGGTGTAGTCTAGAGTGAAGAACAGTGGAGTCTACTCATGTTCTGCTCTTGCCTTGGCTAAAAGCCAGACCTACTACCACCTTTTCATGAAGAGACACAACTTCCAAAACCCCTAACTGGTTTCATCCTTTCCTGATGCCAATCAAGACATTTGTGCATCTTTTACTTCATGTTGCTTTGCATGTATTTATAGGATCATAGATTCATTCTTCAATGGCACAGTGTAAATCCATTTGTACTTCACCACCCTCTGAAATGCAGCCTGTTTCTTCATTCCTGATTAGATTCCTTCAGTATGGAAACAGGCCCTTCAGCCCAACCAGTCCACACCGACCCTCTGGGGAGTAACCCACCCAGACCCATTTCTCTCTGAATGATGCACCGAACACTATGGGCAATTTAGCATGGCTAATTCACCTGACCTACACATATTTGAATGTGAGGAAACCCACACAGATATGGGGAGAATGTGCAAATTCCACACAAATAGTTGTCCGAGGCTGGAATTGAACCTGGGATCCTGGTGTTGTGAGACAGCAGTGCTAACCACTGTGCCACCATGCCGCCATGGTGGGACCCACTTCCATGGCCTGGTCAAGTTCGCTAGAATCAGTCAGTATTGCTACCTCATTTGGGCAAGCTGGTAGACACAGCCCTCCCTCACTCCCGAACTGCATAAGCAATTAAGTACAATAAGGCAGACTGCATATAAATGCAACTTCTTGTTAACTGATCAACATGGAGTGGTATCTGCACAAAAAACAATGGCTTTTTTCCAAGGGGACCAAATTAGTGGAGAGGATTGTATACACCAGAGCTTGGAGGAAATAATCGACCCTGTCAGATGCATGCCTTGAACAAATAGCTGAATTTGTGAGCAGATGTGTTTCTAATTGTTGGCTAATGAAATTTGACCCATGATCATAAGTATAGGAGACTGGTATGTTTGAGAAGTCAAGACATGCTAATAAAGCAAAAGTGGTTCCTGCTGCTTACTGTCAAGAAATCTGGCCTGCATGAAATGTTCTGAAAATTTACCAGGAAAGGTTCGGCTCACCATCAGGCAGGAGAAAATTTGCCTCTGCCCAGTTGAGTTCATGCATCCCCATCCTGAAAGGTCCGGGAGTACGGGGTCTAGAAAATTCTGCTCTATGTCTCCTCTCCAAGAACAACTGGAGGTAGACTGAAATGTCCCAGTATTTGCTGTCATCCAAGAATATGCTGTATTTTATTGCAGAATAGCCCATCAACACTGCTCTCTCGGTTTACACAGGGCAAATAGGATGATGAATCAGTGGGACCAGACTAAGCATGTTTCACAATTGCCATATAGGAGAGAAGGAAATGACGGAGGAATTGCTGCAAATCAAAACCAAGGCAGCAGACAAAGGACCCAAAGATGGCTCTGACATTTCAATGTAATTCATGTAGATGAAGGATCAGTTCTAGATTTGTGTCCATCTAGGCAGCCAACCTCACGAGCTTCAGAAAGATGCACGATAGCATTTGCAACATCAAAGAATGCATGGGAGAAATACTTCAATATGTACCCTTAAGTAACATAGAAATGGTGAAGAAATCTTGACCAAAAGAAGGTAGTTGGAATTCTCCACTATTAAATGTTGCTATGTATACCAGGACCTTCTCGTTCGTGACAGTGCTGTTCACAGGCAGCTAAAAGAGACATTGTCAGTTGTTGTTACAAAACTCCAAAAACAACAATTGTTGGGTAATAATTTTCTATAATAAGACAATAAGTTTCTGGATAGGCTTGACAACAAAAAGAGAGATGAAACTAGTTTGGCAACTCCAAGATTAAGTGTATCATCTAGAGCAGCACTGAGTCATGCAAATCTAAAATAGATCCCAGATTTGATCCATGTCAACCACTGATTTGACTGATCCTGGCTGCATGGTCAGAGAATGCCTCAGCATTGCTGGCTGTTAAGTAATGAGTATTCAAGAGATTGTCCGTTTTGTGAAAGTCAAATTAGGGCAGCATCAAGTTCCTATGCCATGTGTCCCTTGGTTGAATAACCTGCCGAAGCTCATTGAAAAGATTTGCAAATATAGAGCTACCTTGGGTGAGATTTGGAGGATTGCCAGTGCCTTGGATCAACATGAATCAGTGTCTTCAAGACAGCATGAACACACTATGGGAAAAGCATATCCCTCATACAGGAGTAAATGAACAGGACAAGCTGAATGTGCTGAACAGCTTCTTATTTGTATCGACAGATGTTTTTGTAGAATTTATGGGGACAGGGGATGGGATAATCAATAAAATGCTATTCCAGACCTGACACACATATCACTGCTTTAAAGTCAGGTCTAGAAACAAAATTTTACAAACAATAATCAAAATAATACCATAATTTGTAATTCCCAGACACTCTGGCTATCTTCGTATAAAGGAACAGCATAATCTATTCTGTGTGCCCACGAAACACTGATATAACTTTTAGAGTTGTAATGCATCAACATAGCTATAAATACAACTTCTGGTGAAACAGCATTATTAATTTATGTAATGTGTATCTGAAAAGGAATTGTATAAATCTGAAATCCTGTTAAAAGTAATACAGCACTTCTTCACCTTAAATGTCTCCGAGTGTTTCATAGAAATTTTACTTGAGAAATGCAATGCCTTATATCTGTACACCACAATCTATTCATCAAAGGATATGCAATCTATGAGGTCATAGATTTGTTTGCCGGGGGGGATGTGTGGTTTTCTACAGACATTCCGACACCTCGCTAGGTGACATCGTCAATGTGTCTTTGATCTGGTGTTGGTGGTCTGTCCCATCTGTTATTGGTGTGTCTCTGTTTTTTGGTACTTCCAGTTCTGTATCTGATTGGTTTATATATGGGGTGTAGTTCAATGTGTTTATTGACTGAGTTCCAGTTGGAGTGCCAGGCTTCAAGGAATTCTCTCTTCAAGGAATTAACCACACAGACAACAAAGGACATGAATTCAACTGGGACGATGTAACCATTTGAGCACATGCTAAACAGGGACACAACAAGGGAATTCCTTGAAGCCTGGCACTTCAACTGGAACTCAACCAATGAACACATTGACCTGGCCCCCATATAAAAACCATTCAGATGCAGAACCGGAAATACTGAAAAACAGAAACACATCAATACCAGACCATCAACACCGTATCAAAGATGCACTGACGATGTCACCTAGCGAGGTGACAAAATGTCTGCAGAAAACCACACCAGACCGGCGAACGAATCTACGAACTCAACCCACAACCAGAGCTACAAATCTTTCAAAAACTCTCTCTCTCAGTATATATATATTCTATCTTTCAGAACATGATAGTGAATTCATTATGCTCGCATAAATAACCAATGATTTACATTATTCAGAATCAATCTAAATTTTAATTGAAATCAACTAAAATAAATGGGTCCTTGCATGTCAACACCTAAAGTCACACATATATGAACTTGATACATTATAATTCTTGGACTACAAGAAATAATGTTAATTAAGATCAGGATGTACATCTTCACGATTGCTAATTAAGTCTTTTCCAAAATAAACTTCCATCTGATAAAATGTCTGATATCTCATGAAGCCGAAATGCTATTAGTCACTTTGATAACTCAAGCATAAAATAAATTCCTCATTTTCAAAAGTTACAACAAATTCAGCTGTTAAAAAAAACACTAAAATACACTTCCTTAATTGAGAATTTCTGCCACAGAAAGAACTCTGCTTAAATGCTCATTTACATAACCCAGATAATATTGGAAAAGTTTATTAAATCTCTTCTAAATGTCAATATTAAAATATATGAGCAGGTGAATGTTTGTTATGCAAATCTGTTGCCAGCTTGATTTCTGGATAACAATTTTCAAGATAATGACATTTAAGTTACTAGTTGCCAATTAAGATCGTTGTTTTATAATTTTATAACTGAGCTACAGAACAGAAACAATTCCAGATAGCTATTTTAACATTTATAATTTGGAGGTGCCAGGTGTTGTGTGATTTTTAACTTAACATTTACAGAATGCCAGCAGGTGCTGATCAAAGTTATGAGATCTTAAGTCGTGCTGCCAAATCTCACCATACTCCTTCCTCTCTTTTCCAAGTGAAACTACCCTGGAATTTTTTTTTCTCACTTCAGGCTCCACTCTGTTGTTTTCTACACCAACTGATTCCTACCATAACGAATTAGTGTTTCAACAATAAAATGGGTTGACAATGCAGAGTTAGATGATGTTACAAAGGAAGTCTTTGGGATGGGAAGTATGACGGAGGAGAAGAGTGAGATGAGGGTGGTGTGATGTTACAGACTGTTGAACTGCTGCAGAGAATCCAAAAGGTTACAGAAAAGAATAATGTACCAAAGTCACAGGAAATACAATGATCAGCTCTGGTAAGGCCTATTGATTCCAGATTCACGGTAAATAGTTCCTCTGTACTTAGTCTATTGAATCCCTTTATCATTTTGACCAGTTCAAATAGACCATCTGTCAACATCCTAAGTGTAAGGGGATATAAGCTTAGTTTATAAAATTAACCCCCTCCTCAGTTCACAAAATCACTGTAGTGCACCTCATAGCATGGCAAGTGATTGTGCCTTTTGTGGTGTTTCTTTAGCGCCTACCAGTTGCAGGACACTGAAAATCCAATCTTTGGATCAACACAGTAGCTCTGATTGGCCCTGGACCAAGGCAGTGCAGTCAGGAATTTCAGGATACCCTTAGTGAGGCTTTTGTATCCCATCCTTTCTGCAGACTAGTTTCAAAGAAAAATTTGTGACACCATTTAGGTTTTAGGAATAAGAAATCAGTTGCTGCGCAAATAAGACCATAAGACCATAAGACATAGAAGCAGAAGTAAGGCCATTCGGCCCATCGAGTCCACTCCGCCATTCAATCATGGCTGATGGGCATTTCAACTCCACTTACCCGCATTCTCCCCGGAGCCCTTAATTCCTTGTGACATCAAGAATTTATCAATCTCGGCCTTGAAGCCATTTAGCGTCCCAGCCTCCACTGCACTCTGTGGCAATGAATTCCACAGGCCCACCACTCTGTGGCTGAAGAAATGTCTCCGCATTTCTGTTCTGAATTTACTCCCTCTAATTCTAAGGCTGTGTCCCCGGGTCCTAGTCTCCTCGCCTAACGGAAACAATTTCCTAGCGTCCACCCTCTCCAAGCCATGTATTATCTTGGAAGTTTCTATTAGATCTCCCCTTAATCTTCTAAACTCCAATGAATACAATCCCAGGATCCTCAGCCGTTCCTCATATGTTAGACCTACCATTCCAGGGATCATCTGTGTGAATCTCCGCTGGACACGCTCCAGTGCCAGTATGTCCTTCTGAGGTGTGGGGACCAAAACTGGACACAGTACTCCAAATGGGGCCTAACCAGAGCTTTATAAAAGTCTCAGTAGCACAACAGTGCTTTTATATTCCAACCCTCTTGAGATAATTGACAACATTGCATTCGCTTTCTTAATCACGGACTCAACCTGCATGTTTACCTTTAGAGAATCCTCAACTAGCACTCCCAGGTCCCTCTGTACTTTGGCTTTATAGGTAGAAATGAGTTCCAATCCTTTGTTTAGAGGCAACTAGAAATTCTCAGTAATAGTAGAACCATTGCATTTCAGGGTAACCCCTACTTTTTCGGATTGGTTCAGCACAAGTGTGGAATTTTAAGACCGCACACAGACAGGAAATAATATTGTTTTGCTTCCAAAGATTATTTCTCACTCAATTGAATTTCCAGACATGACTGCATACATTTGAGCAGCCTAAATCAAAAATGCATTTGGATGATCATTTCTTGGGCTACATCTCGGGTTATTCATCATTGTAACCACCAAATCTGCAGATAAACAAAACACGGTAAGGCAGGGACAGTAACCTTTTGTTAACAATGAAGCAAATTTTTTTAATGATGTTTTGTGCAGGCACACATATTATCACAGTACATTTTGGATTCTTTTCTTGTGCAAAACCATCTGCTGTGATCAATGTTCTCCCTGCTGTTTCTGACTGATGTAATCAATAGCCTCCCACGCAAACCATTCTTATCTGTTCTTACTTACAGACTGTTGCAACTTTCTAAGGCCTTTAATGTCTTGATTTTTCTTTCTCGGTCTCATAAATTAAAAAAAAACAGCTTTAAAGACAAACTGAATCTGAAGGTATTGCAAGTTGAGGCTTCACACTCTGTGATATCAGCATAAAATATTCACCTCCATTAAAATAAAATAAAATGAAGGTTCTGACCAGTAATATCAGAGAAAAGGGCAATAGTAATGAATATTTTAGGTCATGCTTCAACTGGAAATAAATATTAATTTTTAGAAGACTAGATCTTGAATTTTCAAAATCACTATTCATATTTATCTCAAAAATTTAGATTGTCCGACATTACACGCAAAATCTTTTCCTTAAAGATGCCTAATATTTTCGGATTTTTTTTCTGCATTAATCATAAAGGCTGCAGATTGACGGGAAATAAATTCCATGCAAGTAGCCTAAAATAAGTGTAATTTGCTAACTACTTAACAATGACAACTACTAGTTGTACGTAATAGTTAAAGCTAATTGTCATGAAATATTGTCATGCCAGTATTTATTCACAAGCATCTGCCTGTGACAGGACACATTCATTGCTGTCATCACTGTGATGGCAGTGCATTCAATTATCACTATCTTTATGGGTTGCAATGCGTAGTGTGGGTGTCTCAGGAAGGGCACATCTGTATATCTCGTAATCAATTTTACAGCATGAAAAAGATTATCAAAATAGTGTGGTACCAATGAAGTTTTCTCAAGTTGCCTTTATTGTTTCAGAGATTAGATCATTTTTTTGAGTATATAAGTACAAACTGGCTTGAATCCTTCTCTGCCACTGACAAATGATTGGTTGTTCTAATATCAGGCTGACACATCCTGTCAAGGAACAGAACGCACAAAGAAATATCCGTGAAATGTAAGGAATATCAGGGAGGCTTTTAACTCTTGCACAGTTGGGAAGAAGGTTGCCTAATCTAGATTTTATGCAACTGAAATTACAAACCTGTTTCTTTCGTTGCTCCTTGCACCATTTTAAAAAATGGCAACATCTGTCCACCTTCCATTCTCTTCATAATGTCACATAATAACAAAAGTGTGTACCATTTACAAGATAGAGGGTATTAACTCACCAAGGCACCTTCAATAGCATTTTTCAAACTTTGTGCAAAAGCAGCAGTTGATTGGGTGCTGAATCAAGGATCCTCCAATATTGAAGTCAGTGAAACAGTGTCTGGGGAGCACACAGAAGAGAAGCAGGTAGAGGGTAAACCTTCCTCTATCAATATACCAAGATTCACCATTGTGGAAGGTGCCATTGACCGTGCACAAATTGCTTTGGAGGCATTGAATCTAATCCAAAGCTGTACCATGATCAAAAAAGGCCTTTATTGCTTCAATTTCCAGCTGGTGTGTGACCAGACTGAGAATATCATGAGGAGCCTGCCATCTAAGACCAGATTGAGAATATCACGCAGGAGCCTGCCATGTAAGACCAGACTGAGAACATCATGCAGGAGCCTGCCATGTAAGACCAGACTGAGAACATCATGCAGGAGCCTGCCATGTAAGACCAGACTGAGAACATCATGCAGGAGCCTGCCATGTAAGACCAGACTGAGAACATCATGCAGGAGCCTGCCATGTAAGACCAGACTAAGAATATCACACAGGTGCCTGCCATGTAAGACCAGACTGAGAATATCATGGAGGAGCCTGCCACGAAAGACCAGATTGAGAACATCATGCAGGAGCCTGCCATGTAAGACCAGACTGAGAACATCATGCAGGAGCCTGCCAAGCCTGCCATGTAAGACCAGACTGAGAACATCATGCAGGAGCCTGCCATGTAAGACCAGTCTAAGAAAATCATGCAGGAGCCTGCCATGTAAGAACGGACTGAGAACATCATGCAGGAGCCTGCCATGTAAGACCAGACTGAGAACATCATGGAGGTGCCTGCCACGTAAGACAAGATTGAGAAAATCATGCAGGAGCCTGCCATGTCAGACCAGTCTGAGAATATCATGCAAGAACCTGCCATTTAAGACCAGACTGAGAACATCATGCAGGAGCATGCCATGTAAGACCAGACTGAGAATATCACACAGGAGCCTGCCATGTAAGCCCAGACTGAGAATATCACGCAGGAGTGTGCCAAGGAAGACCAGACTGAGAATATCACGCAGGAGCCTGCCATATAAGACCAGACTGAGAATATCACACAGGTGCCTGCCATGTAAGACCAGACTGGGAATATCGTGCAGGAGCCTGCCATTTAAGACCAGACTGAGAATATCACACAGGTGCCTGCCATGTAAGACCAGACTGAGAATATCACACAGGAGTGTGCCATGTAAGACCAGACTGAGAATATCATGCAGGAGCCTGCCATGTGAGACCAGACTGAGAATATCACACAGGAGCCTGCCATGTAAGACCAGTCTGAGAATATCATGCAAGAAACTGCCATGTAAGACCAGACTGAGAACATCATACAGGAGCCTGCCATGTAAGACCAGACTGAGAATATCACACAGGAGTGTGCCATGTAAGACCAGACTGAGAATATCACACAGGAGCCTGCCATGTGAGACCAGACTAAGAACATCATGCAGGAACCAGCCACGTAAGACCAGACTGAGAATATCATGCAAGAAACTGCCATGTAAGACCAGACTGAGAACATCATACAGGAGCCTGCCATGTAAGACCAGACTAAGAACATCATG
>NC_057731.1:29547740-29549252 GCF_004010195.1 Chiloscyllium plagiosum | reverse complement strand
ATCATGCAGGAGCCTGCCATGTAAGACCAGTCTAAGAACATCATGCAGGAGCCTGCCATGTAAGACCAGTCTAAGAACATCATGCAGGAGCCTGCCATGTAAGACCAGTCTAAGAACATCATGCAGGAGCCTGCCATGTAAGACCAGTCTAAGAACATCATGCAGGAGCCTGCCATGTAAGACCAGTCTAAGAACATCATGCAGGAGCCTGCCATGTAAGACCAGTCTGAAAATATCACACAGCAGCCTGCCATGTAAGACAAGACTGAGAATTTCACACAGGAGCCTGCCATGTAAGAGCAGACTGAGATTATCAGGCAGGAGTGTGCCATGTAAGACCAGACTGAGAATATCACGCAGGAGCCTGCCTTGTAAGACCAGACTGAGAATATCATGCAGGAGCCTGCCATGTAAGACAAGACTGAGAATATCATGCAGGAGCCTGCCATGTAAGACCAGACTGAGAATATCACGCAGGAGCCTGCCATGTAAGACCAGACTGAGAATATCATGCAGGAGCCTGCCATGTAAGACAAGACTGAGAATATCACACAAGAGCCTGCCATGTAAGACCAGACTGAGAATATCACGCAGGAGCCTGCCATGTAAGACCAGACTGAGAATATCACGCAGGAGCCTGCCTTGTAAGACCAGACTGAGAATATCACGCAGGAGCCTGCCATGTAAGACTAGACTGAGAATATCACGCAGGAGCCTGCCATGTAAGACCAGACTGAGAATATCACACAGGAGCCTGCCATGTAAGACCAGGCTGAGAATATGACGCAGGAGCCTGCCATGTAAGACCAGTCTGAGAATATCACACAGGTGCCTGCCATGTAAGACCAGACTGAGAATATCGTGCAGGAGCCTGCCATGTAAGACTAGACTGAGAATATCACACAGGAGCCTGCCATGTGAGACCAGACTAAGAACATCATGCAGGAACCAGCCATGTAAGACCAGACTGAGAATATCATGCAGGAGTCTGCCTTGTAAGACCAGTCTAAGAACATCATGCAGGAGGCTGCCATGTAAGCCCAGACTGAGAACATCATGCATGGGCCTGCCATGTAAGACCTGACTGAGAATATCATGCAGGAGCCTGCCATGTAAGACCAGACAGAGAACATCATGCAGGAGCCTGCCATGTAAGACCTGTCTAAGAACATCATGCAGGAGCCTGCCATGTCAGACCAGACAGAGAACATCATGCAGGAGCCTGCCATGTAAGACCAGACTGAGAATATCACACAGGAGCCTGCCACGTAAGACCAGTCTGAGAATATCACACAGGAGCCTGCCATGTAAGACCAGACTGAGAATATCATGCAAGAACCTGCCATGTATGACCAGACTGAGAACGTCATGCAAGAACCTGCCATGTAAGACCAGACTGAGAACATCATGCAGGAGCCTGCCATGTAAGACCAGTCTGAAAATATCACACAGCAGCCTGCCATGTAAGACAAGACTGAGAATTTCACACAGGAGCCTGCCATGTAAGACCAG
>NC_057731.1:29541459-29544877 GCF_004010195.1 Chiloscyllium plagiosum | reverse complement strand
ACCAGACTGAGAATATCACACAGGAGCCTGCCATGTAAGACCAGACTGAGAATATCACGCAGGAGCCTGCCATGTAAGACCAGACTGAGAATATCACGCAGGAGCCTGCCATGTAAGACCAGACTGAGAATATCACGCAGGAGCCTGCCATGTAAGACCAGACTGAGAATATCACGCAGGAGCCTGCCATGTAAGACCAGACTGAGAATATCACGCAGGAGCCTGCCATGTAAGACCAGACTGAGAATATCACGCAGGAGCCTGCCATGTAAGACCAGACTGAGAATATCACGCAGGAGCCTGCCATGTAAGACCAGACTGAGAATATCACGCAGGAGCCTGCCATGTAAGACCAGACTGAGAATATCACGCAGGAGCCTGCCATGTAAGACCAGACTGAGAATATCACGCAGGAGCCTGCCATGTAAGACCAGACTGAGAATATCACGCAGGAGCCTGCCATGTAAGACCAGACTGAGAACATCATGCAGGAGCCTGCCATGGAAGACCAGACTGAGAATATGACACAGGTGCCTGCCATGTAATACCAGACTGAGATTATCACGCAGGAGTGTGCCATGTAAGACCAGACTGAGAATATCACGCAGGAGCCTGCCTTGTAAGACCAGACTGAGAATATCATGCAGGAGCCTGCCATGTAAGACTAGACTGAGAACATCATGCAGGAGCCTGCCATTTAATACCAGACTGAGAATATCACACAGGAGCCTGCCATGTAAGACCAGACTGAGAATATGACGCAGGAGCCTGCCATGTAAGACCAGTCTGAGAATATCACACAGCAGCCAGCTATGTAAGACTTAACTGAGAATATCATGCAGGAGCCTACCATGTAAGACCAGACTGAGAATATCGTGCAGGAGCCTGCCATTTAAGACCAGACTGAGAATATCACACAGGTGCCTGCCATGTAAGACCAGACTGAGAATATCACACAGGAGTGTGCCATGTAAGACCAGACTGAGAATATCGCGCAGGAGTCTGCCATGTAAGACCAGACTGAGAATATCATGCAAGAAACTGCCATGTAAGACCAGACTGACTGCCATGTAAAACCAGACTGAGAATATCACACAGGAGCCTGCCATGTGAGACCAGACTAAGAACATCATGCAGGAACCAGCCATGTAAGACCAGACTGAGAATATCATGCAGGAGTCTGCCTTGTAAGACCAGTCTAAGAACATCATGCAGGAGGCTGCCATGTAAGCCCAGACTGAGAACATCATGGAGGGGCCTGCCATGTAAGACCTGACTGAGAATATCATGCAGGAGCCTGACATGTAAGACCAGTCTAAGAACATCACGCAGGAGCCTGCCATGTAAGACCTGTCTAAGAACATCATGCAGGAGCCTGCCATGTCAGACCAGACAGAGAACATCATGCAGGAGCCTGCCATGTCAGACCAGACTGAGAATTCCACGCAGGAGCCTGCCATGTAAGACCAGACTGAGAATATCACACAGGTGCCTGCCATGTAAGACCAGACTGAGAAAATCATGCAGGAGTGTGCCATATAAGACCAGACTGAGAATATCACGCAGGAGCCTGCCATGTAAGACCAGACTGAGAATATCACGCAGGAGCCTGCCATGTAAGACCAGACTGAGAATATTACACAGGAGCCTGCCATGTAAGACCAGACTGTGAATATGACACAGGAGCCTGCCATGTAAGACCAGACTGAGAATATGACACAGGTGCCTGCCATGTAATACCAGACTGAGAATATCACGCAGGAGTGTGCCATGTAAGACGAGACTGAGAATATCACGCAGGAGCCTGCCATGTAAGACCAGACTGACAATATCATGCAGGAGCCTGCCATGTAAGTCCAGACTGAGAAAATCATGCAGGAGTGTGCCATATAAGACCAGACTAAGAATATCACGCAGGAGCCTGCCATGTAAGACCAGACTGAGAACATCATGCAGGAGCCTGCAATGTAAGACCAGACTGAGAATATCACACAGGAGCCTGCCATGTAAGACCAGACTGAGAAAATCACGCAGGAGTGTGCCATATAAGTCCAGACTGAGAACATCATGCAGGAGCCGGCCATGTAACACCAGACTGAGAATATCACACAGGAGCCTGCCATGTAAGACCTATCTGAGAATATCACACAGGAGCCTGCCATCTAAGACCCGACTGAGAATATCATGCAGGAGCCTGTCATGTAAGACCTATCTGAGAATATCACACAGGAGCCTGCCATCTAAGACCAGACTGAGAATATCATGCAGGAGCCTGCCATGTAAGACCAGACTGAGAAAATCACGCAGGAGTGTGCCATATAAGTCCAGACTGAGAACATCATGCAGGAGCCTGCCATGTAACACGAGACTGAGAATATCACACAGGAGCCTGCCATGTCAGACCTATCTGAGAATATCACGCAGGAGCCTGCCATGTAAGACCAGACTGAGAATATCACGCAGGAGCATGTCATGTAAGGCCAGACTGAGAATATCATGCAGGAGCCTGCCATGTAAGACCAGACTGAGAATATCATGTAAGAACCTGCCATGTATGACCAGACTGAGAATGTCATGCAAGAACCTGCCATGTAAGACCAGACTGAGAATACCACACAGGAGCCTGCCATGTGAGACCAGATTAAGAATATCATGCAGGAACCAGCCATGTAAGACCAGACTGAGAATATCATGCAGGAGCCTGCCATGTAAGACCAGACTGAGAATATCATGCACGAGCCTGCCATGTAAGACCAGACTGAGAATATCACACAGGAGCCTGCCATGTAAGACCAGACTAAGAACATCATGCAGGAACCAGCCATGTAAGACCAGACTGAGAACATCATGCAGGAGCCTGCCATGTAAGACCAGACTGAGAATATCACACAGGAGCCTGCCATGTAAGACCAGACTGAGAACATCATGTAGGAGCCTGCCATGAAAGACCAGTCTGAGAATATCACACAGGAGCCTGCCATGTAAGACCAGACTGAGAATATCATGCAAGAACCTGCCATGTAAGACCTGACTGAGAATATCATACAGGAGCCTGCCATGCAAGACCAGACTGAGAATATCACGCAGGAGCCTGCCATGTGAGGCCAGACTAAGAACATCATGCAGGAGCCAGCCATGTAAGACCAGGCTGAGAATATCATGCAGGAGCCTGCCATGTAAGACCAGACTGAGAATATCACGCAGGAGCCTGCCATGTAAGACCAGACTGAGAATATCACACAGGAGCCTGCCATGTAAGACCAGACTGAGAACATCATGCAGGAGCCTGCCATGTAAGACCAGACTGAGAACATCATGCAGGAGCCTGCCATGTAAGACCAGACTGAGAACATCATGCAGGAGCCTGCCATGTAAGACCAGACTGAGAACATCATGCAGGAGCCTGCCATGTAAGACC
>NC_057731.1:29538485-29540098 GCF_004010195.1 Chiloscyllium plagiosum | reverse complement strand
AGTGGTAGTTTAGTGTCTTTCTTGAAGATGGAACTTGGATTTTCTGAAAAACAGTCACTCAGTCCACACTTCATTTCCCAAGATAGTGGAGACGACATTGCGAGCAGTGAGTGCAGTAGACTGGGTAGTGCGAAGTGCACGCAAAGTGTTTCTTCACCTGGAAGATGTGTTTGGGCCCTTGGATACTGAGGAGGGAGGACGTAAATGGACAGTTGAGGAGAAACAAGATGTACAAGGGAAGGATTATTCAGGAGATGTTATGAGAGATGTTGGAAATCATGAGGCTAAGAAAGCTGTCATGAAGACAGTTTACCAAATGATTGTAGCAATTGGAACAAGGTTGACGAGGTCATGACACAAATCATTACGAATTAATATGTTTTAGTAGCCATTACAGAGACATGGTTACAGGGTGGTCATGACTGGGAGTTAAATATCTGGGCTTTTCAGACTTCCCTGAAGGACAGACAGGAGAGTCTGATATTCAAGTACAGCTTCAACGCGGTACTGTGAGATGGTATAGGTTCGATAGAGAATGAGTTTGAATCCAAAATGTTGGAAATTAGAAATTCTAAGAAGAAACTTGCACTGAAAGGCGTAGTCTGTAGACCACCAAATAAACGAATACATTGGGGAGGTGAATATACAAAGAAATAAGTAATGCTGGTCAGAATGGGCCGGATATTAACTTTGGAGATTTTAATCGACCTGTTGATTGGTCGAACTAGCTCAGTCTGTGTTGCCTTGAGGAGGACATTGTTGGATTTAATCGTGATGGTTTTCCTGAACAGGCTGTCAAAGAAACGGCGAGGTAGCAAGCTATTGTCGATCTGGTCCTCTGTAGTGAGACAGGAATAATCAAATACCTCATCGTTAAGGATCCGCTTGGAAGGAGTGCTCACAGTATGGTTGAATTGAGAATGCAGATGGAGAGGTGTGAAGTTAAAAACCAATGCCAGATTCCTGTGCATGTACAAGGGACTCTGCAATAGAACGGGTAGAGCCTGACTAAAGTAGACTCAAAACAAAAATAAATATGGTGGGTCAGCTGATGAGCAGAGCTTTCAATTACATTTTTCAATGTGATGATCAAAATTATATTCCAATGTAAAGGAAGGACAGTAAGAAAAACTGTAATCTAGCATGGCTGTCTCAAGAAATAAGGGAGACTATCAAATTGAATGAGAAGGCATAAAAAGTGGTTAAAATCAGCATGAAACTGGAAGATTCGGAAAGCTTTCTCGGTCCACAGAATGCCGCAACAGTGCTGAAAATAACCGCAAGAAAGAACATGAGAAAAAAAGAAACTCGCACAGATTATCGGGATGTTTCGCAGAAGTTTCAATTAAAAAAAACGAAAAAAAGTGATTAAAGTGAACGTTGGTCGTTTAGGCGTTTAGTTGTGGGATGTGATGAAATGGCTGAGGCATTGAACAGTTATTTTGTATCGTTCTTCACAGTGAAAGACACTAATACATGCCAGTAATTGAAAAGAGATGGATGTCGGTGAGGACCTGGAAACAATCCTTATTTCGTAAAAGCTAGTGTTGAGCAAACTAATGCAGCTAAGGATATACAGTCTCCTATCCCTGACGGAATGCATCCCAAGGTAC
>NC_057731.1:29484516-29538385 GCF_004010195.1 Chiloscyllium plagiosum | reverse complement strand
AAGACCAGACTGAGAATATCACGCAGGAGCCTGCCATGTAAGACCTGACTGAGAATATCACTCAGGAACCTGCCATGTGAGACCAGACTAAGAACATCATGCAGGAGCCTGCCATGTAAGACCAGTCTAAGAACATCATGCACGAGCCTGCCATGTAAGACCAGTCTAAGAACATCATGCAGGAGCCTGCCTTGTAAGTCCAGACTGAGAACATCATGCAGGAGCCTGCCATGTCAGACCTATCTGAGAATATCATGCAGGCGCCTGCCATGTAAGGCCAGACTGAGAATATCATGCAGGAGCCTGCCATGTAAGACCAGACTGAGAATATCATGCAGGAGCCTGCCATGAAAGGCCAGACTGAGAATATCATGCAGGAGCCTGCCATGTAAGACCAGACTGAGAATATCACACAGGAGCCTGCCATGTAAGACCAGACTGAGAATATCATGTAAGAACCTGCCATGTATGACCAGACTGAGAACGTCATGCAAGAACCTGCCATGTAAGACCAGACAGAGAGTATCACACAGGAACCAGCCATCTTAGACCAGACTGAGAACATCATGCAGGGGCCTGCCATGTCAGACCTATCTGAAAATATCATGCAAGAACCTGCCATGTAAGACCTGACTGAGAATATCACGCAGGAGCCTGCCATGTGTTACCTGACTGAGAATATCACACAGGAACCTGTCATGTAAGACCAGACTGAGAACATCATGCAGGAGGCTGCCATGTAAGACCAGTCTAAGAACATCATGCAGGAGCCTGCCATGTAAGCCCAGACTGAGAACATCATGCAGGGGCCTGCCATGTCAGACCTATCTGAGAATATCATGCAGGCGCCTGCCATGTAAGACCTGACTGAGAATATCATACAGGAGCCTGCCATGCAAGACCAGACTGAGAATATCACACAGGAGCCTGCCATGCAAGACCAGACTGAGAATATCACACAGGAGCCTGCCATGTAAGACCAGTCTGAGAATATCACACAGGAGCCTGCCATGTAAGACCAGACTGAGAATATCATGTAAGAACCTGCCATGTATGACCAGACTGAGAACGTCATGCAAGAACCTGCCATGTAAGACCAGACTGAGAACATCATGCAGGAGCCTGCCATGTCAGACTAGTCTGAGAATATCATGCAAGATCCTGCCATTTAAGACCAGACTGAGAATATCACACAGGAGCCTGCCATGTAAGACCAGACTGAGAACATCATGCAGGAGCCTGACATGTAAGACCAGACTGAGAATATCACACAGGAGCCTGCCATGTAAGGCCAGACTGAGAATATCACGCAGGAGCCGCCATGTAAGGCTAGACTGAGAATATCATGCAAAAGCCTCCCATGTAAGACCAGACTGAGAATATCACACAGGAGCCTGCCATGTAAGGCCTGACTGATAATATCACACAGGAGCCTGCCTTGTAAGACCAGTCAGATGCTGCAAGGGCTATTTGCTGGTCACCTGGCACATAAATTGAGTACACAATCCACACATGGATGGGGAAATGACATGTGGCAAGACATATTGCTCCATAAAATGTTACCATGTTCCAGGCACCATTTTAAACAAACCCTGACAGCACTTCACTCTCAGCAACCAAAGAGCATCACTCAACCTCTGTTCACCACTAGCTCACTGATCTTTCATCACAACTAGGAGAAGGAATACATCTCATAGCTTTTCAAGAAAGGGTTATGTGGGAGAAGGATGCCAGCACAAAAAATGGTTTTAGAATGGACACCACACAGGTATTTCAGGCACATACATTGTATAAAGCCTAATTTATTGTAATTAACTCTCACTCTTTGACACTTTCCTTCAGAACCTTTAAACCCTAATATCCCAATATTATGTTACGTGTAACAAACATGGACAATCATGGATCTGGGAATTCACATTTCCAGCAGTCCAGGTACAGCAATTGTGTAACCCTGCCAATGTCTCTGTATACCTCTCTCCTATTGCCAGGGAAGAATGTATACAATACGTGTGAACATGCAGTGAGTGAAGGGGTATGGGGTGGTGACTCTTCTCTCCCTTCACGAAGCAGTTTACTGACTCACAAGAGATCTTTGTCATGGATATACATATATATGTGAAGCAACATCAGGAATGAGATGTATGCCTACCACCCGAGATACTAATAAAGCAAATGTATCCTTTGAGCCCAGTGAGGCTGTGCATATGTTGGATAATAGGCTGCCCCACAAAGAGTTCCGTATGGAGAGACATATCCTCGATAACCCAGATGACTTCTGTTTCAATCCCACACTGCCATCTGCAAGATATTTTGTCCTTTATCTTTGCATTTTTTTATCCCAGGCATGCTGTGATTGATACAATGAAACTCTTGCTGCCTTGCATTATCTAATGGGATGCAACATAAACCTTGGAGTACACAGAGTACACAACAGCTTCAAGCCAATGTCCCTAACTTTCATCCACATAGACCTGTGAATGGTTTTTGTTGTAATCCCAGTTGATGGACAAGTCAAATCCCAGAATGAAATCTGACTTGACAGATCATTTTTAAAAATTAATTTAATGTGATGGTTTTTCACTGAAACATAAGCAAACAAAGATACAGATTTGGCTTGAACAATGAAACAAGAATTCATTACACAAAAGAAATAAAAATAAAATGAAGCAAACCAAGCTATCTACACATATCAACTTTCGAAACGTTTCAAAGCACACAGCAAAACAAAATCCCACTTATTCCCAAAAACCATCAGTTTACAGAGATAGAGACCAGTTTCGATTTCACCCTTGGGTGACTGTGCAGAGTTTACACATCCTCCCCGTTTCTGCGTGGGTTTATCTAGGTGCTCAGTTTCCTCCCACAATCCAAAAATGTGTAGGCTAGCTGGATTAACCATGGTAAATGTGGGGTTACGGGGATAGGGTAGAGGTCTGTGTCTGGGTCTGGTGGTCTTCAGGAGGTTGGTGCAGATTCTTTGGGCTGAATGGACTCTTTCCACACTGTAGTGATTCTATGATTCTTACTGCTTTTTCTCAATTCAGTTCCGTGAGCTTATATTAGATTTCTTACAGTGTGGAAACAGGCCCTTTGACCCAACACTCTGAAGTGTAACCACCCAGATACATTTCCCTCTCACTAACGCACTTAACACTATGGGCAAATTAACATGGCCAATTCACCTGACCTGCACATCTTTGGACTGTGGGAGGAAACCACAGCACTCGGAGGAAACCCACACAGACACAGGGAGAACATGCAAACTCCACACAGACAGTCACCCGAGGTTAGAATCATACCCAGGTCCCTGGCACTGTGAGACAGCAGTGCTAACTACTGAATCACCGTGCCGCCCTATAAGATCTTTTTCTTTAACTCACTCGACTAAGATGTTAGACTTTCTCAACTTTGAATAATAAATTCAGGTTTCTAATCAAACAGTCCTCATCTGGAAGTTTTCACAAACTACACACTTCAAGTGAAATAAATCATTTTTAATTGAGATCCAGCTTGAAGGGAATCTGACTGAAATCAAAAGCATTATTTTTTAGAAAAAGATTGATCAGGGTAGTTTAGAAAATAACTTATTTCAATTGAGATCCACCCCTCTGCAATTAAATTTGTCCTCTCAATTCTCCAGGACCCTCCAGTGTCCCAGACAATCATGTTATTTACGTTCTATTCCCTTCCTATCCTTTGCACTCAGCAAACGTTTAGTCCACCATTTATGTTAAGCCTCTTTTAAGTTAATTCCCATTTAGGTTAATCGCCCATTTATTTTGTACCCACTTTAACATGAGCCTTGCCTGCCTGCCCTGATCAGGTTTGCTGGGTTAAGCCAATGTGCCTGCCTTGTTGGGTAGGATAGCAGGCTGAGTTAGCCTTCACCCCCAACAATGTAAACCTTTAACTACAAGAAGACTGCCTATGACTGACCGTTATCGTGACCTGTTGGACATAGATAAGTTTCACCCCTTACATTGCAATCATTCAACTCTAAGAAGGCAGAATACATATGACTGAGACTTCCCTTGAGTTGGTTGATCTGGTCGGAGATCACCCCTTACACTCTAAACATTTGCAAAAACAATTGGCTTTGTTTTTGAGGAAGCCAAGTTAGCGATTGTACACTCCAGAGCTCGGAGGAAGCAGTCTCCCCTACCAGCTCCATACCTCATACATAAAGTTGGATTTGTGAACACAGTTTCCCATTGTCAGCGAATAAACTGCATCTATGATTGTAACTCCAGTGGGCTGGGTATTAATGAATATTCATAATATGCTAATAAATAACAAACAGATTTTGACCAATGAATATGGGAAAGCCATCCCAAAAGAAAGGCTCAAAGAACTTAATAGGATAATGGCAATTTGTCATTGGGGAACTTAATTTTCGCCTTGCGCTGAAGTATATTCCCCTGTCCAGCCTTCTTAAAATCGCACTAAATTCTGCTTGATGTTTCCTCAGGCTAGGTGGTCTAGACAGGGGTGCACAGTCTCAGTGTAAAGGGCAAACCATTTAGGACTGAGATAAAGAGGAATCTCTTCATTCAAAGGGTAGTGAACGTTTTGAAAATCTCTACCTTGGAAGGCTATCGAAGATCAGTCACTGAGTTTGTTCAGTATAGGGATTGATAGATTTTGAGATATTAATGATATCAAATATATGTTGGTAACATGGAAACATGCATTGAGAAGATGATCACAATATCTGGAATGACAAAACAGGCCTGGGGGGGTGGGGGTGTAAATAACCAGTTCCAGCTCTTCTATTCCTACGTCCCAACAGTGCGGACAAAGTGATACCTAGATGTAAGTGTTATACCAAACTCAATTCTTTGGAAAGAATAGGAAATGCTGAAGTAATTGGGAGAGTTTATAGAATCGCAGAATTATAGTGCACAGAAAGATACCATGTGGCTCATCATGCCTGTACAGACTCTCTGGGAACGTTACAAATTGTCCTACAGAAATGATCTTCCTCTTGAGTCACATAAGTGACAATAGACAATAGGTGCAGGAATAGGCCATTCTGCCCTTTGGGCCTGCACCACCATTCAATATGACCGTGGCTGATCATCCTTAATCAGTATCCTGTTGCTGCCTTATCTCCATAACCCTTGATTCCACTATCCTTGAAAGCTGTATCCAACTCTTTCTTAAATGAATCCAGAGATTGGGCCTCCACTGCCCTCTGGGGCAGTGTTTCCCTTTTGAAAACTACCATTGAATTCAGCCTGTTAATTCTGCCATTATTAAATTAAAATTTTACCAAGTGGTCGTGATTCGTTTTGCAACACCTTCTTTAAAGATGTCCAATTTTCTACCTTAGTTAAAACTAAGGTGACTGGTGATCCATGACATGCTGAACTAAATGATTATGACACCACTTTTCAAAGTTCAGATATCAATTTCCATTAGATGCCGCAAGGCAACAATTTGTTTCTTATCTATTATCATCAAAATCTAATGGAAAACAGATGCAGACAACCTGCCTCTCATTCCTCTATGGATTTAACCTCATAACTTCTCAATCAGATTATTAAGTACCTGCAGGCTATTGAGATAATGTTTTGCCAGTGAGCTCCAGATATTTAAATTATGTTGAGTAGTTCTCACGGCTTGGGCAGTGTGGGTGCCATGATGTGGAGATGCTTCACCTGATGAAGGAGCAGTGCTCTGAAAGCTTGTGATTTGAAGTCACATAACCTTGTTTCATGTGACTTCTAACAGTGTGGGTGCTGTTTGAGAGCCAATGTAATTTCATTGTTCACATGCACACTTTTGCCATGAATTATTTGTCATGGACCAGACCAGACCAGACGCCCTCAAAAACATTTAAGAAGGTAGCCTAGACCCTAACTTTTTCTTATTTTAAAGGTAGATGCGAAGTGGACATTATGATGCGACTGGTCAAACCACTCAGCTTTAAGTAAAACAGAATTTCTTTAAACACTACAGTTGAAACATGAACAATAGAAAACAGAATTTAGAACAACTTAGAAAAACTATTGGAAACTTAACTGGCTCGATACAGCAACTTAACTAAGGAGCTAATCCAATTCCCGTAAAATCCCATAAACACACCAGTTGGCAAAAGGTAAATTCAAACACAGGTTCTTGCAGGCAGGGGAGATTTCAGAGAGAAATGTCTGCCTGCAATCATCTGCTGAAGCATGGAACCTTTTTTTCTTGCACTGTAGCAGCTTTTTTGCTACAACTAAATTAAACTAGAAAAAAGCTGAACTGGAAGAACTGACCACTCCCCTGTCATTGCTAAACCAAGGCCTTTCTAGACATTTCAGCACCTCTGCCTTTATGACTTCTCTTAAAAAAACCCAAGGCCAAAATAACCTTGTTAAAGTGACAGAATCGTCACATATTGGTCATCCTTGTAATAAGACTGCTTATCCATGCACAGCTAATGCCTACCAGTAAAATGCTGAAAAGATGATCACGAAATTAATGTGGGATGCTGATTTGATGCTAGTGCCACCATTTTGAAGCTCTAAACTAACAAAATCCCTCTCGACAGCTTGTACAGTACCTCATCCATGAAGCAGCTTTTCAAAAATGTACTATTTAAAAATCACCCCAAGTTACAAAAGTCTACTGGAGGTAGCCAAATGCTGAAATACATTTTGCTCAATTTAAAGCTTCTGCACAAACCAGTTGCTCACTGCATGGGTCTAATCCCAGGCCTTCCCCTTGGAACAGAACATACCTAAGAGAAAGAACAGATACCATCTTGAACAGGACAAACTGCTCGAAGAGGGAGGGTAAGAAGGTCTCTCACCAGCAGGGTACATCTGTCCAAGATGCTCAAGGAACAATTCACCTTCCTGAAGCTCAGCGAAGTATATGTGAGATGCTGTACTTCAATCAGGATTTTACTCATCAAAATTGGCCACAACCACAATCAGAGCAGAACTAGAACTATATTCCTTGTGGCTGTGAAAGTAACTATGGAGAGGAACGTTTGGGCTAGAGTGTTAATGAGTATTCGTGACACACTAATGAATTCAAAACAGGGTTCCCAACAATGAAGGTTGAGAAACATGACACCACTTGAAAGGTACCAGGTGCCAATTCCTGTACACACATGGCTTTTCAATGGCTGAAAGATAAAGAGCCAAAAGGAATTTCACTCTTTCACTATCAAGCTGATGTTTGACAATGAACAGGATATCATAGAGGCCCATACTCAGTAACCCAGCAGAAATCATACAGCAACAGTTTACTGTGTTAGCTCTGTTTCAACGACCAAAGCAAACCAAAGACTGATTACTGGGTGATATGTGCTAGCCATCAGGCTGATGACTTTGGTTTAGAATTTTTACACACTCTGCAGCATGTATATAATAAAAGCTATACTGCCATGTGAAGTGTGATACTGAAAGCTGTTGACATACTGAATCACCAATCTAACTACTGTACAGCAACTGTGCACTACCCAGCAGAGAAGGTCTTAAGGTACTTTGTAGTCTACTGTACACTATACAATCTCATTAGTGTGACCCTTGTCACCAGCTGTCCAGCATACAACTGAGCTTTAGGAGGAGGAGGAAAAGCAGGAGAAGAACTGGAAGAGGAAGGGAGAAAGCAGCCATGAAAATCTAATTCAGATCTGATACCATTAGCTACAATCCCAATTTGTCCATTCACTAGCAGTCCTATACATGTCATCTGCTGGAGGCCACTAACTTTTCAATTCAGGGCTCCCTATTGGCACAAGCAGCCAATGAACAGCACAGTTTGTCCTGGAAGTATACATTAGTTATACCCATAATCAGATAGCAAAAGAAAGGCATTCTGTCTTCATCACAATCCACACTTGTTTTCTAGAGTTTTAAGGTGGTGCTCTGTAATATAATTTTTAGCTATAAAAATAATTTAACTGCTCTAATCTCTTATCCATAATACAAAAATAAAACCTCCTATAAAATAACCAATTTAAACAACGTTTATAAATGATATCATACCATATAGCATACACTAATTAATCATGCATGCTCATTTCCATACTGCTTGACTTTGGGTTGGAATTGCCTATCTTTTATGCTTCCACCTCAGTTCCTGCAGCATGGCTGGTGGAAGTCAGTTGACTTGAAATGGAGTAGATGGAAAATCATTGGAGAATGATCTCAAGCAGCTCTTGGCTTTAAAGACTCAGTTTCCATTTACACCATCTCAGCATGAGGGCTGGCAAATTTGGCAATCTGGCCTGCCTGGCTAATAGGCATCAGTGGGATGGCAGCAGGGAAAGATAAAGGTTGCCATCCTGAGAGAGATGCATGCTCAGTGGAAGCACTGCGATTCCTCAGGAATGCTGGAGGAATACTGGAGGTCAGTTTGCTGACCTTTATGACATTTTTGGAAATGTGATTTGATTTATTCATTGTCATGTGCATTTTGTTAAAAAATACAGTGTATAGTGTCACCACTCTCCTATCTTAAATACAGAAAAATAAACAAAAGCATGAAATAAAAAGGCAGAAAAATAAAGAAATAAGCCCTTCTTGTTAAGTCCTCCACCATGGGTCATGGGCCTAGTGGTTGGGCACGAGTGCCCTTCTTCAGTCACCCACTCTTTGGCAACATCTCGCCTTCACTGATGCCCTTGCTAATATGAGTCCTCACTGGGCCTCGCCAATGCAAATGCATCTGATACTGTTGGGTACTGCGCTGGCCCAAACTTGACTCCACCACTGCCATGAGTCTGCTTCAGACCCACCTCGGTGGTGCAGCCACTGCCGGGGTTGTATGTTGAGTCTCGTACTGGGTGCAAGCCTGCCTCCACTGCCGCTTCCATGAATCTGCACTGGGCACAGATGCCGCGGGGAACCCAAACCCTCTCCCCTGCCACCACAGGTCCACTTTGGGCTCAATGAGTCAGTGCTGGGCTCACTCACCACCGCCAATACAAGTCTCTTTGAGGCTGGTACACACAGCCATGATCACAGCTGTCTCAGGCTGTATAGTTGAAAGTGCGCGTCCATCAAGACCTCAAACGCACTGTCCCAAAACATTTCAGCATGCTCGTTCCCAAGTTAGCTGTGTGTTAAAACAACTTTTTGAACGATTCCTCGATCAATTCTCCACACCTTTCCTCTCACCATTAGAATTGTGGAGGCTAATTTTAAATAGTGTGGGTAATTTTAAATAGTGCGGGTAATTTTAAATAGTGCTCGGAATTTTCAATTTAGGGCTCCGTGTTGATTCATGCAGCAATGAACACCACATTTTGTCCTGGCAGTATATATCAATCACACGCATAAGCAGGAAGCAAAAATAGGGCACTCTGTCTCCACAACAATCCGCATATGCATGTTCCAGCATTTTAAGGTGGTATTCTGCAAACTAATTTTAGAAATTATTTAAATACAACTTAACAATTCAACATGCCGCTGGCTGCCGATTTCACTATAACATTACAGTAATACATGGAAATGTTTTCAAAGATTATCCTTGAAACTTAAAAATATTTAGAGCAAGAGTCACCTATACGCATGGTCACCTATACGCATCATCCTATCCTCCCCAGGAATACACTTATATACATCACTTTGCTAATTCATTCCATTAGTACAATGCTAAGAATCAGATGCAGATAAAAGAGATCTTGACGAGCATCACTAGAGATGTAACAGTGGAAATAAAGCAACAACTTCACAATGACAAAGTAACCTAGCAAGATCTTTTCAAATGATTTCCTTGTGTCAAAAACTACTGACATTATGAACAATTTTTTTGTTCAGTGACAATATTTTCTCAAATGTCACATATAGTAAGTTTCCACGAACAACTATGCAGCGGGATAAATACATTTGAGTCTAACCGTAACTACAAATTTGACAAACCATATCTGTGAAGATATTTAGCAGAGTGCACTGCTACACACATAACATTCTCTCCATATAGTGAGAGTTTCATGAGAAAATATCAAGCACAAAATCAATGTCAAGTATCTATTGGATCAATACCAGCATTGAAGTCTTGTCAGTTCACAACCATATGTATTAATATCTTCCCTATTTCACACAAGATGGTCTGTGGAAAGTAGGATTAGCATGAATGTTTACAGATTGCAGATTGCTTGTGTGTGTGGGTTGGAAATCATATGTCAATCAGACAGAATATTGGCTGACTCAGAGAACCAAGAAATAAACCAAGCATTTACTTTATTTTATGTTGTAATATGCTTGAGAACATTGAAGTAAAGTTGAGATTAATGGTATTTTGACTCAATGGCCAGGATTTACCCTTTTGGGTCATGATCATATTGGAAACATTTCAGTCTCCCAATTCTTAAAAAAGTCAAGTAGTCACAGGCCATGATTTTCCCTGGGGTCAAGCACTTTTCACTGCAGGGCAGGTTCAGATACAACCTAATGGCAGGGTGGAGTTGGGACTCTGACATTGCAGGCTCGAGTTAAAGGCATGAAGGCAGCCATTATTGTAGCAAGTCAATGGAATTTAGAAGTTAGCTATTGGAAAAGTAGAACCTTGATACCCATGGCAGAGCAGTTTAGCAATATGGCCCTTTGAGGTGAAGTTAGGATGGTACACAAGAGACAAAGGGACTTATTCTCAGAGGGTGGCAGCATTCAGCCAAAGTAAGCAGATCTGGCTGGAAGCAGCAGAATATGTTAATAACCACAGTGTGGACTGGAGGACCTGAGCGCATTTTTTTAAGGTCTAATGAGCTTCTTGTTTCTGGCAAACTGAGTGCATATTGACATCCAGGTGATGGGTTTTCAGGTCGACTGCCATCAACGGAGAAATCGATTGAGCAGCCTGAGGGCAGATGGCACTCCTGCACTTAGGGAAAGAAAGACTTATCTCAGAATGATCAATGATCCCTCAACAAGGATAAGTGTCCTGCCAACCCCAACCAGTAGTGGGTCTTCCTCCTGATTCCCATTGACAGCAGTTTGCGCGGGCTTCTTGATATCATATCCAGTGTAACACTGCCTTTATGTGAAAGGCAGCTACCCCCTCTTCAGCTCAGGAGTTCAGCTCTTTTGTCTACATTTGGACCTTGAATATAATTGAGTGAGGAGCCAAGTGATCCTGGCAGAATCTAAACTGAACATCATGAAGCAGGTTATCAATTTGTAACCTTATCCTAACTTTTCTGATTTCAAGCAGTTTTCCATTTATTAATCAAAGTTTAATCTCATAAGGGTTGCCAACAAACAAACCTGAACAATGCTGAGATGGTTTTAATTTCATTTACTTTCATAATTTCTCATCCATTCCTATTAATCGCTCTAAGAAGGGTTAATGACTGACATTACAGTTTGATACAACTGACATTTCTGACAGCTGTTAAGATTGAAGCATTTTAATATGGAACTGGACTGATATATATAGACCAGACACAGTAAGTTGGCAGATTTCCTTCCTTACAAAAGAACATCAGTGACCCCATTGGGTTTTATGTCATGGGTAACTTCATAGAACATAGAACAATACAGCACAGAACAGGCCCTTCGGCCCACGATGTTGTGCCGAACTTCTAACCTAGATTAAGTACCCATCCATGTACCTATCCAAATGCCGCTTAAAGGTCGCCAATGATTCCGACTCTACCACTCCCACGGGCAGTGCATTCCATGCCCCCACCACTCTCTGGGTAAAGAACCCACCCCTGACATCTCCCCTATACCTTCCACCCTTCACCTTAAATTTATGTCCCCTTGTAACACTCTGTTGTACCCGGGGAAAAAGTT
This sequence comes from Chiloscyllium plagiosum, assembly GCF_004010195.1. Lineage (NCBI taxonomy): Eukaryota > Metazoa > Chordata > Chondrichthyes > Orectolobiformes > Hemiscylliidae > Chiloscyllium > Chiloscyllium plagiosum. Next base: position 29,526,650 of record NC_057731.1, on the reverse strand, counting down.
TCTGACTGTCTACTCTATCTATTCCTCTGATCATCTTATAAACCTCTATCAAGTCACCCCTCATCCTTCGCCGTTCCAACGAGAAAAGGCCGAGAACTCTCAACCTATCCTCGTACGACTTCCTCTCCATGGAATCTTCGTATCATCGTTTATATGTGTGTGTATGTGTATGTGTGTGTGTGTGTGTATGTGTGTGTATAGAACATAGAACATAGAACAATACAGAACAGGCCCTTTGGCCCACGATGTTGTGCCAGGGTTTAATCCTAATAGAACATAGAACATAGAACAATACAGAACAGGCCCTTTGGCCCACGATGTTGTGCCAGGGTTTAATCCTAATAGAACATAGAACATAGAACAATACAGAACAGGCCCTTTGGCCCACGATGTTGTGCCAGGGTTTAATCCTAATAGAACATAGAACATAGAACAATACAGAACAGGCCCTTTGGCCCACGATGTTGTGCCAGGGTTTAATCCTAATAGAACATAGAACATAGAACAATACAGAACAGGCCCTTTGGCCCACGATGTTGTGCCAGGGTTTAATCCTAATAGAACATAGAACATAGAACAATACAGCACAGAAAAGGCCCTTCGGCCCACAATGTTGTGCCGAACGTCTAACCTAGATTAAGTACCCATCGATGTACCTATCCAAATGCCGCTTTCAGGTCGCCAATGATTCCGACTCCACCACTCCCACGGGCAGCGCATTCCATGCCCCCACCACACTCTGGGTAAAGAACCCACCCCTGACATCTCCCCTATACCTTCCACCCTTCACCTTAAATTTATGTCCCCTTGTAACACTCTGTTGTACCCGGGGAAAAAGTTTCTGACTGTCTACTCTATCTATTCCTCTGATCATCTTATAAACCTCTACCAACGTTGCCAGTGAAGGCGAGAAGATCATTGCCAACGGTACTGCAATTTCCTCTCTTGCTTCCCACATAATCCTAGGATATATCCCGTCAGGCCCGGGGGACTTGTCTATCCTCAAGGGTCTATTTTTTACTAAAACAAGCTTTCTTTCTCTGAAATAAAATTACAGAACTAAAATATAATTCATTTAGATTTCAGACTTTAAAGATGGGATTCAAAGTAATATTTTTAGGATTATGAATTCAAAATTCTGGATTTCTTGTCTACCAACATAACCATGGCACTACAATACAATTATTCACAGGACAATACTTACTTTAAAAATTATACAATGCTTAGATTAAGATTTTGGAAAATTTAGAAATATGAATTGTACATGATTCTGCTTCTAAAATAAAACAAGTTTCAGGTAATTTAACTTTTAACAATCCAGCCATCAGAATGATTTAATGTCAAAGAAAATGTAGCAAAGTGTTTCCAATTTTCCGGTTGTAGAAACATCACAGAATGTAGAGATTATGCCAGAGCTCCTGCTATATCTGAAATGCATTCCTCCCTGTCAATCTATAATTATCACACATGTTGAGGTACTAGCAGAATTAACACATGAAGCTCCATTATTTAATGTTAATGCACAACATCTATAAAAGGCCAGGCTGCTGTTCTCTGTCGGAAAGCCCTTTACATACTCTTTAAATGAAATGGTCACTTTGAAAAATATCAACTCCCACTATCAAAATCCTGGGAGTTATTATTGACCAGAAACTTAACTGGACTCACCACATAAACACTGTCGCTACAAAAACAGATGAGACGCTAAGAATACTATGGCGAGTAACTCACTTCCTGATTCCTCAAGACATGCCCACCATCTACAAAGCACGAGTCAGGAGTGTAATGAAATACTCCCCACTTGCCTGGACGAGTGCAGCTCCAATAACACTCACGATGCTTGACACCATCCAGGACAAAGCAGCCTGCTTGATTGGCATTGCATCCACAAGCATCCACTCTCTCCACCACCAATGCTCAGTAGCAGCAGTGTGTACTGTCTACAAGATGCAGTGCAGAAATTCACCATAGATCTACAGACAGCAGCATCCAAACCACAACCACTTTCATATGGAAGGACAAGGGCAGCAGATAAATGGGAACACCACCACTTTCAAGTTCACCTCCAAGCCACTGACTATCCTGACTTGGAAATATATCACTGTTCCTTCACTGTTGCTGGGTCAAAATCCTGGAAATCTCTCCCTAAAGGCATTGTGGGTCAACTCACAGCACATGGACTGCAGTGGCTCAAGAAGGCAGCTCACCACCACCTTCTGAAAGTAACTAGGGACAGACAATAAATGCTGATCAGCCAGCGACACCCACATTCCATAAATGATCTTTAACAAACAATCATAGTATTGAACGCACAAAGTGTTCAATATAAAATGTTGGAAGTGTCCTCTGTTGACATCATTTAAATTGGCTGAAGAATGGTCAATTAGAGAAAATTTGAAAAAAATAGTTTGAGATGCACATACATCAATTCATTATCAATATTATTGATTCAGTGAAGGAACAAGTGACAAAGTGATATGTTATAATGCTTTATTTTAAAGTGCAAGAACACTTAAGAGTTAAGGTGACTGTAAGTTCACAACTTAGCACAAATTGACAAATTAACACAGAATGAACATTACAGATATTTTACTCCATTATGCACATGACAGTTATAGATGTTACATTTTAAACTTTCCACCATAATTGTGAATGTACACCAAAAATATAAAAATATTATGATACTGAAGTAAGAAAGATACTGATTTCTAAGGCCATATTTAGAACCTCAGCCATGACAATATAAATTTTCGAAGTAGGCTCTGAACACTTGCCACACAGAAATGTAACAATGATTGTAAACCAACTTAAAACACTCAAAATAACATGACAAAATATTGCTAATTGAGTTTAAAGTTGCATTTCACTAAAGGGAAGCAATACAATTTTGAGTTTAGAACTATAAAAACGTCATTATTTTTAACTGCTACTTGGCTCTGTTAATTGTTCATGTTTCTATTTGCGAAACACAAATCAAAAATTTTGTATGCCTCAAAAGTCTTAAATGTTTTATAATCAAAGGTAATGACAAAGTAATTCTATTCAATTTTATTAATTAAGCCATTAATTTTGAATACTTTAAATGAAATGTCTCACATCTCACTGGTTAAGGCTCTGTGTTCTCATTGGTTATTATTGACTTGTGCTAATCAATAAGGATATTGCACAAAAGCTGACTCATTAGTTTGAATTTTTTGTCTAATCACATTCAATCACAATATCTACCCTATCATATTCCACAAAAGGAATTTTTCCATTTCAATTCCTCGTATCAAGTACAAGAAATGGAAAACTGTGACTTCAACTTCTGCACAAAATAGAACTCTTCTTTACCCATAAACTAATTGCATACATCCATTGGAGTCCTAGTTTGATTTATTTAATCACTTCAGTATGATATTGCCCACAGAAACAAAATGAAAGTTAGTGACTGGTGTGACAAGAATATGCACTATTAATATCACAAACAATGGGCTTGCTATCTATTTATTCTAGAATTGGAAAACAGACTAAAACTGTTTATATGTGTATAATTTGGCCTTCTTTTCTGTTTGAACCAAAAAACAAAAGTATATATGCAGTAAAATTCAATGCAGACAATTTACAGTTTGGACAAATCGTATTGATAGTGTGCATCCAATCCATAACAATCCATTTGATGAATTCCACAAAAATAGGCACATTTTTCAGGCTGGGTTCAAAAGGAAGCCTGAAATATGTGCCTATTTTTGTGACCGTTTCGTGTTATCATTGGTTCAAACCGAAATTCAACAAGGTTATTAAGTATAGGTTTATTACTTGATGACAGTCCCACCTTTTGAAATAAAGAAAATTCCAAAATCTGGAACTTGTGTCTGGGTGGAACCACAGAAAACAGTAATTATTTAATAGATTAAAATAGTATCAAATATAATAAAAGGTCTGTTGTTTGATAAACATTCTCAATAAGCTGCAGACTGTTAGAACGTTCCCATGTGAACTGTTTACATTTACCACTGCTCAAATCAATCTTATTTCAGAATGATTGGAATAGCATTTGAACTGAATAGTATTGAAGGTCCTTGCAATTATGGAGTCTCAACTGATCAATAAGATTTTGAAGTTTTATAATAAAAGCTGACAAATGCTTCCTTTTTTACCCCTTAAGAGTTTGACATATAAGCCTCAGAGACATAGCATGAAAATCAGAGATCAACAGGACTGAACAGAAGTTTGGACTGGGAATTAGGACAATCCAAGGATTCAGATGTCACGGTCCATGTAGGTACCATTGACATTGGCAAAAATAGGAAAGAGGTTGTATTTAAACAATATGAGGATTATGAACCAAATTGAAGACCAAAAACAAGGGCAGTTTTCTCTGCATTATTACCTGACCAATGATTGGCAAAGTACACGTAAGGTCAATGAAATGAATATGTGACTCAAAGATTGATGTAGGAGAAGTGGCTTCCAGATTATGGAGCACTGACATCAGTTCTGAGGAAAATGAGGGCTGTACCATTGAGACAGTGTGCACCTGAACTGTGCTGGGACCAATATTCTGGCAAATCGTACAACTATGCAAGTAGAACGGGCTTTAAAATGAATAGTGGAGGCAAAGGATCATGTTTGGGTTGACGCAGCAAATCAGGAGTAGTATCAAGGCAGGAGGGCAAAATAGTATGTGGTAAATAAAGGTCAGAGAAGAACAGGAAGGTATGGAGGGAATAAACCTAAAAATACACCAACAGTCAACACTAGATGTTAGAAAAATAACAAAAATGTCAACATTAAAGACACTGCATCTGAATACACATAATACTCACAACAAAGTAAACAATGGATAGTATACACTGAAGTAAATATGACTTAAAGTACATAAATAGCCTTTATGGATATATGATTGCAGGAATACAAGAAGAAGTCCTGAATATTGAGGGATATCTGACATATGTGAAGAACAGCATGCTAGGTAAATGTGGAGGGAGGGTCAGTTATTCTGAAACAAGATTGATTTGAGCTGTGGTAAAATGTAAAGCGTCAACAAGGGAAAGATCAAACAGTTTATGGTTTACTGAACATGTATATCAACTGATAGGACTATTTTACTGTTTATGAATGTGCACAATACCATTTTTATCTGTGAAACAATGACTGTTTTCTGTGGTTCCATTCAGATACAGATTTTTGACAAGGATGGCATTCATGCAGTAATTAGAGATGACCTTGACTCAGGAGATCAGGAAATGGAATCAGGATGAAACAGAGTAAGGAAAAGAATTCCCCAATAGGATTATGGTAGACTTGCTACTGTGTAACAGGATTAATGATCTCTCAGTAAAGGCAACTTGAGGTAGCCATGACCAAATGTCTGAATTTTACATCCAGCTTGAAAAGGAAAAGAGTGGGTCTAAGAACAGCACTTATAACTTGCATTAGGACAATTATGCATGTATGAAAGCTGAGTTTGCTGAATGGAACTGTGATACCAGGCCATGCAACAAATCAATCGTAAAGCACTGGCTGACATTTAAGAGTATTCAGAATAGGTATATTCCTACTATAAAGATAACTTATAAGGAGACTCATCTGCATGGTGAACTAAAATGTTATGGAATACATCAAAATTAATGAAAAAAATGCATATTTTCACAAACCAGAGTGGCTGAAGATGATTGGGACAAATATAAAGATTAGTGAAAAATGACTAAAAGATTACAGAGGAGGAAGAAATTACGGCATGATAGGAAGCTAGCTACGGCATTTAAAATGGATAGCAAAACTTTTGACAGGTAATTTACAAAGGTATGGGTTAGATCAAATAAATGTTGGTCCCCTAGGGAGTGAGAATGGCAAGTTAATACTAGATAATAAGGAAATGGCAGATGAAATTAACAAAATATTTTGTGTCTATCTGTAAATAGCTCCACAATGCCCTTAGGGAGGGAATCCAGGATTTTGACCCAGTGAAGGAACAGCTATATATTTCCAAGTCGAGATGGTGAGTGGCTTGGAAGGAAACTTGCATGTGGTAGTGTTCCCATGTATCTGCTACTCTTGCCCTTCTGGATGGAAGTGGTCAATTAGATGGTAAGGCATTAAAATTAATCATTAAAATGGTTAAAGTTGCGCACTTAGAAAAACATATGATAATTGAAAAGATTCTGTGCAGTTCGTGACAGGGGAATCATGCTTAACTAATTTATTGAATTCTTTGAAAAAGTAACATAGTCTTATTGATAAAGGGGGAGCTATAGATGGACTTATATTTCCACATGGCATTTAAGAAGACGCCATTTAGAAGGGTATTAAGGAGCTCAAGGCCTAGGTGGCATGAGAGAAACTGAGTGTTGGGGTCTTTTTCTGATTGGTAGGATGTGACAAGCCGAGTCCTGCAAGGTCTCTGCTGCAGTTTTGGCTTCGTACAACATACCCTAATGGTTTAGGTAGGGGAGTGAAGACATGGTAGCTAGATTTGGAGAAGACACAGCGATAGCTAGGAAAGTATGCTGTGAAGCACAGAAGGAGGTTACACATGGATCAATACATTGAGTAGTGAGTAAATTTCTGGCAGGTGGACTATAATGTGGGAAAACATGAAGTTCACTTTAGCAGGATGAACAATAATGAAATTATTAAACAGAGAAAGACTGCAGAATTTCACATTGCAGAGATATCTAGGTATCCTACAGCTTGAGTCATGAAAAGTTATTCAGGTGCAGGGGATAATTAAGAAGGTGAATAGAATGTTATTGTTTATGTTAAGAAGAATTGAGTATCAACGTAAGGCTGCTATGCTTCAGTTATAAAAGGCTTTGATGGCATGACATTGGGAATCATGTCAACAGTTACATCTCCATATAAATGTGTTGGGAACGGTTTGGAGCAGGTTTACTAGCGAGGTATCTGGAATGAACAGGTCATCTTAGGGGGAAAGATTGGAAAGGCTGGGCTTATTTTCAGTGGTATTGAGAGGAGTGAGGACTAACAACCTGAAGTATTTAAGATCATAGAAAGGATTTTATTTTGTCTTGTAGGTGAGTCAAGAACTGGGAGTCACCCTTTTAGAACAGAGAAAAGGAGAATGTTTTTCCGTTAGAGGGAGGTGCACAATATTAAATATTTTAAAGGTGGAGGTAGATAGATTCTTATTAGGCAAGAGAAGCAAAGATTATTGGAGGTAGGTGGACAGTGAAATTTGTAACATAAACAGATCAGCCATGATTCACTTGATTTGTGGAGTAGTCTTGAGGGGCCAAATGTCCTACTCCTGCTCATAATCTTTATATCTACCTGGCCTTTGGTAATTTGGTAATTATAGGCATTTGGTAAATATAGGCATTGAGTAAATGTGGATTACAATTTTTTGTACAAAACTTTCTTATAAACTCTCCTCAACCATCCTTGAGTAAATGAGGAAAATAAAAGCAACACGTAGATTGCTCTACTTTGCAACTTCTGACTACTTAGGAAAGTTAACAGATTTAACTGACCGCAAGTTAATAGGGGGCGCGGGGTTCTGTGCAAACCCCATATAAACTTAAAATCAAAGCAGATCCATTTGGTGAAATTTTTTTAGGAAATTACTAGGCGATGAAAAAAATCTGGTAGGTGTTGTCTATCTGGGCCTCCAGAAACTCCTTGACAAAATACCTCATTTCACATTATTTAATCCTGTAACATTTGCAGAAAATTTTAAATACTGCATCAGGAATGCATTCCAATTGCAAGGACAAAATATTGTAGCTAACAGGTGTGGTTCAGCTTGTAGACATGTTATTACCAGCAATCCTTAGGGAGCAGTCTCTATTCCTGATCTGGACAAAATGCTGCCAGTATGCTAACTATGTTTGAAATGGCACTAAAATCTGTGCATGGCTTAAGAGGGTAAAGATATCCAACCAGAGCAGGAAGATTTAAATGTGTTTAAGGAGTGAATCACACTATGACAAATAAAATTAAATTTAAATGAATGGAAATTCATTTATTCTTTGATTCTAAGCTGTACCAGTGGTCATGAAAGGCACTATATAACTGTTAGTCTTTCTTATCTCATGGATGTTCATGGGCTAATATGGAATTTGTAAGGAAAAATAGTGAAAAAAGACAAGGAAGAAAACAAACTTCACATTATTCTTTAAAGATCACTGAAAGTTCATGACCAATTTTGATAAGCTAAAACTAAACTATCAGAGTATCCACTTGTGTTATAAGTGACATAGATAAGATGAATAGCCAAGGTTTTTTTCCCCAGGATAGGGGAGTCCAAAACTAGAGAACATAGGTTTAAGGTGAGAGGGGAAAGATTTAAAAGGGAACTGAAGGGTAACTTTTTCACACAGAGAGTGGTGGGTATATGGAACGAGCTGCCAGAGGAAGTGGTATGGGTCGATACAATTATAACATCTAAAAGACGTTTGGATGTGTACATGGATTGCAAAGGTTCAGAGGGTTATGGGCCAAACGCAGACAAATGGGACTAGTTCAGTTTAGGGAACCTGGTCAGCATGAACAAGTTTGACCGAAGGGCCTGTTTCCATGCCGTATGGCTCTATGACCATTTGTACACAAAGAGACCAATTTGATATTATACATTGGACAACTGTGTCTATACCACTATTCCAGTTATGAAAGCTCCACGCAATGAGTGAAATAGTCATTTTGAAAAGGTCCAGAGGAGATTTGCAAAAATCTTTTTTTGTGCAAAGAACCTCAGGTACATAGACAGACTCATGGATCTTGATCTAGGTACCTTGGAGCAGCTTAGTAGGCTTTGGCTTGTATAGATCTATTGCAATAATGAAAGGTCTAAATAGTTTCTCCATTGATAGAGGATTGCAGTTTAGAAGATTGGGAATTTCGTACTGATATGTCTTAATTTAAGTAAAGGTAATCATAGACTAGTCAGGAAGTGGGTCTCCGAAAAGAAATGTGAGCCTCTGGAATACACTGGTAGTTAATGCGTTGGATTCTGACTCTCCACCTGCCTTCAAGATAGAGCTGGATCATATCCTGACAGTGGCAGAGATTGCATCAAGTAAATAATACTTGTCCATGTGATTTCTGAGACCTCTGATCATCTGTGAAGCCCAGAGAGGAATTTACAGAGTGTGCTCTTCCTCCTACTGGCCATGTAGGGTTTTATTTGCCTCTCAGAGGAGATTACTTGGCTGTGGGGGTAGATATGAAGTCAGCTAGGACAAAGTATGGGTAACTGGGAGAAACTTTTAACCATGGTAGTCCAACCATCATGGAGTGTGGCAGGTTTGACAGACTATCGGCTTTTCCTACCAGATATTTCTTTTCATGTTTGGCTTCCATTTATTACTGTATAACTCATAACACTACAGCAAAAATAAACAATCCAATAGTTAAGGAACATTCAAGGGAATGAGTTTCGAAATACATAAATCGTATCATTTAGGGTGGCACAATGGCTCAGTGTTTAGCAATGCTGCCTCACAGCGCCAGGGACCCAGGTTTGATTACACCCTCAAGTGTGGAGTTTGTACATTCTCCCTGTGTCTGCATGGGTTTCCGCTGGGTTCTCTAGTTTCTTGCTACAGTCCAAAGATGTGGAGGTTAATTGCATTGGCCAGGCTAAGTTGCCCATGGTGTCCAGGGATGTGCAGGCTAGGTGTATTAGCCATGGTAAATGCAGGGTTGTGGGGGTAGGGTGGGGGCTGGGTCTGGGTGGGATGCCCTTCCGTGGGTCAATGCAGACTCAATGGGCCAAATGACCTCTATCTGCACAGTAGGCATTTAGTGTCTGAGAGTGATGGCCTGCCTTTCCAGAGTACTAGTAAAGTGTTCTTTGTATATATGCAGCAGTATGGCAAGTTTTCTAACTACATCATGCAGGAAAGTGCTGAATAGTTTAAAAGTTACATATGCTATATATTAAAATAATGGACAGAATATTGTGGCAACAAATAACATAAACCCAGATTGTATCTTGTTATTTTAAATGAATTGGCGAAGTTCTTTGTTATTTGAATAAAATAAGACTTGAACTGCGATCATTTAGAGAGGTCTTTTGTTCTATAAGGATTTCCTATAACTGGCGACGTCTGTGTCGAACGCGCCTGAACCGTTTAAGGGACAGATTGATTGGCTGCTTCCCAAACTTCTCCATTATCTCTTTAATTCTTGACAGATTTGTTCTGGTCAGAACAAAATGACATTCGGTTGCTCCCATATCGTATCCAACCTCACAGTTCCGGGTTGCACTTGAATAACCTTCAGCCTTGGCCGTGACCTTGTACTCGCCAGGATTTAAGAGCCGCCAATAGTCTCCATCAGTTGCTGGAACAAAAGATACATCCACAGGATTAAAAGGCAGAGCTTATTTGCCATGTTGCTGTAACTGTTGCTCTGCGCTCCATCGTATGTTTAGACTTCAACCGGAAATCAGCAGCAATTTGAGTGACAATCTAACAATTTTCTTTTTGATTGCTCTCTAAGTCTATTACACTGTTGAGGATTCAGGTTCTTTAATATTATGTATTTCTTTAATGATTGATTACCTAGCAACACACCTTTATTGTTTCAATTTGTCCAGGACATTGCTCTTATGTTGATCAATGCAAGCCAAAATATCATTCTTGTGAAAATCCTTCATGTTTATTAATAATAGAAGTGACTATGTTTGCTTCAGCTTTTATTGGAATATCCCATTTATTGACCAATCAATTTTGAGCCTCTTGATCTTGAAGTCTCTCCAATGCTTAATATACCCCATCAATCTTCTATATATTCTTAGGTTTGATAATATAAAACAAGGCACATTTACACAGATTTCATAGTAATATGTGTGTATTTTAATGTATTTTACTTTAAGCTTTTCCAGATTTTTGCTATTTTCATTTTCCCTTTCAGTACATTTCAGATGTATGTGAATATGGAATGGAATGCTTTTGGACTTAATTTCTACTAGGGTGGCACGGTGGCTCAGTGGTTAGCACTGCTGCCTCACAGCACCAGGGACCCGGGTTCGATTCCTGTCTCGAGCAACTGTCTGTGTGGAGTTTGCACATTCTCCTTGTGTCTGTGTGGGTTTCTTTGAGGAGAAAGTGAGGGCTGGAGATCAGAGCTGAAAATGTGTTGCTGGAAAAGCACAGCAGGTCAGGCAGCATCCAGGGAACAGGAGAATCGACGTTTCGGGCATAAGAAGGGCTTATGCCCGAAACGTCGATTCTCCTGTTCACTGGATGCTGCCTGACCTGCTGCGCTTTTCCAGCAACACATTTTCAGCTCTGTGTGGGTTTCCTCCTACAATCCAAAAATGTGCAGGTCAGGTGGATTGGCCATGCTAAATTGCCTGTAGTGTTAGGTGCACTAGTCGGGGGGAATGGGTCTGGTCAGGTTGCTCTTCTGAGGGTTGGTGTGGACTTGTTGGGCCGAAGGGCCTGTTTCCACACTGTAGGGAATCTATTGAATTCTTAGTTTAATTAACCTTTTTGGATGATTTTACTTGCTGTGATCATTTTAGTTTCCTCTAATTTCCAGATCAGTCAGTGATGGATTCTCAGCACGAACAGCTAAGTTTCTGGTATTGAGACTGGCTCTAATGCAATGAGGGGTATGTTGGCTTCCAAGAGACCAATTGTGTTTGGGGATTCTGTAGTCCTAGGTACAGACAGACGTTTCTGTGGCCAGCAGCGAAAAAGCAGAATGGTGTGTTGTTTCCCTGGTGCTAGGATCAAGGATGTCTCAGAGAGGGTGCAGAATGTTCCCACAGTGGAGAGGGGCCAGCAGGAGGTCATTGTCCACATTGGAACAAACGATATAGGAAGGGAAAAGGTTGAGATTCTGAAGGGAGATTACAGAGTTAGGCAGAAATTTAAAAAGGAGGTCCTCAAGGGTAGTAATAACTGGTTTACTCCCAGTGCTACGAGCTAGTGAGGGCAGGAATAGGAGGATAGAGCAGATGAATGCACGGCTGAGGAGCTGGTGTATGGGAGAAGGATTCACATTTTTGGATCATTGGAATCTCTTTTGGGATAGAAGTGACCTGTACAAGAAGGACGGATTACACCTAAATTGGAAGGGGACTAATATACTGGCAGGGAAATTTGGTAGAACTGCTTGGGAGGATTTAAATTAGTAAGGTGGGTGGTGGGACCCAGGGAGATAGTGAGGAAAGAGATCTGTCTGAGACTGGTCCAGCTGTGAACAGAAGTAAGTCAAACAGTCAGGGTAGGCAGGGAAAGGTAGGACTAATAAATTAAACTGCATTTATTTCAATGCAAGGGGCCTAACAGGGAAGGCAGATGAACTCAGGGCATGGTTAGGAACATGGGACTGGGATATTATAGCAATTACAGAAACATGGCTCAGGGATGGGCAGGACTGGCAGCGTAATGTTCCAGGATACAAATGCTACAGGAAGGATAGAAAGGGAGGCAAGAGAGGAGGGGGAGTGGCATTTTTGATAAGGGATAGCATTACAGCTGTGCTGAGGGAGGATATTCCTGGAAATACATCCAGGGAAGTTATTTGGGTGGAACTGAGAAATAAGAAAGGGATGATCACCTTATTGGGATTGGATTATAGAACCCCTAATAGTCAGAGGGAAATTGAGAAACAAACTTGTAAGGAGATCTCAGTTATCTGTAAGAATAATAGGGTAGTTATGGTTAGGGATTTTAACTTTCCAAACATAGACTGGGACTGCCATAGTGTTAAAGGTTTAGATGGAGAGGAATTTCTTAAGTGCTTACAAGACAATTTTCTGATTCAGTATGTGGATGTACCTACTAGAGAAGGTGCAAAACTTGACCTCCTCTTGGGAAATAAGGCAGGGCAGGTGACTGAGGTATCAGTGTGGGTGCACTTTGGGGCCAGCGACCAATGGAAAAGGACAGACCAGATCTAAAAGTTGAAGTTCTAAATTAGAGAAAGGCCAATTTTGACAGTATTAGGCAAGAACTTTCGAAAGCTGATTAGAGGCGGATGTTCACAGGTAAAGGGATGGTTGGAAAATGGGAAGCCTTCAGAAATAAGATAACGAGAATCCAGCAAAAGTATATTCCTGTCAGGGTAAAAGGGAAGGCTGGTAGGTATAGGGAATGCTGGATAACTAAAGAAATTGAGCGCTTGGTTAAGAAAAAGAAGTAAGCATATGTCTGGTATAGACAAGATAGATCGAGTGAATCCTTAGAGTATAAAGGAAGTCGGAGTATACTTAAGAGGGAAATTAGGAGGGCAAAAAGGGGACATGAGGTAGCTTTGGCAAATAAAATTAAGGAGAATCCAAAGGGTTTTCACAAATATATTAAGGACAAAAGGGTAGCTAGGGAGAGAATAGGGCCCCTCAAAGATCAGCAAGGCAGCCTTTGTGTGGAGCCACAGAAAATGGGGGAGATACTAAATGAATATTTTGCATCAGTATTTACTGTGGAAAAGGATATGGAAGCTATAGACTGTAGAGAAATAGATGGTGACATCTTGCAAAATGTCCAGATTACAGAGGAGCAAGTGCTGGATGTTTTGAAACGGTTAAAGGTGGATAAATCCCCAGGACCTGATCAGGTGTACCTGAGAACTCTGTGGGAAGCTAGAGAAGTGATTGCTGGGCCTCTTGCTAAGATATTTGTATCATCGATAGTCACAGGTGAGATGCCGGAAGACTGGAGGTTGGCAAACGTGGTGCCACTGTTTAAGAAGGGCGGTAAAGACAAGCCAGGGAACTATAGACCGGTGAGACTGACCTTAGTAATGGGCAAGTTGTTGGAGGGAATCCTGAGGGACAGAATGTACGTGTATTTGGAAAGGCAAGGACTGATTAGGGATAGTCAACATGGCTTTGTATGTGGGAAATCATGTCTCACAAACTTGATTGAGTTTTTTGAAGAAGTAACAAAAACGATTGATGAGGACAGAGCAGGAGATGTGATCTACATGGACTTCAGTAAGGTGTTCGACAAGGTTCCCCATGGGAGACCGATTAGCAAGGTTAGATCTCATGGAACAGGGAGAACTAGCCATTTGGATACAGAACTGGCTCAAAGGTAGAAGACAGAGGGTGGTGGTGGAGGGTTGTTTTTCAGACTGGAGGCCTGTGACCAGTGGAGTGCCACAAGAATCGGTGCTGGGTCCTCTACTTTATGTCACTTACATAAATGATTTGGATGCGAGCATAAGAGGTACAGTTAGTAAGTTTGCAGATGACACCAAAATTGGAGGCATAGTGGACAGCGAAGAAGAGGGTTACCTCAGATTACAACAGGATCTGGACCAAATGGGCCAATGGGCTGAGAAGTGGCAGATGGAGTTTAATTCAGATAAATGCGAGGTGCTGCATTTCGGGAAAGCAAATCTTAGCAGGACTTATACACTTAATGGTAAGGTTCTCGGGAATGTTGCTGAACAAAGAGACCTTGGAGTGCAAGTTCATAGCTCCTTGAACGTGGAATCGCAGGTTGATCGGATAGTGAAGAAGGCGTTTGGTATGCTTTCCTTTATTGGTCAGTGTATTGAGTACAGGGATTGGAGGTCATGTTGCAGCTGTACAGGACATTGGTTAGGACACTGTTGGAATATTGCTTGCAATTCTGGTCTCCTTCCTATTGGAAAGATGTTGTGAATCTTGAAAGGGTTCAGAAAAGATTTACAAGGATGTTGCCAGGGTTGGAGGATTTGAGCTATAGGGAGAGGCTGAACAGGCTGGGGCTGTTTTCCCTAGAGTGTCAGAGGCTGAGGGGTGACCTTATAGAGGTTTACAAAATTATGAGGGGCATGGATAGGATAAATAGACAAAGTCTTTTCCCTGGGATCGGGGAGTCCAGAACTAGAGAACATAGGTTTAGGGTGAAAGGGGAAAGATATAAAAGAGACCTAAGGGGCAACTTTTTCACGCAGAGGGTGGTACGTGTATGGAATGAGCTGCCAGAGGATGTGGTGGAGGCTGGTACAATTGAAACATTTAAGGGGCATTTGGATGGGTAAATGAATAGGAAGGGTTTGGAGGGATATGGACCGGGTGCTAGCAGGTGGGACTAGATTGGGTTGGCATGGATGGGTTGGACCGAAGGGTCTGTTTTCATGCTGTACATCTCTATGACTCTATGTCCCAAGAAGGTCAATGCCATTAATAATCTGAAACTTAAGAAATTTTAGCTCTTCCTTTGCTGGGGAATGCCAGGGCAGGAGAGGAAGTGAAGTATGAAGTCGGTCTGTGATTATGATGCTCCATTTCTCACCCCTTTCTCAATGATTCCTGATTTTAACACTGCTGGTTTGGGAAAACCAGTTCACACCCAACTGAGAGCTTCATGACTAAATGCAAATCATTTTCCAGTCCCCAGTGGCTTCCCAATCAAGCTTCAACTTCTGAGGAGAAATGGGGTGAAACCATTTGCTGGGAGGATGGAGAAGGTCAGTAACTGGTAATAAGGACAAAGAGGCACTTTATTTCAGAGAAATTTTTCTGTTACGAGGCCAGGTAAAGCTATAATACTGCTCCATGATCCACATGGGAAGTCACAATCTTCCACTTCCTGGAATGCCTTCTCCTCCTGCTGGAATTCCCTTTGCACTGCTACCAGGCAATCAGATCATATGGTCTTCGCTCTCTGACATGTCCAAAGCAAGCTGTAGGCCAGTGGCATTTAAATGAAGCTGCAGAGTTAAACTATCTCTGACCTGAATGTTCGAGCAGTGAGTGTGTTTCATACTTTCCATACCTCTGCCTGCTTGAAATGTTGTTAAATTTCAACTGCCTCATACCAGCTTTTCCTGAATATCTCAGTAGGCAAGTCTGTGAATCAGCAGAGGAAACTAAATCTATGTGAACAATTACCTTTGATATTTCATTTTATTTTCAGAGGTTTGTTTTCAGAATCACTCTCTTGATTAGTTCTTTATCTCTTATTTTCCCAGATGACTTTACTACTCTGGAGCAACTGTTTTGGTCCATGCCTTATAGCAAGAACCAGCTCAAATTCAAACATGTCAAGACTCTCTATATCATTTAAAGAACAAATGCATCTCTCAAAGCAAGGAAAATTGAACTCAGTTTAATTCAGTGAGGAGGATTCTGTGCAGTGAGTTGTCTCAGATAACAGTACATTCTTTCTTCAATAGTGTTGTTGATGGCAGTGAAGCAGGTGGGGCCTGCAGGTATGTACATGACCTGGACAGTATGGGTAAGCGTGAGCAAATTTTTCTCTGTTTCTTCATAATAAACCCAGTTGCAGCACTGACACCTCCCATAGCACTGAAAATAGTTCCATCCTCCAAAGCGCATTCTGCTGTTACCTTCTAACAAGTGCAAAATATTTTACTCTTTTGCTAAATGCTTTCTCATTTCACACTTTATTGTGCCACATGAACACAGCTGTCAACCTATTGCATGTCTCCTTTCTCTGTCTAACAATTATTCATTGAAGCAGTAAGAAACCTTGGCCCCCAATTCTTGTTCTTTGATTGAGAGCACAAACAAGGCCATTTCTCAGCCAGACCTACTGACTTACTTTTGTACTTCTGTTTTTATACTGAGTTTAATGACATTGTTCCCTTCCAGATCCTGAGATGTTTTGCCTTTCACTATCCAAGTCTTTAGCGCTTAATGCAGGCTTCAACATTAACACTTTTAGAATCATTACCTTGTGAAACAATAGTAAAAATAAAATTTGTTCAAAAGATAAATTACCTTTATGCAGAACAATTAGCCTGGGTACATTCCTGGGCACGTACATAAGGATTCATGTTTGGTAAAGCAAATGTATGAGGTGTTTTCAATGAAAACAATGATGAGAAATGAGCAATCTGTCAGAGGCAGACCAGGAGACTGTTTAACAAGCTCTTAGTAAGTATTTTTTGATGAGCTCTATTACCAGGTTTCTTACTGCTTCAAATGACAGAGAAAGGAGATATGTAATAGTTTGACACCCTGTTGAGAATGGCCTCCAGCCTAATCATCAGCTCTGCCTAGCTGACAATGTCTTTATTTTCCTCCATTTGAATGAGAGCTGGGATTGGTGCTGGAGCTTTCACAGTTCTGTTTCTTTACTGGTTCTCACAAAACAATTTCTTCTTCTCCAAGAGAAGGTGAGAATTTGTCAATGACTTGAAAAATTTGTGCCAATACTCTTAACTTATTGTGCAGGTAAGCTCTGGCCCTGGTCTTGACTAAGGGCATAGACTTTGAGACATCACAGTTTGGTTGAAGTACATTGATTGTATTTGTCTTGTACGTTGCTGACATGTGATGTAGGTGTGACACTGATGTAGTACGGTGCCATACAGGAACATGTCGACCCCTTCAATCAATCATTCTGGCAAACAAGACAACCTGCCCGACTTTGTGTCTGTGCTAAAAGGCAATACAATTCAGAAGTAAGCCTTTAATTTCTAACCAAAGCTCCAAGGTGCAAAAAAGGCAAGGCAGATATGCTGGAGCATCCAAATAGATGCAAAGTAAGGAGTGCTAAGACAACAAGCTTAGAGTGCAGGCATGCGTCATGCATCTGATGCATGAGATTAGTACCTGTCTCCACCTGCAAAGTGCCCTGGCAGCAGCATTGCAAGGTAAGGAGTCAGTGAACACATAACTGCAGTATCAAAGTGCCAAACTGTATTATAAGTGAGTTGGATATATGCCATGATGACGTGGTGAGGCTGGTGCTTTGCCAATGCCAACCTCAAAAGACAGAGGGTGCAGATGATTGCTGTCCATGAAGCGTATCCTGAAACGTTGGGAAATTCTGGCTTTAATGAGCACCAGGAGAAGGTGCATCCTCCAGGTCCCTACTCAGATTTTCATGTCAGGATTTGTCACGGTCTAGTTTCTCTCATTACCTGAGGTGAGATTAGGTAATAATGAGTTGTTATTACGGCAAGTAGGCCCCTCATTGCTCGTCAGTGAGATTCTCATCTAGCTAATGAAGCCTCATGTGCAAAATCAGACTAATCCTCTCAACATCGAGAAACTAATTTTTCCATTCTCACCGTATTTTGCCGACTAACATGGCCACATCATTCAGGGACTGGGAACATTCAGTCCTGTTTTCTTTTGAGACATTTAGTTGCTGCTGCTCCACCCTAAAGAGACTGTGTACCAAGATTTCTTGACTCTTGTGCAGTGTTTAATTTACATTAAATTTAATTAATTTTACATTTTAACATAATGCACACTATAATTTGTATACTTTGGTCTAATTTTGGTAAGGGAAACATCATGGTTTCTTACCCGTAGTAACATCATGGTTGATGCCTTCAACTGATATGACAGCGTTTGGAATTCCTTTTCCCTGTGGATCTTGCACTATACCTTTGATACCCCGATGGACCTGATTAGGAAAACAAACAAGACTGAAGGTGACAAATATTAAATATAAGTCTTCTGTAAATGTAAACCTTGCAAGTATTATGATTGTTAAATGCCAGTTGGTTAATTCACCTTGGAATTGTTATTGTAGCATTCCTCAAAAATATTTTGCATCATGACAGATCTTTCAACATTTTGTGATGGGCCTAATGATTCTTAACCACAACAATCACTTGCTTTGGGATCAAGTCACTTTGATGCAAACAGTAAAATAGTCAAAAGGCACATATGTGTACAAAGAAGTATGAGAGCGCATTGTTCAATTATATATGTGTCTTACTGTCAAATGTTTAGAACAGACATTGCAGTGCAAAAAGTACATTTATACTTTGTGTGGACTTAATGTCAGTTCTTTAATCATAAGCTGTATGTTATAATTATGCGTAGAGTGAGGCACAGAGTTGGATATTGGCAGAGGCTTTCTTTCAGTTCAATTCTGCCTGTTTGCATTTAGCCTTCTGCCCATATGTCTTGGATTAGGTAACAGATAGATGAAAAACACTTTTTTTTAGCTTTTCCTAAGTCTTTGTAAATATTTCTATTCCCACGATTTGACATTTCCTGGCAATAACCTGCACCTAGTGAAATTCACAGTTGGCAGTGTTTATGCAATTCATTGGCCTCTTGGAACAGCGAGGAGAGGAGACCTTGTCCACTCAGGGTAGGGGATGAACAAATAGCCTTTTAGAAGTTGGCGTTAATGTGAAAGCCTGGGTGTGGGCTGCTCTAGCTGTTACCAGTCACCAGAGTGGGCTACCAGACCTACCATGTGAAGAGCCCCGGATTTTAAATGGAGGTCTACTTCCAATGCTAGTAATGCATTCAAGTCCAGGTCTGTACCCTGCTCCTGATGTTAACACAGTGGTGACATTGAAACTAGGACTGTGGATTGACCATGAGGGATATGATTTGAAGTGCCCATTCGGAACAGCAGCGGACTCATTTTAAAACTTGTTCTTAGAATGTACAACTCTCAAAGTAACTTACTTAGATTATAGTCCACTGATTTATTTTTGGTGTTGTATATAAGAGTGCTGCCTTTTTAGAATAAAATGAGAATATGAACTGAAAGGAACATTATTCATTTTTGTGATAATTAACTTCAATATGCCAACTCAGGTTACTTTTTACGAAGGATAAAATTGGACACCCTTGCTGCTTTAACAGAAAGTCCACTAGGCAATAAATCCTTCTCTTTGCTCAGTCTATTATTACAATTCCAGTATCAAAGAACAACTATTATCTCTGACTCAAAATGACAATCTCACAGAACCTTTTGTAGGTTCCAGCTCAGCTCCTTGCATTGTCTATTGCTGCAAGTGCACATAATAGAGGAATGAGCTGAGTTAATTATTCCCAAAGAGGGCACTAAGCTTATCATAGATGGGAGAAGTGTCAGAGGGCATGTCATATGCAATCGGGTGGTGGTGACTCATCCCAGAAATGAGACGGTAATAGCACTAACATGAGTGTATTGCTGACAGGCTGACAGTCATTGTATGCAATAGTTTTCTTCCATTCAGTGAATACAATATGGTCACCATAGTCATCACCTTCTAAGCAATAACTATCATTTGCTATAATGGTTTCTCAAATGGCTTACAACTGTGGACTATTTTTCTGTCCATGAGCTTATTGTGTCCCTAACAGGAGCAGATGTAACATACTGCACACATGCATAAAATATCAGAAAATTAATAGACTGAAATAAGTTCAAAAACTTAGCTTCAGATTTTAGGGACATCTCATTTTGAAATAGTTCAAGTTTTATTTCAGTCTGCACAGCTTTTGCTTTTATTCATATCTGGCTGAAGGTACAGAAGTCTCCAAAGCGTTTATAGATTCTAAGTAACAGTGAGTTCTTTTTGTCATGCCTGGGATATTTGAGATGGTACTGGTCTTGAAATGGGGTTATTAACCATACCATCCTATTAAGCCCTACAATACATTTATCACTATATACTGGGTGCTGAAATTTACTGCCAATTTTAGGTTGTTAAGCAGAGTTTTAAGGCACTAATGTTGATAATAATTGACATCTTAGGTTACAATTCATTAGAGAGAATGCTAGGCATGCTGTAAGCCAAAGGTTTTCAACCAGTGTGTGCCATCAGAACTGTCCAACTGATGGATGTGATCTAGATGGATATCAATAAAGTGTTTGACAATTTCCCTCATGGCAGTCTGGTCAGCAAGGTTAGATCACATGGAGTACAGAGAGAACTAGCCATTTGGATACAGAACTGGCTCGAAGGTAGGAGACAGAGGGTGGTGTTGGAGGGTGGCTTTCAAACTAGAGGTCTGTGATCAGTGGTGTGCCACAAGGTTCGTTGCTGGGCCCACTGCTTTTCAACATTTATATACATTATTTGGCTGTGAACACAGCAGGTATGGTTAGTAAATTTGCAGCTTACACCAAAATTGGAGGTGTACTGGACAGCGAAGAAGGTTACATCAGAGTGCAGATGGGTCAATGGGATGGAGTTTAATTTAAATAAATGTTCTGCATTTTGAAAGGCAAATCAGTGCAGGATTTATATATTTAATAGTAAGGTCCTGGGGAGTGTTGCTGAACAAAGAGACCTTGGAGTGCAGGGTCACAGCTCCTTGCAAGTGGAGTCCTAGGTAAATAGGATAGTGAAGAAGGCATTTGGTATGCTTGCCTTTATTGGTCTGTACATTGAGTATAGGTGTTGGGAGGTCATGTTGCGGCTGTTCAGGACATTGGTTAGGCCACTTTTGGAATACTGCATGCAATTCTGGTCTGCCTGCTATATGAAGGATGTTGTGAAACTAGAAAGGGTTCAGAAAAGATTTACAACAATATTGCTAGTGTTAGAGTGTTTGAGCTATAAGGAGAGGCTGAATAGACTGGGGCTATTTTCCCTGAAGCGTTGGAGGATGAGGGATGATCTTATAGAGGATTACAAAATCATAAGGGGCATGGATCAGGGGAATAGACAAGGTATTTTCCTCGAGGTGGGGATTCCAGAACTAGAGGGCATAGATTTAAGGTGAGAGGGGACAGATTTAAAAAGGACCTAAGTGGCAACATATTCATGCAGAGGGTAGTGTATGTATAGAATGCCAGAGGAAGTGTTGGAGGCTGGTATCATGACAACATTTAAAAGGCATCTGGGTGGGTATATGAAAAGGAAGAGTTTAGAGGGATATGGGCCAAATCCTGGCAAATGGGACTAGATTAATCTGGTTGGCATGGATGAGTTGGACCGAAGGGTCTGTTTCCATGCTGTATAGCTCTACAACTCTATGACTCTAAGTGTGCCATGCAATTTTGAACAAAGGTAATGGAAGTTAATACAAACAAATATTCTTTCATCACAGACAACATTCCATTGAACCAAAAGTACATGAAAGTTAGCAATCAAATTAAAAACGCGGTTTTGTTCTTTCGGTTTTGCATGCACGTGTTGCACGTGTTGCAAACCTCAGTCCTAAGTCTGTAACCATAAAGAGTATGAGCAATCAATTCAGCTGAGAAAAGTGGGTATGCCATGGAATGGTTTGTCTCAATGAAGTGTGTTGCGTAACTGAAAAGGTTGGGAACTATTGCTTTCCCAGTTAATTTGGTGATAAACCTACCCTGGCTGAGCCTGTGCAGTTCTACTATCATGGGACAGGGAGGTGTTACCAGCAGAGCTCCCCACATCTGATTGTGATTCCATTCCTGTAACTCAATAGTAGCCAGACTTTATCCTCTCAGCTGTGTCAAAAGGAATGTTCGTCAAGTTGTACTCTCATGTATACTAGGTCAGATTCTCAACACGTCTCGTTGACAGCAGTGATTTCGAAACGATAGTCTTTATTGAAGGAAATGGAATAACTACAGAGAGAATAGGACTCCTCAAGGACTAAAGTGGACATGTATGTGTAGATGAGCAGAGTTGGGCGAGGTCCTCAATGAATATTTCTTCTCTGTTTTTACCGTGAAGAAAGACATGAAGACTTGGAACTTGAAGAGGTTAGTGTTTTTTTTCGTACTTCCCTACCACCCAGTCCACTCCACTTTGTGCAGGACTAGAAATTGATTAAAGACTTAATAGTCATCTAGGTTTGTTCATTACATTCGCATAAGTTGACCCTTTACTAAAAATTTTGTGTCTGATGTATTTTCTCTCACTAGCTGCCTCAGAAAGCAGAAGGAGCTTGTGGTTTCAAATGAACCTATTGGACTATAAACTGGTGTTGTGTGAGTTTTGACTTTGCCCACCCCACTCCAACACCGACACCTCCACATCAACACTTAGAATGCCATTGTAACATGACCTGGAAACAGTTACTTCAGATTTGGAGAGTACAGAGAATGATTCTTCTACAACATACCTGTTCCATGAAAACAAGGAGGGACTCTCGATTGTTTTCCCACTGATCTGGGAGTTCACTCTCATGAGGAAATTTGTCACAGCCAACATATATAGAAATCTCAAAGCAATTTGTGTGCAGATAACTGAAGTCATTCATACCTTTAAGGACAAAACATGGCATTTTAAAAACAATTGCTTAATAATTACATGGCCAATTATCATTGAAATGTTTTATTTAAAACAAAGATTCATGATTTACTAACAATTACTTGTCCTCCTTATTTCAATTTCCAACTTAAATGCAGCTCTCTGTTATAGAATACTAAGATTTTCACACTTCTTTGGATATATAGCCATAACAAACCTTTCACAAAATAGATTGACTATTGTGGTTTTTGTTTGCCATCTCATTAAGAATACATTCAAAGCTGTTATTGCTTTCAATATTTCAGGGCATTGTTTGATGATTTAATCTATAATTTTAGGAATCAAACTTTTTATATCGAAATATATGATGTATGAAGAGTACAGTAGAATCAATAACAACTTACATTATATAGTGCATTTGATGCAGTAAAACATCCCAAGGCAGTTCACAAGCATAAAACCAGATGGAAATACACACTAAGCCACGACAAGGGACATTCGGACAGCTGACCAAAAGTGTAGTCAAAAAGGAACATTTTGTCAAGAATTGTAAGGGAGCAGAGGCATGAAGACTTGGAAAAGGATACTTTAAGTTGAGAGAGTTGAAGGTATAAAGGGGCAAATAAAGTGAGGCATCAGCAGAGACAGATTTGAAGTACTTTGAAGGTTGTTAGGGTGAAAAGATTACAGAAATAATGAGAGATGAAGCATTTGAACATGAGGACATAAAACTTAAAATTGAGGCATCTTGTGGACTGGTTGCTAATGTCAGTTAGTGAGGACAGTAGTAGTGGCTGAATGGGATTTGTTGCAAGTTCGAATGCCACCATTAGAATTTTGGATCAAGCCTGTCTTGACAGGCCTGAAATAATTGAAATAAAAACAGAAAATGCCAGGAAGCAACTGTGGAGAAAATGGTCTTTCAACAAAATTGTTCTACCACACTATTTTCTAAATGGGATTGCCGAGCTCTGTTTTCAGAATGCTGCCTGCACTGATTGTTAGCATGCATGGAGTCCAGTGCTGTAGCTTCAGCAGGTCAGCATCTTATGTTTAAGCATACCCGATGCTGTTCCTGGCTTGCTCTTCCAGACTCCTCATTGAACCTGGTTTGAGGGTATTGGTAGAGGGAGAAATATGGGAGAAAGTGAGG
Source organism: Chiloscyllium plagiosum (assembly GCF_004010195.1). Taxonomy (NCBI): domain Eukaryota; kingdom Metazoa; phylum Chordata; class Chondrichthyes; order Orectolobiformes; family Hemiscylliidae; genus Chiloscyllium; species Chiloscyllium plagiosum. The sequence continues at coordinate 29,502,712 of NC_057731.1, read as the reverse complement.
ACTGCAGATGCTGGAGATCAGAGCTGAAAATGTGTTGCTGGAAAAGCACAGCAGGTCAGGCAGCATCCAAGGAGCAGGAGAATCGACGTTTTGGGCATAAGCCTGAATCCTGAAGAAGGGCTCATGCCCGAAACGTCGATTCTCCTGCTCCTTGGATGCTGCCTGCCCTGCTGCACTTTTCCAGCAACACATTTTCAGCAGAGTGAGGAATATGCCATACAAAATGTCACACACCGGCCCTCTGAAGAGTATCCCAACCAGACCCATTTCCCTACCCTATTATTTTACATTTACCACTGACTAATGCACCTAACTAACATTCCCAACCAAAATGGGCAATTTAGCATGGCCAATTCACCTAACCTGCACATCTGTGGACTGTGAGAGGAAACCGGAGCACCAAGAGAAAACCCATGCAGACATGGGGAGCACATCCAAATTCCACACAGACTGTCACCCCGAGGCTGGAATTGAACCCAGTCTCTGGCGCTCTGAGGCAGCAGTGCTAACCTCACAAGTGACAGCAGTGCAATTCGAACCCACACCTCCTTAAAGACTGGAACCTAAATGCAGCGCCTTAGACTGCTTGACCAAGCTACCACATGCTATCACATTTAACAGTATGCGAGTGTTTCAAAACCACAAGGGAAATGTCCTCAGTCTGAAGACTTTATACAAACTGTGTGATCATCATTTCTTCTGTTACTGTAATGGACATCTGTGATGGGGCTATCAGTGAGAACACGTATAGGTAGGATTTCTCCCTCTTGCTGGCTCACTCACAACCAACTACAGAGTGGCAGATACATCCTTCAGAATTTATCCAGATCACCCTGGAGTGATGCCACTGAACTATTCTTAGAAACAAACATTCGAGTTTACCAGCCAAAGTTCCTCTGTGTCATTGTTACCCCCAAGTGGTATCCAATTTGGAGGAGTATAGATCCATTTTTTTAAAGGAGGAAAGTAGTGGTAATCATTGTGAAGCTGCCTTGCCCATTTTTGACCTGGTGCCATTAGATCTAGAAATCCAGAAGCAATACTAAAGATTACCAAGGGTATTCCCTTACAACTGTACTCCATGTGGCTGACACTTTTGAGGAATCTGTGATGGTGATGGAGGAGTTTGGAACATAATTACAGAATAGTACAATTTTCTAACTATGACTATTGATTGACTGGGTTATGGGTCTGGTCTACAAATTTTGGTACAATTTTTAAAGATTAGGAAGGAGAACTTTCAGGGTGGACTGGGCTTGGCATGCTTTGGTAGTGTCCAAATTAAATCAGTGATTGATTCTGGACGGTCAGTCCAGTTTTAGTCCCATTATTGTTCATCACAGCCGTTTTAATACAACAGAGAGACTTGCTCAGCCATTTCAGAGGGCAGTTAAGAGACAATTACATTATTGCGTGCTGAAATATGCCTTGCAAACCACATAGAGACAATAGTATTTCTTCCTAAAGACATCAATAACAGTTGCATTTTCTTTTACAACAATCTAGTAGTTTGAAGGTCACAAGTGATGGGAACTTGATATATTTAAGATGTACTCTGATGTGGTGTTATCAATACAGTAAAATTGAGTTTCTCAGTAAAAAAAATAAGCCTTTTCAACAAGGGTCCTTTGATCAGTCTTCCATCTATGAGTAATCTAATTAGGGAGCAGTGAAATGACTTCTATAAACTATACTGAATAATGTAATCATAAACAGAGAGTATTGTTCACGTCAGCAGAGAAAAACAAAGAAACATTAACGGTTTTTCTCTCCACAAAATACTGTCACTCAGCCTGTTGCTTTTCTCTACCACTTTGTTTCTGTTTCAGAATTCCAGCATCTACAATTCTTTGTTCTATTTTATGGATCATTTAATATTTAATTTTTAATGCATTAAATACTTTGCTGTAAAGACTATTTTAAAACTCACCAACTAGCAGCTGCAGGCCTTAAAAAATTAAGAATTATTTGAAGAGTTTTCCTTAAATGGTGCCACTGATGTAAGCTGGCAATTGTAACTTTGCCAGTACAGTTGATAGGGCAGATTTTAGAAAAATGAATTTAAATCAGGTTGAGAAGTCACAGAAAACCCAGCATAAGCCATTTGGGGTGTAAATCACTGACATTTAATACTCTGAAAACGTTTGTGTTGGTTTGGGTGAACCTACCCAGATTGCACTGATATAACCAAAGGAAACAGGAGACAGTCAGCGCCATGACCCTTAATACATGATGTTATAGAATGGCTTTAGGACCCAGGAGCAATCTTCCGATGATATTATGGGGCTGCTCCCCCAAGCATAAATAGCAGTGTGGGAGGATTTAGAAAAAGATAGAAAAACACAGAGACCTAGGCATAAGCCTTAAGTCTAACTATATGAATATAGAAACACATGTATCCTCTAAGTCATCCTTTATTTACATGTGCATAGTACTTGACACTGATCCAGCTCCCTGAGAGCCAGCTCTCAGAGTGAACAGAGCCTCTGATATAAAATCTGTCAGCCAGGGGTCTGTGATTGGACCAGGTCAATCATTCCAATCAAGGAATTCATATTATATGAGGTCTACTTGGCTGACCTCATTACAATCATAAGAAAGTGCAGAGAAATATGTGGAGTTTGACCGACTAGTATTAGGTGATAGAGTTCATGGAATAGCTTCTAATAGTACAATAACATGAGCGCATTTATCTCTGAATACAATGTACCATAGTATTTAATCTGAATATGTAATAAATTCTCGCAGTGACTGACAGAAATGAGAAGATTTAAAAAGAAGTGAAATCATGCAGCAATTATTTTGTACTGCAAATATGACTCTAGAGGTTTACAATGGGGAAAAATGATACAAGAATGTATCAATAATATATTAATGGGATGTGAGGTTTTGCAGAAGAGAGTGCAGGCACAAAACGTTTCCAAATGAGCGAAAATTGTAAGATTTTGTTAGATAATGATTTTTGGTGACTTTTAGGCTGTTTGTGACAAAAACAAAACGTACTCATCAAGTTGTCCCCTGCTGAATTTTGTTGCATGCCAATTGCATCAATTTTCCATTAAAAGTTCAAACACTTTATCAGAGATGTCAACGACACTAATTTCAGTGTTTTTATGACTCAGTTGTGACGCCTTTGATGTAATTGAAAACATCTTAGATTCATTGCCATTGTTAAAATATTGACCTGGAATTTCCCCTGGTCTTTTGATACAATTGCAATATGTGCACATGCCCTACTTTAAATGAAAATGTATGTGTCAATGACCTCAGTTTTACTGAGAAAGTTCCTGTATACAAGCTAACTCACTCTTTTTGACCACTTTCATGCTATTTGTCACTGTTTTTGATTCCCACAACGTTTTTGTGAGTTTCTAGTGATTATGTTGACTTTTTCCTCCATGAAACCTTCATTACAACTTCATAACAGAATTTTGTTTCGTGAACTCAGTTTTAATCTGGCTGACAACACTCCCAAGAGTGACATCTTTGAATCTATCTGATGTGGATTGCCCTGTCAGCAGTAATACTCCCACAGGCAGAGTCCTAATCTCACAAGAACAAAGAGGCCTTCTCATTGCATGAAAGTACAGGCCCTAGAGAAAACAATGAATGAAGCAGCCTTCATAAATTACTCATTTCATTATTTGTTTTCACTGTGTATCACCCTGGTACTTAGTTGTGTCTTTCCACAACTTGTTTTAGTGCTGCATCTGACAGTAACTTGAGGACCAGAAATGGTGGGATTCTGAAACTGAACGGAAACGTCACGGGATCGAGGTAGGTTTTGACAAATGGCATCTGCTTCCTGTCATGAAGCCGCTGCTGATTGTACCTCTGGATGGAGCTCCTGCCGTAACACGTTCTTGCCTGCTAGACTTCAATGATGTAGTAGTCTTCAGGAGAAGAACAGGATTTGGGTGTGTTCTGAGAAAAAGATATTTTGATTACAAGGGTCACCCTTTTGCTTGACGCCTGTCGTCAGTTGGATGGCTGGCGTGATGATATCAAATCCTGGATGCAGCAATTCACTGAAGTTGGCATCAATTGGAAAATAAGATGAAAGGTAATCCCATCATGATGTAGGATGTGATCAGAGCTTCAATCATAGAGACATGAACATGAAGGCCAGTGATAGTCTTTGTGTACCTCGTCCTTGGAGATCTACTGCAGACCAGAATCCCACTATCATTTGCTATATTTCTACATACTCCACTCAGTTTCAATAAAATGCCACAAATCATAGAGTATCTTCCTCTGGGCACACATGTGCCTCACATGTTGCTGGTCTTTATGGGAGATGATGTATGGTTTCCAGAGGTCTGAGGTCTTTGGAAATCTTCTATTTAAACTTTGTCACTCTTACAGGTTCCGCATTCTTTCTATCTCATTCAGTGAGTTTTCCTAATATTGTTTAACAAGCTTCCCTTCCCTACTGTCAATCTTTACACTGGCACCTTAGAAACATCAAGTAGATGACAGAGGCATTAAGTTGAAGGGGATGACAGGCTCTCAATGGTGGACAGAAGAACTGGACCTTCTCCTTGTAATCTGGGCCTTCAGAGAGAAGCCTAGACCTTCTCCCTTCTTGAGTTGTTCTCCTTCTTCTCCTCTCTGCTACTGGATGGGATCTTTAAGAAGAATAGGCACTGGGGTTGAATGATTGAACACATCCCCCACAGAATATAATACATGTGAATAGCATTGGAGTGTGTTTAGCTGCCATGGAAAGATAACAAAGATTTAAATATTTACCTGCCAGCACATCCTGTGGTCTTTTGATATATCACTTCCATATGCTGTGTAATCACAGACTTGAAGCTAAATAGCCCTCATGTTAAAGTGGGAGTTGGGGGGAGTCAAGTTTTTTAGACTGGGTATCTGCCAAGTCAGTGTAGCATGTGTGAGATATGCAAAAACCAGTTGCTGTGTGTTTAGGAAGCAATGTATCCATTTCTACACGAGGACAGTGAGACAGAAGTGGGCCAAAACTGAACACCGGAAAATATGTCAGTTGAATGAGCAATGACTTAAGAGAATTTGGTGTTTGATTGCTGAAGGTGAATAAAAAAGAAACACAGTGTCACCACTCCCCTCTTTATGTGATATGATCCCAGATTGTTGTTGTACTCCGAGATATCACTGTCCTCTCATTTCAACCTGCTCTAAGGATACTTGCAGGTCTTCAAGAGAGAAGTTGCAGAACCTCTTCTTAACTATTTTGAGTTCTGCTCAATAGTTAGCTTCCTCGCCCATTTCTGTGTAATCCACTCCGCCAGGAGAAAGTCTGAGGTCATTCTGAAATTGGGCCTTATTTACAGAATATAGTTCAGCTGCTGACTTCTCCACAGGCTGGTCATGTATTTGAAAAGTATGAATATTGGCCAACTATACCACTGGCAGTGCCCATAAGATGCACAAACGAAATCAAAGCCAGGACTTTGGCAAGTTAACTTGATAGAGCATTCTCCTTTTAAAAGCATCAATTCTTAAGGTTGCTGAATATTTAGAAACACTCAACTGTGCAGGAACCACAACTACCCTGCTTGTTGTGTTTAACGTTTGTGTGCGCCTGTTGACTGTGCTCTGTGCTGTCAATCCTACCTGTGGTTACAGGGGAAGATAAACTAAAAGTAATTAAATAGATTGTGACTGTAGACATTTAAAGAAAAACTCTGTAATATAGTTCTGTCCACATTGAGAATCTGGAGTGTGTCATCTCTGCATGACACTTGTATAAAAAAGACATGTTTATTTTAATTGCAACTGTTAGGGGTCTTGAAATAAGTCATTTGCTCATCATTGACATAGTTAGGACTCTTAGTGCTTGTTTTAGGTAGTCACCAGTGACAAGCAGAAAATATTCCAACTCAAGCTCAGATCAAATATTTTCAGGCCTTCTTTGGCCACAGAAGCTTTGCCAATGAAAATAGGATATGTGTCACCTGTCTAACCCTTGTGCTATGAGGATAATGAAGTTCAATTTCTACTGAACTGAAAACAAGAAATTAAAAGGCTAGAGAAGCAGGAGCAAGTATTTAGTTCCTAATGGCAAACTACGGGGCAACTTTTTCACACATGTACATGTGTGGATTGAGCTGCCAGAGGATATGGTGGAGGCTGGTACAATTGCAACATTTAAAAGGCATTTGGATGGGTATATGAATAGAAAGGGTTTGGAGGGATATGGGCCGTGTGCTGTCAGGTGGGACTAGATTGGGTTGGGATATTTGGACGGCATGGACGGGTTGGACTGAAGGGTCTGTTTCTGTGCCTGTACATCTCTATGACTCTATGACTCTGTCAGTGAAGAATAATAAATGTAGAATGCTTTTATATTGTGAAACCTCTACTGGTCACACTGACACTTGATTTGTATTAATATTCCAGCATAAACAAACTCTATAAGAGCCTGGCTATGTAACTTCCTAGCTATGTAAATAATGTCACAAGTATGGCATAAATTATATTGAAAGTCCAGAGCATTCCATTGGTTATATAAACTGAAGTTAAATGCTATAATCATTGGGGTGTTCCATAAATCAATTCTAGAATGTTAAACTGCCATGAAAAATATTGAAATTAGTGCATTGTCATTTCTTTCCATAGACAATGTATATTACTGTTCAATACTAAAACAAGCATGTAAGCTGGCATTCAAACTTTAATGTAATGCAATGTTACCAGTATCAATTTTTCAAAATATCTTATCTGTGTCATACCAGAATCTACTGAACCATTTATTGCTTTGTGGTCACTTTTCAAAATGTGCTTATTTTCATTAATCATGTTAAGAAAAAAATTACTAAATATAACGCACAAAGACAGAGTAATGATGAAAATTACAGACATGGGAATTGCATTATTTTTATATTAACCAGTGGCTGGACCAAGTAAACAATTTGGAACCACATTTCTCCCCGTAAATCATCTCTGTCTGTGTTCTGTCATAGTTACGAATTATTACTGCACTGAAAAGTGAAACAATTATCCAGCTCTTAAGAATACACCATATCAAACAATAAAACAGCCATTTGTTCTCTGAAGTGTCTCCCTTCTATTCATCTCTGACTTGTGCTGGTTTATGTACCAAGTGTGATAGCAGCCATTTGGAAACTTGCCTGAATGTTATTCAGATGTAAGTTTATGTATGGAGTGCTGCAGGTTATTCAATTACGGATAACATTATCTTCAGCTGCTGTCTGCACCAAATTATTTGTCAGCATGGTTGATGCATAGTAGTCAGGAACAGACGTACAGGTAAGATCTCCACATCTTCCAGAAAAGCATGCCAGTGTTTTAGCTCCAGAACCATTACCTTGTCTGAGACCATTTAACTTAGCACAGGCCAAAGGCCAAATGTAAGAGCTTTTTGGTATGCACTCCACAGCATGACACACTACAGTGCTTCATCATATAGCTCTGGGGAAAGATAATCCAGTGGGAGAAAAGCATTTTCTGATGTCCTGACAATGTGAAAAGCTGTATATAAATTGATTCTTTACATTTTCTCTAACCAAATATTATTTTCTTCAGGTGTATCTCTATAATTTATTATCTATCAATCAGAAGATAATTCCCCAATCTTGTAATGAAGCAAGTATCTCCCTACATACACTATATATCCTCTACACTTTAGAAAATTATTTAACCAACAGATGTTAGGGATATAACAGATACATCATGAAAACCATGAGACATTTATTATCCACAAGTGGACCATTACTATAAATCACAAGTTACACTCAACAGCTCCACTGAGATAGGAATCATATCCCATATGCTTTCAAAATATTGTTTCTAACATATGTTAAAAGATTAACTATATAAAGAACAAAAAGAAGTTGATCATGAAAAAAAGTGAAAACAAATATATTCAATGGCGCCTATTCCCTTGTGGCAGAGACATTGCGCATTATATCTCTTGGGATGGTACTTCCTGGCACAGCCAGACACGGTTCATATTTGGCTTCCAGCTGGCATGCTTCCAAATGGTGCATTTCGCTACAGCATGGTTCCTTGTAGGGTGGTTGCTCAAAATAGAATTTCTCATTGTGCTGTTCCAAGCGGCACTGAACTTTGTGATGTGCTTCCATTTGTTACAGTTGCTTATGGGACTGATTCACCTGGCATGCTTCCTTATGTTATAGTTCCAACAAAACTAAAGGTAGCCTGAGTCTTGATTACCCAGTTATTATGTGGCATGGATTCAGAAGATTTATAATTCAAACTTTCTCCTCTATTTACATTGGAATGAAAACTAATTCCAGCAATTTGGATGTGAGACAATGCTGCCTCACTAATATTTGAAAACTATTTATCAGAAATATCAAGTGTGGTGAAAAAGCTTAAAAAGCTAACAGAAATAAAATGGAATATTTTGCCAAAATTTGACAAGTCGTCAACTTGTAACATTATCCCTGTTTTTCTCTTCACTGAGAACACAAAGGAGCAGTAGTAGACCATACGGTGTCTTAAACCTGCTCTAGCATTCAAAACGATCATGGCTGATCTTCAACTCCAGTTCCCTGCCAGCTCCCCAAGAAACCAACAAAACTATCTATGTCAGCCTTGGACACCCTCAACCATGAAATTTCTGCACCCCAAGGGGTAAAGAATTCTAAAGATTAACAACCATTAAAAGAAGAAGTTTCTCCTCCTCACAGCCCTGAAATGTTGATCCTAAGATTGTGCTCCTTTGTTCTCCATTTGCCCAGCCAATGAAATACCCTCTGTGCCTACTCTGCAAGCCCCTTCTTAATCGTGTATCTTTCAACATGACCAGGTCTCATTTTCCTGAGCTCCAGACAATTTAGGCTCATCTTATTCAGTCTCTCATCTTAAGATAACACATTGATCCCAGGACTCAATCTAGTGAATCCTTTATTTCAGACCAAACTTGCACTGTAAAGACAGGAATTTTGATTGCTGTTTTTAATATGTATCATGGACTGAAATAGGAAAGGAACTGTTTTTAAAACCAATTGTTGAAGAATTGCTGCATTTCGTAAAAGCAAGTAACCTGACACTCATATCAAGAACTGTTTACATAGCTGCTATTTCAAGCAGTAGATGATAGAATGCAGACCAGCTGAAGCCAAGGGCTGCGTAGAAAAGGAGATTCAGCTGGCAACAAGTAACTGATAGGTCTAAGGACTAGTGACGAGTTATCAATGACAAAGGCCTGCTGCCTGCCAACATCTATGTGATTGGTTCCTAGGGAGTGGAACAATTTAGAGCTGTGAAGAAGTTGGGGATAAACCATCAAATCTCCACAGGTTCAAAGGCTGTCTTTGTTCTCTGCAGTAAAAATACAAGGTAAGCTGAAGAAAACCTGTTTATTTTTCCTTCAGCAGTTACTGTAAGCTCTGCAACTTGTAACTAATAAGTAACTTATAAATGAACTAGTCATCCTGTGCCTCCTGCAAACCAGTGGAACCATTCAGAGAAGGAAAATTGAGAAGCAACACTCAGTCAGTACAACATTCATCGCAGCATAACCTGTGAACAGGACCACTGAAGTGCTTTCCAAGATTTTCCCATAGCATCCATAGCTTTTTGTTTCCAGTCTGTGTCACACTTTTTCTGTGTGTGTAGAGAAAGTTTGAGTTGCAAATGGTAAAGATATATGCTGACAGTTCATAATTGTTTACCTGTAGCTGGAGTATGATTATTTGTAATACAGACTAATTATTGTTAAGTACAGCAACCTAGGCTGTATTTGCTATCAACCTGGGATTGAATTAAATTAAATTGGGGAATTGTGCACATTTAAAAAAAAACTTTCACTTTTGTGATATGTCGAGGAACAGCAAATTCGAGTATCCCAGTGAAGTGTAACAGAGTTTGGGAATTTGCCCAAGTGTCTATTTTAAACAATGGAAATGAAGACCTGGATGTGGTATTAATGTATGACACAGGCAAAGGATAGTACCAGTTTCTGTACTACATTTTCAACATGGCACTGTCAATGACAAAGGTTTATCTGCAGGGTGTAAAGTTTCCCTGGCAGCCTTAAAGGAACTTTAAAAACCAAGTTGATTGACTCAGTGGGCAAGCTGGAAGTAGCATTTCCTGACGCAGCTGGGAAGGTAAAGATAATTGAGGTACAAGCACAGCACTTGGGTTTAGAGGAAATAAAGGAAAAAAAAAGCTGCTCTAAATAGTGAAACTTCAGATTTTCAGTTATGGCTAAAACAGTTTGAGCAGGAAGAAAGAATGATGATGCAAGAGATGACAAAGTAAGAGCAGAAAACTAAAAACGAAAGGGAGATGGAATTAAGAAGACAGGAAATAGAAATGAGAAATCTAGAATTAGAATGTCAAAGAGACTGAGAAGTGAGAAAACATAAATGTAAGTTTAAAGTGATGTTGAAACAGGTGACATCAGGTGAAAGACAAAATAGTTCTAAACACCTTATAGATTTTATTGAGCATAATAATTATTGAGAGTAGAAAGCAGAAACAAAGACACAGAAACACATTTTCCAAATGGTGGCATATTGGTTAGCACTGCTGCCTCACAGCGCCAGAGACCCGGGTTCAATTCCCGCCTCAGGCGACTGACTGTGTGGAGTTTGCACATTCTCCCAGTGTCTGCTGCGTGGGTTTGCTCCGGTTTCCTCCCACAGTCCAAAGATGTGCAGGTCTGGTGAATTGGCCATGCTAAATTGCCCATCGTGTTAGGTGAAGGGGTAAATGTAGGGATATGGGTGGGTTGTGCTTCGGCGGGTCAGTGTGGACTTGTTGGGCCGAAAGGCCTGTTTCCACACTGTAAGCAATCTAATCTAAAAAAGTCTGGGAAAGCTGATTTAAACTGACAGATTTTAAGCAGCAGCAGTCATAGTGAGACTTTATAAGTGTGGAGAAATATCCGTTTCAGCAAAAGAAATGAGAAAACCTCAGTTTCTGATGCGTAAAAGAAAATGAATAAGAAGACTGGCATGGAAAGACACAACATTTGAATTCACACTTTCACAAAAATTTAATCACAGACATGGAGGAGGCAATTTTTAAGAGACAGAATTGTTTATAAATTAAACTGCAAGACTGCTCAACATGATGGACTGAAAGGATACTTTCCATGCTGTAAAAAAAACTCTGACTACAGCAGAAGATATTCATATATTTCTTTATGCAATTAGAAACATTGGAAATGGTGGTCAATGGAGGTCATGAAACTCAGACAAATTTGATGAAGTTTTAAAAACATTGGATAATCACTTCAGTCTCAGAACTGATAAAATTTTGGAAAAAGCAAGATTCAATCATAGTTTCAATAATCCTTGTGAATCAATAGAAGATTTTATTAAAGTTGACTGCTGGAGACTAGTTGAGGAATATGACTATGGAGATATGAGGGCAGAGATTGATCAGAGATGTCATAATTGTAGACATTGCTGATGAGACTTTGTCGGATTTTTTACAATCAAAGGAAACTTCTCTCTGGCCAAAACCATTTAGCTGGTAGGACAAGCAGAGGTCTAGAAAGAACAGATTAATGCTCAGAGGAGATAAACAAACTGAATTTGTTCATTTCCTTAAGAACAACATAGTAAAAAAACCCAAAAGAAAATATGATATGGCTGGGAGAACAAGCACAAATCCCAGAAATCCCTGGCAATGCTCTGGCGCCAAAAACCCTCAAAGGCATGAGCAGAGTCCTCATGTTAAAAGAGAAATTTTTAACTGCAAGAAAATAACTCACTTTCAGAAGACATATAAAAGCAGAACGCTGGCACTGCAAAAATATTAAAATCAAGTCTTCACACACAGAAGTATTGATAGAGTATAATAATCTTCATCTGAAGTCTTCCTTGGTGAGAACAATGAACCTGATCAGACATTTTGATAAGCAAACATTTACAATAACAGGCATATTACAGATTTCAAGTAAGACAAAGGAACAAGTGATGACTCTCTTACACAACCCTGAATGAGGCAGAGTGTAGATACAATGTTGTTCATTCTTTCCCCAGGCCAATGGAACAGAGAAGGTAGGCCTCCTGAAGATGAGGTTCTGCTGCTTAAATCAGCCCAGACAGAGCTGATGTGTGCTCTGCAAAACTGGAGCTGGCAGAGAGGGGATGTGATAAAGGCTGTTGAGGTGGGAGAGGTGGAGTGGTCTTCTGAGGAGGAGGACCAAGGCGTTAAGCATTCTAACCGTTACATTGCAAGTCATTTTTCTACATTTGCTGATGATTGGACTGAGTGTGTAGTTAACACACACTGAATTCAAATGCTTTGCTTTAATGTATGTTTTATCACTTATGATGTGTTTTACGACTTTAAATAAAGTGGATCATGGAGTTAATCAATCCCTGAGGAGTGATTAATTCCAAACTATTTGTTCCTGAGCAGTGGACTGAATGTTATTTTCATTGAGTTTCATTTAGAGATTTTCTCCACATGGCCTAGCAAGTTTTCTCATGTGATTGTCCCAAACTAACCTCATTAACTATCGACCAAGCCTTTCTTGTTTGATGTAAGTCCAATTCTCCCACTTATGTTAGTGGAAGTACTCACTTCTATGGAATATCCCAGGATTTCCCAGCTTTTCTGGAAGTGGTATATTTTTATTACTACTGCAAACATACACCTGGTCAAATGCTAGCAGTCCAGAGTTGTACTTCATCCTGAATGTCGCGGCATAGCAGCCATAATCAAAGCCTTTCATGACTTGGTTGACACTTCCTTACATATAAAATTACATAGTCCTACCTGACACTGTTTAAGCACCAGAGCGCATAACTTACCTGTCCTCAGCCACATCCCCTTCCATAACACTCCAGGTCATGGCTACTCTTTCCTTAATGCCAACATAACTCAGCACCTTATCATTATTTAACGTGGCACTGTGACATATAGGAAAGCCTTTAAATACTTCAAATAAGTCACCTTTATTCATCAACATTGAGAGTAAAGAGAAATGAATCTATTGAATTGGTGCTCATTAAGTCCTACCTGGCTTGCAAAATGTACCACTGCTGTACTTTATCATGTAAAATGTGAGCTCCTCATCTCATTCATGGAGTTGCAGTCTTTTATATTTAGACTATGTGGACGCTAAAGGTAAAATCTCTTAAAGACAAAGATACACATAAACAGTTGCTAGCAAAGTCAATTGGAAAGTAAGTTTATACTGGGCTGATCAACTTCACCAACCAACCCCAACCAGCAATACCCAATATCCTGACATGTTTTTAATGATCAGTATTTGTGGAAAATGGCTTGTAATGTAACAGTTAGAATACAAATTAAACATTTCTCCCAGAATGTATGGCCAGATGTAATTTATTATAGCAACTCAGATTATTTTTTATTGTTAATAACTGTTGCAAGTTCTCAACTGCATAATGAATATGCAACATGATTTAATGTTAATATAACTTAGTCCAAATCTATAATCTCAGACTTAATAAAAAACAAGTTTGAAAGCATCCACCATCCCTGTGGTTTTGAATATAATTGAAATTCCCAGGATATGTATACACACACATACTCTTTCTCTGTAACTGGAGGAATTCTTGCTGTTAGGCCCATCCAGATTTCTCAGTATATCATTACAAATGCAACTCATTAACTACCTACTCTAGCCCTATAGTGTCATCACATCCAATTCCATCCCCATCTTACGACGCACCATTCACTAAAAAACTCATTACTCAATGGATATCCACTGAGACACCAGCATTCCTGGTGCCCATGCCAAATGTAAAATGCTGCTGTCCACGTGGGCGAGCTGCGTTGCTCGATCATGGACATGGTGTAAAGGTGTCAGGGAAGGGGAGGATGATGCTGTGTTTTTCTGACAGTGACTTGGATGTCCCCGTGGATAGGGTGCTGCAAAGAAAGATGTTCTTCTTTCTGGAGGACTGGCAGAAGAGGCCATGCCCCAGACCTCAGCCTAGTCTAAGATCGCCACCCAGATCAGTGTGGTCTCAAAGATGCAGAGGAAGAGCCAGTGGTGCTACAAGGTCAGTGACATTCTCTGCTCCACCACAGCAAGTGGCATACTCTTTTCTCTCCCATCAAGACTTATGCTCTACTGCTCTCACTCTCGCTCACTTCAGCAGCATTAACAGCCACACCTATCACTTTCAGCGCACTCATTTTCTCCCTTTCTCTCATTCCATGAGAAGGCAGCCCACAATAACTAGAAAAGGCATGGTCAGGTGGAGGAGTGCCCAACAATCAACAACTCAACTCCTATGAGGAGAGAATGCTGAGCCTGATAGGGAATTCTTGGACCATTTCTGTGGAGATGCCAAGACATCACTGTCCCATCAACTGAGTAAATATCACTTCATTCCACTGCAACTCTCACATTAACCCCACCGCCACTTGCAGCACACCACCGCTAATGATTGCCAGAGATGCCTTCTATCACTTCCATCTTGCAGGTACTGATGCCCACTATCACTATGGAGAAATAACCAGCTTTCCAAGCTATTTCTCCTCTATCTTAGATGCTGAGAATTTGGAGGCCAAGAGGGCCCATCAGCCAGACTGTCTCCTGCTCCTGCTCGGCCTCAGTCATAACAGGCCTCTATGGTGTCAACACTCAGGGATTACATCCACATGGACAGGGAGGAACAGAAGCAGCAGACAGATATGTGGGGTGCAAAACTCCTTATTGTCCAGAGGCTACAGGTTATGAGGACGCAATGTTCCAAGCTTTTGATGCAGGTATGAGGTTGGCCAAATGTACTGCCATACAGGAAGATGTGCTAGTCAGCAGTCCTTTTAACTGAGGACTGCTGACTAGCAAGGCACAAGGCCTACCTGTTTGATTGAGCTAATAGGCTCAGCCTAATTGCCAGTGCTCCCTGTAATGCAAGTCTGTGAATCTGAATGGCCTGCCAGTGGATTGGAGTGGTACCACGAAGACAGTGCAGAGCTGACAAATATAGGATGCCATTACTGGTGGAAGAGGAATTCATGCCCTAGTAACCATGTGACCTGAGATGCTACTCAGCGATGATTAATATGGAGACTTCTTGCAGTCTGCTGAAGTTGGCATGCTTCCATGTCAAGATTTAATTTCTAGCTTAGTTGGCATGTTTGGTTGCATTGGAACCTGAATATTAAAGAGGTTAATTGTGGTTTAGTGGCTCAGTGGTTAGCACTGCTACCTCACAGTACTAGGGACCTGGGTTCGATTCCAGCCTGGGGCGACTGACTGTATGAAGTTTGCACGTTCTCCCCCTGTCTGCATGGGTTTTCTTCGGGTGCTCCAATGTCCTCCCACAATCCAATGATGTGCAGGTTAGGTGATTTAGCCGTGGGCTAAAGTGATGGGGTGGATCTGGCTGGGATGGTCTTCAGAGGGTCTTGATGGGCCAAATGGCCTGCTTCCACATTGTAGGGATTCTATCATATTAATAAGGTGTTTAATGGCAATAATCCATCTTAACTGGCAACCTGTCACTGCCTAGCAAGAAACCTTCCTCTCTGTTTGGCAAAAGTATAGACAATGTGGTGAGTTCATCCCAATATAGTAACTGGACTTACCACTCTTCTCATCTGATTCTGCCACAAACCTCACTGAATGTCACATCGCTCAGGCCCCTAAAAGATTCCACCCAGTGGGTGACATTTTGTTGTTCTAACAATTCCATGTTTCATTAATAACTATAATTATTATTGTATTATATGATGCCACTACCCTAGAGTAAAGAAGGGTCTTTGAGAAATATGCAATAAGGCAAGTTGACTATGATTATTCAGTTAAGATGAAAAAAAATAAAGAGAATGTAAAAGCGTGAACCTAATCCAAATGCTCAGGTTGAAGGAAAGCATGAACCTTGGAACTGTAGACCAGCTTGATACTTATTGTCTGGAAAATACTCAACAGCAATATAAAGTATATTATCACTGCTTGTTTAAAGAGCACAAAGCCATAAGAACTAGTCAGCATGTAAAAGCAATAAACCATGCCTTTTAAAATCAATTGAACTCTCGAGAATGCAACTATTGTAGTAAATGAGCATTATCTTGTGCATACTTTGGAAAGGCATCATGATTATGATCTAAATGTGAAGTACTGAAATAAGATTAAGACCTATGCAATAAATGAAATGAGTTTGATCGCAGAAGGTGATAACAAATTAGCAATAGCTGTGCATAAGGTAGCAACTAAATGTGTTCTACAGATCCTGTATGGTCATATGGTTTGGATGAGAAATTTGTCTTATGCTAACCATTTGTCATGTATTTAATTTTCTATGTCTACATGATGAGATAGCTTTAAAAATGTGTGTGAATAAAAAGCAAATAAGCTCAGGAATACAGGAATGGGCCATTTAGCCCCTCAAACTGTTCTAACATTCATATATATTTGTTTTCAGCTGAATCCGATAATACTTTCAACATAAATCAATCATCAATTTAAAACTTAAAATTAACAATAGGTCCAGCTTTGATTGCCATTTGCTGAAGAGCTCCCAACTTCAACCAATGTTTACATAAAGGGTAATCTAATTTCTGCTGAATAGATTTATGCTCTGATTTTTACATTATACCCCCATTTGTAGATTCCCAAACCAACAAAAATAGTTTCCCTGTTGCTCTTATAATCTCCAGAATTTGATCAAATCATCCTGTAATTCTCTAAATCCCAAAGAATACTTTCCTAGTTTGTGCTATCTCATTTCAAAAATTAACACATGAACTTCAGGTATCATGCTGATAAAACTATGCTGTATTCCCTCCAATGAATTTATTCAAATCGTGATGCTGAGAACTGCTCACAATACTGCAGATGTAGTAAAACTAGGACCTTGTATGACTGAAGTATGACTTTTACCACCTTGTATATAGACATCAAAGTAGAAGCTTGTGAAATTTTAAAATAAATTAATACAGAGAAAGAGGGGAGCTACTAACAAGCTTAGCGATCTTAAAGATGGATAAATCCATAGGCCCAGATGAAATGTAACCCAGGCTGTTGAGGGAGGAGATACCTGAGGCTCCAACAATAATTTTTCAAATATACTCTGGTCACAGCTGAGAGATCATAGAGCTGGAGGGTGTTTGTCCCATTATTACAAAAAAGAAGATACTGTATACACCAGGCAACTATAGGCGAGTTAGCCTAACTTTAGTGGTGCAGAAATGTTCTAAGGGACAGAATGCATCTACATGTGGAGACACCTGGATACATGTAGATCAAGAATAGTCAGCATGAATTGTTGAGTGAAGTTCATGTTTGACAAATTTGATTAAATTGTTTGAAGAGGCAACTAGCTGCGTTAATGAGCATAGTGCATTTTGATATGGTTTACATGGACATAAGGATGGCTCTTGATAAGGTGCTAGACAAGTCAAGAAAGTAAGTGCCCATAGGAAAAGCGCAAAGTGGCATCCTGAATTCAACATTGGCTGAGAGACAGGAAGCAGAGAGTGATAGTAGAGTTATTGGAAGTCTGTTTCTGGGGTGGGGGTGCTGTTCCACAGAGCTTGTTGCTGGGGCCCTTGCTGTTTGTGGTGTACATTAATGATATAGACTTAAATGTAGGGGTATGATCAAGATGTTTGTGGGTAACATGAACATTTGTAAAGTGGTAGGTGGTCTGGAAGGATAGCCATAAACTAAACATGTACATCAATGGACAGGTCAGGTGGGTAGAGCAGTGGCAAATGGAATTCAATCAAGAAAAGTATGAGGAATTGCACTTGGGAAAAGTTAACAAGACAAGGGATTACACAATGAATGATAAGACTCTAAAAAGTACTGAAAATCAGAGGGACCTTCATATGCATATGCATAGATCCCTGAAGATAAGGTGATTCAAAAGGTATATGGGACATTTGCCTTTATTAACCAAGGCACAGAGCACATACCAGGGAGGTTATATTGAAACAATGCTGGTTAGAAAGAATGTGATGGCACTAGAGAGGGTGCAGAGGAAATATACTGGAAAGCTGCCTAGGCTGGAGGATCTGAGATGTGAGGAAAAGTTGAATAGGCTGGGGTAATATTCTTTTGAACAGCAAAGCTTAAGGGAGGACATGATTGAGATTAATAAGATAAGTGGGCTATATAGATAGGGTGAAAGTGAGGACTGCAGATACTGGAGATCAGAGCTGAAAATGTGTTGCTGGAAAAGCGCAGCAGGTCAGGCAGCATCCAAGGAACAGGAGAATCGACGTTTCGGGCATAAGCCCTTCTTCAGGAATGAGGAAAGTGTGTCCAGCA
>NC_057731.1:29453144-29483521 GCF_004010195.1 Chiloscyllium plagiosum | reverse complement strand
TCCCTTGGGGCCTTGGAGGGAAGTAAGGGGGGAGGTGTGGGCGCAAGTTTTGCATTTCTTGCGGTTGCAGGGGAAGGTGCCGGGAGTGGAGGTTGGGTTGGTGGGGGGTGTGGACCTGACGAGGGAGTCACGGAGGGAGTGGTCTTCCTGCAATCATCTTCCTGACCTCTCCGCCCCCACCCCACTCCGGCCTATCACCCTCACCTTGACCTCCCTCCATCTATTGCATTTCCAAAGCCCCTCCCCCAAGTCCCTCCTCCCTACCTTTTATCTTAGCCTACTGGACACACTTTCCTCATTCCTGAAGAAGGGCTTATGCCCGAAACGTCGATTCTCCTGTTCCTTGGATGCTGCCTGACCTGCTGCGCTTTTCCAGCAACACATTTTCAGCTATATAGATAGGGTGGTTAGGAAGACACCTTTTTTTCATTTGTGGGTCAATAACCAGGTGGCATAAATTTAAGGTAAGAAGTGGAAAGCTGAAGAGAAGCCCCTTTGCCCTGAGAATGGTAGGGGCTTGGAAATCACTGCCTGACAAAGTGGTTGAGTCAGAAACTTATGTAACATTTAATCAGTATTTAATTAATCAGTTATGTTGCCCTAGCCACCAAGGCTATGTGGCAAAAGTTGGAAAAAGTGTTACTGTAATAAGAGCTTTGTTAATTGGCACAGACACAATGGGCAAAATAGTTTCTCTCTGTGTTCTGGATAGCTATGTGTCTAGGAGTATTCTAGAAGTAGTTTGAATTTTAATGTGGGCGTCTGTGACCACACTGAAATGGAAAACAGGAATTATGAGCACCCATTCAAGGATGGTCCAATGAAAAAGAGAAAAAGGCATGGGTATGATTATCATGTATTTATTGAAGGTTAACTGAACATTGTTAACAAAGTGAATTGACCTTTAAAATCTATCTCCACATTATCCCATTTACAAGTTAAAAAGAAGTTAACCTAGCTTGTGCAAATCTTTTGGTGAGGCCTTATTTGAAATGATACGTATCTCCATCTCATTTCAATTTGCTACATCTTCATGGTAGGATCAGCATTCTTACTGGATTATCACTTACCCTCAGCAAGCTAGTGGACAAGGTGTATTAGGAGTATAATCAGAGGTATATTTGCTTGTACCCGAATGGGTTGCACACACACCAAACGCTATTCAAATGTGCAAATACCCCACCACAGTAAAATGTCAGTAGCGTACCTTCACCCGTTTGACTTCACCAAGCAACCTCTAGTTGTGACTGTGCTCTGGTGATGCCAAATTGTCGTGCAGCACAGAAATAATTTTAAATTATTGGAAGCTGATGGAGCACGCACAACATATCAGGCATGCGAACAGTCGAAACAACCCACACAGCAACACTAACAATGTTTCTTGTAGTGTGGATATATTCTGAATTAAAGTGCTAATATGTAACTGTAACTGTAGGCATTTCAGTTAAATACACCATGTCTTGGACACTTAGATATTTCCACTGTCTGTCAAAAATATTGGAAATCAAGCTCTGTGGGTTCTTATTTCAATCTACTAAGGACAAACTAGAAAAATGGTAAGAAATCCCAGCCCCTGCAAAATTCACATTTTTAATAAAATGTTTCAAAGCAGAAGTATTTGAAATGAACAATAATATAAATTCTGTTCAAAGATTTGTTTGAAACTCTGCTGACATTTCACTTCTCTGCTGAATATTTAAATTTTCTATACTGTTTTGATTAACAGCTTGCGGGAAGTGATTCATTTCATATTAGCTGTCGTAACAGATTTTTTTTGTCATTTACAGCATATTCATTAAGGTCACTGTCACAAAGCTTACTATCAATTGTTTTTTGAAAAAAATTGAATTATCTATGTTAATTATTGTCATCTGATGCACTGTTTTCATAGATTGTCTCATATACGCTTTTTTTGTACTGCCTGAAACACTAATGTGATTTTTGTTTCTCCATCAGCCTAAATAAATATTTAGTAAAAGTTTAGTTTGATTTAGATCATTTTTACTTTGCTGGATTCCGTTATATCCCACTGCCCACAAGATGCATGCAGACATAAACAGTTTAACAGTGAGTGAAGATTCATCAGTTCTAAAGAGTCAAACCGAACTCAAACATTAATTCTGTTTTTCTCTCTGCAGATGCTGCCAGACGTACTGAGGTCCTCCAGTATTATGTTTTTATTTGACATTTCCAGTATCTGCCTTATCTTGCATTATGGGGAGGATTAATCTATTTTTAAGCTTATATAGGTACAGGAGTTGATAACTAATAATGGAACAGATCAGTCAAAATGAAGACTCCAAGGGCAATTAATTTCAAGTCTAACTTCCAATATTATTTCTTATTTTTGTAGGCCTCAAAAATAGGATGTTGCACTATAGTAATCTTTAAATAACAGAAAATGTTTATGAGGGTGAAACAAAGCATTTGGGGAATGAGTAGGTATTATAATGTCTTTGAGAGAAAGGGGAAAGAAAGCAAGGCATAATGATCAAGGAACAAATTTGAGAAGATGGAGCAAATAACTGCTTATCAGGTGAGAAATGGTCTACAATTATTTGTAGCTCAACCTGAGCTGCAAATCTTCTCAAAACTCGCTAATTATTTTAACCTTCCATGATTCTATGCAAACTCATAGATACAATGACACAATTAAAATATGTTACAATAGTCCACAAAGTATTGCTGCTCACACACAGCATGTTACTGTGACTGCCTGTGAATGTTTAAGGCATAATTGTAGGAATCACCATCCAATTTCTGAATGCAGTCAGATTAAATTCCTCTGCTATTTTTGTACAGGCAACAAGCCATTTAAGCTGACAAATGCTTCTGGTAAAACAACAACAAAAAAATTGACATGGATGAAATTTGCACAACACTAATGGTAATCTGTCACCTTCAGAAATGGAAAGTTGCATGAAAGCCAACTTAGGTCTGAATTAGAAAAGCATATAGCTGTGGGCTAATTGTTAATTACTATTTCTTTGCTCATTACATTCATGCACATGTTTCACACTTACTTCCTGCTACTGTGTGCCATGATGCCCCATTTATGGTTCCATCTTCTTTAGCAAAATCATCTGTGTGGCATACTCTTCTATTTGCATCTGTCATGAGACGGTGAGTGGAAGCATAAGAAAAAGCCAGCCACCGGAAAACATGATCATCTGGCGTGGCAGAGTATTCATGGACTTTTGTGCTAAACCGTGTCATGTCGAACGGATATGTCACAACCAATTCTCCACCTTGTAAATTTCCACCCAAAACAAATGGAATTTTTTCCATCCAGGCAATGACTGCACGTGTCTCAACAGCTACCTGTAAAATCAATTATTTTCAATCAGAATTTAGTCAAATACTTTATGCAGAATAAGAAAGATGTGCAGCTCTCATTAACTCCTGATATCCTGAATATATATTCTTACAAATACTTGATACATACTCCAAGGATTTAGATAAGCTAAACTGTCATTAAACTGCACACATGTTCATGCCCTTCTCCCTCAAAACCTACAATAAAAACAAATGTTAATGCCTTGCTCGAGACCGATATCATGCATAAATCATTAGTTTTCTTTTTGGGAATAGCTGGATAGGCAGAGCTTGCTTACACAGGAGTTTAAAATCCTGAGGGGTGATTTGATTGAATTGTACAAGATCCTGAAAGGAAGGACGTTTTAAAGTTAGGGACTTCCTTTTTAGGACACTGATAAGGATTTTTTTCTCTCAGAGACTTTGAAATTCTGTCTCAGAACGTGTTAGAGGTGAGGTTATTGAATACATTTTAGGGCAAGGGAGGACAGATTTTTGTTAGGCAAGGGAATTGAAGGTTATTAGGGAGATGGAAATGTGGAGTGGGGTTTGAGAAGATTTGCAGATCAGATTGAGGTTCTGGATGTAAATTTGCTCGCTGAGCTGGAAGGTTTGTTTTCAGGTGTTTCGTCACCATACTAGGCAACAGTGAGCCTCCGGTGAAACCTGGGAATGTGGAATTTGAAACACAAACAAATCAGCTGTGATCTTATTTAATGTTCAAGCAGGCCTGAAGGGCCAAAGGCTTCTGCTCTTTTTTTATGAGTCCATATGGCACTACATGAAGAGAAAGATTAATATGTCTGTCTAGCTGTTCTTCATTGATACTCAGTGGATGCAAAACCAAACAAAACTATAGTTTTCTAATTGTAAAGATAGTAATTGTAATGATAATGTAAATGTGCTTCTGAGGTAAGCTGTGGTGTGCCTGTGACTTCAGTAACCTGTGTTAGTACTTTTCTGGGAGACTGGAACCTCTACTGCGTGCAGTATTGCTGTTTTGTAGCCTTACCATCATATACAGTCTGCTAATAAGCATTGTATAAAAGTAACTCAGACGTCTGGCCTGTGCTTGCTATGAAGACCCACAGAACACAGACTGGAAGACTAATTAATCACAAAATATATTTAAAGACTTGTCCAATTCTGATATAAGCCATTTTCAACCAAAACAAAGTATGGTTAAAAACAAAACAGCAGTTCCTCACAAAATTGTATATGCAGGTTAAATAAATGTAAAGCCTTCTGTGCCACTGTCTCAGAGTTGTAGGTTGACTTGTAATGACTTTGGTAGAGTCAAACTTCGAAATGTAAAACATTAATTAACTCTCTATAGAAGAAACTTTGAGATTTAGTGCACTCCAACTCTGACAATCAAAGTTGCTGCTTGCAGTATCATTATACCCGATGGAGGTAGTTGAACCCAATAATAAGATCACCACTAATCCTGGTAGAATTGGGAACTGGGTATGAATTGAGGGATGGGGGATTCAGTTCACTTTGATATTTATTTCTTGTCAAAACTCTACAAGTATAGTGGTCTGTTATTGAAAGGTTCTTTGTGACTCATCTTTCATATTCTGATAGCTCACAATCAAGGAGGAGTCAAAAAAGTGGGGGAATAGGGGAGGTCCAAATACAAGTTTACAGATGCTGAACTTCACATCACTCTTCAAGAAGCCCACAGTGGAGAGGTTGCCTGCTGGACTTACAGGAAAGGATGCCCTGAAATCACATGAAGGAAAGAACAGAGGCACAGGCTTCTCTCCCCATCAGCGTAGCCCACAATAGGTTCTTAAGACATAGCTACCTCAGCTCCAAATGCCTCAAATTACAGTCCTTGCAGCTGCCTTACATGGCATTGGCCTATCTGAGAAACCTATCTGCAGTATGAGGATGAGAAATGCATACCTAGTGAAAGCAATAATAAGCAGCTTGGAAAACGCACTATAAAATATAAATCACGTTGCATTTTTAGTTAGATTGACTATCTGATGATAGAATTTAAAAAATGACCTCTGGTAGGTGTGAAATTGAATTGTTAACAGTAGTGGTCAAAAAAGGCAAATATACACACAGTTATAGAAATATGGTTTTGCAGCATAGAAAAAGGCCCTTCAGCCCATCATGTTCTTCTCAGTCATCAAGCACCTACTTACTTTAGTCTCACTTTTCAGCACTTAACCTTGTATGCGATGACATTTCTAATGTTCATCCAAACACACTTATGTGTGATGGTTCTCTCCTCAAAGACCTTTCAGGCAGTGAGTTCCACAAACTTCCTATCACCTGGGTGAAAATATTCTTCTTTAAATTCTCTCTAAAACTCCTGACTCTTTACTTAAATGTTTGCTCCCTTGGTTATTGATTGCTTTACTAAACAGAAAGATTTTTTTCCTAGCTTGCCTCTCATAATTTTGTACACTTTGATCAGATCTCTCCATCGGCTTTTCTGCTCAAAGGGAAATGACCCCCACTTATCTCAACTCTCATCATAGCTCCAGTCCAGGCAACATCCTCATCAATCTCTTTTGCATCCTCTTCAAGGCAATCATCTAGACCCTATAATGTGATGATCAGAACTGCGTACAGTACTCCAATTATAGCCTAACTATCATCTTATAAAGGTAAAGTCACCATTGTCTTTTTAAACCAGATAGGGCAGCTCTCTAATTAGAGAGAGACAACTGGTGGTGGTTTTTACCTGAGGGTCATCATGCCTCAAGCAGCAGGAGAGATTGAGTAGAAAAGTCCTTCATGATAACCTCAGCTGGTGTGGGAACTGAATCCGCATTGTTAGCATCACTCTGCATCTCAAACTATCGTCCAACCAACTCACCTACCTGGTTCCCCACTAATAACTTATACAATTCCATCATAAACACCACTCTTGTATCTAATGTCTTTAATGCTAAAAGCAAGTATCTCATTTGCCTTCTTAACTGTCTTAGCCACGTATCCTCTTGTCCTGTTGCTTTCAAGGATCTGTGGACTTTTTAAAATTAATTTTTATTAATTTATTGCTCATCCCTAATTGTCCAGAGGGCAGTTAAGAGTCAACCACATTGTTGTTGATCTGGAGTCACATGTACACACCTGGTTGGAGTCTCATGTGCATAATACCAAGGACCCGCTAACTATCCTAAGGCCCTGCCATTCATTGTGTACTCCTTTGCCTTGATAGCCCTCTCATAATGCCTCACACTTTGCCTCATTAAATTCCATTTGCTACTATTCTGGTCATCTGACCAGCCTAACTACATCACCATGTAGTCTAAGGAGATATGGAATATACAGGGAACATTTTGAATTAACCAAATTCAGAGAAAAGTAGTTAATTTGTTCTACTGTTAATGATCTCCCTATTATTTTGGAATTGTGACCAGCGGAGGGAATAGAAGCAAACACAATGTGAGAGAACTGCTTCTCAGCAGACTGCAGAGTCTCTCCAGCTCGACTGATATCGGAAAACCTTACCCTCATGTCCTTTAGTTCTGTGATTTTGCTGGATGCTTGGTGTAGCATTTGTCCCTTTACTGTGACATCCCCTTTTCATTGTTCCTATCCATTTGCTATATGCAGAGATTTCCACTGAGAGCCCATGCTATCCACATTACTCCTGATGTTTTGTGCAACTGTTTGGGTTCTGTCTAAAACCTGCAAATTATCATTTTGGCAATATAACACTGAAGAGGAATAATTGGCTTAAGAATCCATACAAGGTAGCTGGCATTTAAAATGGAAAAATTCATTGCTGCAAATAGAAAACTTGTCCAAGGTTTGGTTAAGCACAATATTAAAAACATTGCAAATGCTATAATTCACCCAGAGTAAAGTTACAGTAAATGGATCATTCACTCAAATGGATTTAGACATCTATAACTAGAAACTAAACGGTATTTATTGGTCAGAATTTCATTTATTTGGGGAATTCTTGCCATTTTATTATTTGTTCTAACAATATGAAGGCAAGTGAGCCTGCATTTTAATAAGCATTGTGCACTGAGGTCAGGTATGTTGCCTCAGTTGCCAATAAAATAATTAAAGAATATAGAAAATGAATTATTTTATAAATATATTTGCAAAGCTGACATTGGCATGCACACGTGTGGATATTCACTGCTGACCCATCTGTTTTACATTTACTTACACTTGCTACTGAACTCATTTAACTTGACTCATTTCAGACTGATGAATAATTTTCAGGTCAACCTGCTGAGTATGTCTTGAATGTGAAAGATAATTGATTGAATGTAACTCGAAATCTAATAGGAGAACTGCCTTAAGTTTGGCTCAAAGTATAGCATGTAGTTAAACTGTGAACTAGGAAAGAGTTTTCTGAATTAAACCAAGAATGTTTATCCAAACAAAACAGTGATAGGAGCTGTCAGAACTATAGGCCCAAGATGGATTTTAAGTTGCTAAACACAGATGTCCTTCTGATTTGAACCAGTGTTTGCTTGCTTTCTTAGTAAAAACATGAGAAAGCAGGATATAAATATATGTATGGACATTACTAGGCACCAATCCTTCATAAATTTTAAAATCACTGTGGATACCAACAGAGAGACTTCAACACACCATTCTAATTGGTCAATAAAATTGAAGCTTATTTAAGAAAAAAAGTTATATTTGTGTTTTTTTGTCTTTCATTATTGCCCTTCATTCTTAGTTTAGCTTGAATTGTTTGAGTAGCTTTAGCAATAGGAAGTTTAGGAATTCCATCTCTTGTTTTATTTTATTATATGGGAAACACTGTCTGGCCAACATTGGTTGCCCATTCCAAATTGCCCAGGAGACTGTGGTAGAGAGCTGCCTTCTTAAACAACTGTAATGCCTTTGGTGTAGATAGACACACAATGCCATTAAGCAGAGAGTTTCAGGATTTTGATCCAATGACACTGAAGGAATGGTGGTCTACCTCCAAGTCAGGTTGGGGAGTGGCTTAGAGGGGAAATCGCTCATGTTGGCATTCCCATGTCTTTGCTGTCTTTATCCTTCTGAAGAATAATGGTTATGCATTGGAAGGCACTGTCTAAGGAACCTTGGTGAACTTCTACAGTTCACCCTGAAGATATTACACTCCTCTGCTACTGAGCATCAGTAGTGGAGGGATTGGATGCTTGTGGATTTGGTACCAAACAAACAGGGCACCTTCGTCCTGATGGTGCCAAGCCTCTGGAATGTTGTTGGATCTGCACTCAGCCAGACAAATGTAGAGTAATCCATCCCACTCCTGTCTTGTGCACTGTAGACGGTAGGCAGGCTTTGAGAAGATGGGAGGTAAGTTACTTGCTGACCTGCTCTAGAAGCCAAAGTTCAAGGTCAATGGTGACCCCGGGTTGATGGCAGTGGGAGATTCAGTGATGTCTGTGTCATTGAATTTCAAGGGCAATGGTTAGAGTTTCTTTTAATGGAGATGGTCACCCCCTGCACTTGTGTGGCACAAATGTCATTTGCTAATTGTCAGCATAAATTTGGTAATTGTCCAGGTCTTGCTGCATTTGGACATGTATGGCTTCAATCAAAAATGGTCCTGAACATTGTGCATTCATCAGCAGAAATCCTCACTTCTGACCTTATAATGGAGGAAAGGTCATTGATGAAGCAGCTGAAGATGGTTGTGCATGGCACACTACTCTGAGGAACTCCTGCAGAGAAGTACTGGAGCTGGGATGACTAACCTCCAATAACCACAACCACCTTCCTATGTGATAGGTATGGCCCTAATGACTGGAAGTATGTCCCCAATTCCCAATGAAGACTATCTGGAACATGTAGAAGGCTGTGGAAATTTAGAGGAGAGAAATTATAACAGAAAGGGAAAGTTTGCAGAAGTTTGCGATTAAGTTTATCACTTAAGACGTATAAGTTCAGGGAAGGCAAGATACAATCCAGCATCAGGTAACTCAACATCAGTTAGCAGTGCCAGTCTATAACTCACACAACAGCTCAGACTTCAGGAGGAACAAGAGAGCTAGGAGTTCCCAATTATTCTAATCACTCAGAGGTCTGTACCATGCATGAAAAAGAAAGAGGAGCCAGTTCATGATTGCCAGCTCATCAAAATGAGGTGGTACAAATTCTCAAACGGGTAGTAAACAAAATCATAGAGACTGTATTGTATTCAATGACTTACTAATTTTTCAGATACTTAAGAATTTTAAACCAAAACTAATCTCAGCAAATTATTTCAGACTCAGACATTGGTCTCAACTATGAATTTATAAACGATGAGCAGTTAATGCTGCATTCCTATACTTGGCTGACCTTATAATCTCTGCAGTTTATTTTACAGTTTACCCCAACAAAATATGCAAACTCACTTTTAAGTGCTCATGCTAATGTTAATTAATAATTTGCTAGTTCATAACCTTTTTACCTTCTTTAATAATAGGCTTAACTGATTCACAAACGAGGTTGTGCAGAGCCTGATGAGCGGTTGGTAGTGTAAATACTAATTCAATTCAAACTGTGACATGCCAACTTTGAACATAATTAAATTGTAGGCATTGGCATGGTGGTAAACCTCAGATGATTCTTGGATGAGGTGTCAACATGAAGGAGCTAAGAATCTGACTGGTGTTACTGATGAATATTTTGGCTGTGTATCAATCCAAGTGTTTTTATTATTCTCAAATATGTAAACTTCTTCCATAAAAGCCACTGCCAGAATGATCCTGCCCAGAAACAGCAATAACTTTACTTTAATTATCTGTTTTCTTTACTGTGACATCAAAATCCCAACTTGCTCATTTTATCTTATGCCTCTGAAATAATATTTTCCTAGAATCTCTTCAGGGTGGAAGCAGGCCATTCAGCCCACACTGACCTTCCCATGGTTGGTCCACTTTACAGCCCTGTACACTATGGCCAATCCATCTACTCTATACATCTTTGGAAGGAAGCCCATACACTCACACAGAGAATGTGCAAACTCCAAATAGACAGTTGCTGAGGCTAGAATTGAACCTGGGTCTCTGTGAGGCAGCAGTGTTAACTATTGAGCCACTGTGCTGCCCAAGGGGCAGCTACCTTGAATAATCTGTACTGATCTGTTTTTATTTAATTTTACTTGTTTTCTGGACATTTTAAAGGAACAAATATCATTATTTCAAGCATCTGATAGTCAGCAAGGTTCTCCTGCATTGTGCACCCTTCAAAGCTGGTTCGGTTCCAGATCTTGTCAGGCAATCACCACCGGCTTCTTTCAATAGGAAAGGTGTTTGGATTGACCCATTTTGCCATGCTGTATGCAATCTGCCTACATTTTAATGAATGGACAAAAACGCCTCCTTACCTCCCTCCCACTCCCAGCTGTTTCACATTTTAAAGTTCCTGTGACAGATTGTGTTTTAGAGTCATTTGGATTCCCTGTTAATCCTTAGATTCCAGGTTTGTGATTCACTATCTTCATCATTGTGCTTGTTACTTGTCATCAAAATGTACTGATTAACCCCAATTTTCCCTTTTCTTTATTCACTCATGCGGTGTATGTGTGTGTGTGAGTGCGTGTGTATGTCACTGATTGGGCGTTGCCCGGGAGAAGGTGCTGGGGAGCTGCCTTCTTGAACCGCTACAGTCCATGTGCTGTAGGGATAGCCTTACCATGCTATTAGGGAGGGAGTTCCAGGATTTCACCCCAAAGCGACTGAAGAAACAACAACATATTTCTATGTCAGGATGGTGAGTGACCTGGAGGAGAACTTGCAGATTCCTATATGCTTTAATTTTGCTAACCAACCTGCTGAGGGGACTTCTACCAAAGCCTTTGGAAAATTCAAGTATACTATGCACATCAACTCCTTTTTATCAATTTTGTTAGTACTATCAAAAACTCCAACAAGTTCATGAAGCATGGATGGGTTGGACCGAAGGATGTGTTTCCATGCTTACATCTCTATGACTCTATGACTCATTACTTTTGATTCATAAATCCAAGCTGACTCTGCCCAATAATGTTACATAGAGGATGACTTTGTCCCTGTAACCAACATTTTATTGGGATGCAGTCTTCAAGCAAGTTGATCATTGTCAATTGGAAAAAAATCCAAAATCTTTCAGAATTTGAATGGATGCAAGTTATCCAAAAGAGTTTTCTTTCCCTGTAGGGATTGTAATTTTGTAATCTCAAGATTTATTTCGAGCTGTGATGTATAGTCATTCCTACTTCCTCCTAAAGGGGTCTGGCCAAGATCTATCTTCTGTTATTGTCTTAATTTTGTACCCTATTTGCCTAAATGCTCCATCAAGAAGACTACAGTTGACCGAAAGAAATATATGCACAGCTGTCTACTAAGAACTAATGCTGAGGAGATCTTTAGGTACAGATTTTCTGATGAGTGACAATACGACATAGATTGTCACTCCAGCCCTTCTTTTTCAGGAAAGAATGGAGCTCTGCAATTCTGAGAGAAGATTCCACTCTAGTCTAGCTTAGAAATGCAGAGCCATACTTCATTTCTGACTGTTCTTCCATTGCACAGAACTGTCAAGGGAAGGCTAACCAGACTCTCTTTTCACAGCAGTCAGCTGTTGTATTCTGACAGTCATTCTGATACCTAAAGTCAAACCATAAGTCATTGTGAAGGTAGGGTGCTATTTGTTAGGGGGACAGGGCATCAGGTAAATAAGAAGCCAAGCAGGTATATTGCTAGGTAAGTAGGATGCCAGGTGGATAGCATGCCAATTTGATATGGTGCCAGCTGGGGTAGGGGCAAAGTGTCAGTGTGCAAGATGGCAGGGATGTTTTCAGGGTCAATTCAAAAGGCAGTCTGTGGCAAATCTAGGCCATGTGTAGGGTGAAAAAAAAATCTAGAAGCCGTTTCAATCTTAGGGAATGTGGTTGCTATATATGGAGACAGTCTCCTTGTCATAATCCAGTTTTATCTTATACTGGGATTATGCCATTGAATCTGTGGTAGTTGGGGCACAGACGGTAATGACTACCCAATAATAATTATCATCAAAGGGTGCTGTGCCCGAATTTGCCAGTTTTGTGGCGTGAAATTGAGTTTGCCTCCTGGCAACAAGTGGTCGGTCAGTCTGTCTGTCTGTCTGTCTATCTATCTACTTCTGGAAATGTGTTGCTGGAAAAGCGCAGCAGGTCAGGCAGCATCCAGGGAACAGGCGAATCGACGTTTCGGGCATAAGCCCTTCTTCAGGGCTTTCAACCTATCTATCTACTTCTGTCTTAAAAAAATTAGAGATTCTGCATCCACTTCCTTTTGAGGAAGGGAATTTCAAAGAATCCTCAGAGCAAATTGTTTCCTCATCTCTGAATGGGTGAGCACTTATCTTTAAACTATGATTCCAAGTTATAGATTGGCCTACAAGAAGAAACATCCTTTCAGCATCCACCCATTCATGTCTCCTCAGGATCTTCTATGATGTAGACCACCATGACTCTAACATCCTTCTGTAAGTACAGTAAGCTGTACACAAAACACCAGATGCAGTCTCACCAATGCCCTGTATAATTGAACCATAATCTTCCTAATCTTGAATTCAACTCCTCTTGCAATAAAACATTCTATTCATTTTCCTGATTATTTGCTGATAGCTTGTACGTATAGATGAGCATCGCATTGACAATGAGAAGAAACATCCATATTACTAAATTATCTTTCTTTGGTTACTTTCCTAAAGATATATCACTGGGTTAAAATAGCATTTGTTAGCAATACCGTGACACTACAATTTCTATGAGGTGGTAAATTGAGTGCCCTAAGTTAAAAAACTTATAATTAGATTAGTTCATTTGTCATGGTTTTGAACAACCTTGGGTGATTACACATGAACACTGAGCACTGAAAAACCGCTCTACATCCAGTCAGATAAAGCCAGCACTAAAGGAAAATTTGTTCAACCAAGCTTACTGATCATAGATGCAGAAAACTACATCTGTTCATAAAACATGTTTGTCATAGACTCTGTTCAGTTTGTCAAAAACATGACTTGTGAACATACTGCACAGATATATGCAGACTGAAATGCAAGTGCTGCAGCATCACCCTTTTCACCAGAGGGCAGATTCCACAGCACCAGCAATTACATAAAAACAACTGTTGTTTACAAGTTTCAACCACGACTTTCTTTTCTGGCTTCCCAACTTCTGCCGATGTATGTGGAAAGTCAATTCAGATGTGTTATGTGTAAACTACTGAGTTGATTGTATGGGCTTGGTGTTTAGTCATTCCCACCCAGCGTAAATAGTAGCATGTGCCACAGCAATTTCTACGTTTCCCTGACAACAGTGTTTCCTGCAAGTGTAGAAGCAAAGCATCAGTCCTTTGAGTGATTCTCAAGTTCTTCAGGTAAGTGTTTAATACAACAGCCAGATTTCAGTGGAAGTGCCCTGGTGAGTGGGAATGTGATGGTGAGTTGCAGTGCTGTTGTAGAAAATAAATGTTTAATGAGTACTTTGCATTGGTATTCACCAAGGAGAGGGACATGATAGATGTTGAGGTTAGGGATAGATGTTTGATTACTTTAGGTCAAGTTGCCATAAGGAGGGAGGAAGTGTTGGGTATTCTGAAAGGCATTAAGGTCGGCAAGTCCCCAGGTCCGGATGAGATCTATCCCAGTTTATGGAGGGAAGCGAGAGAGGTAGTAGCTGGGTCTTAACAGATATCTTTGCAGCATCCTTGAACACAGGTGAGGTCCCAGAAGGCTGGAGAATTGTTAATGTTATCTCCTTGTTCAAGAAAGGTAGCAAGGATAATCCAGGTAATTATAGACCGATGAGCCTGACATCAGTGGTGGGGTAGCTGCTGCAGAAGACACTGAGGGATAGAATTTATTTACATTTGAAAGAAGATGGCTTATCAGTAAAACAGCATGGGTTTGTGCAGGGGAGGTCATGTCTTACCACTTTAATAGAATTCTTTGCGGAAATAACAAAGTTGATTGATGAGGGAAGGGCTGTAGATGTCATATACATGGACTTCAGTAAGGCATTTGATAAGCTTCCCCATGGTTGGCTGATGGAGAAAATGAAGTCACATGTGGTCCAGGGTGTACTAGCTAGATGGATCAAGAACTGGTAGGGCAACAGAAGACAAAAAGTACTGGTGGAAAGGAGTTTCTCAAAATAGAGAACTGCGACCAAAATAGAGAACGCTTCCCTCCGTAAACTGGGATAGATCTCACCCGGACCTGGTCACAGGGATCCATGTTGGGACCACTGTTGTTTGTGATGTATATAAATGATCTGGAGGAAGGTATAGGTGGTCTGATTATCAAGTTTGCAGATGACACTAAGATTGGTGGACTAGCAGGTAATGAAGGGGACTGCCAGGGAATGCAGCAGAATATAGATAGGTTGGAGAATTGGGCCGAGAAATAGCAGATGGAGTTCAATCCGGGCAAATGTGAGGTGAGGCATTTTGGAAGATCCAATTCAAGAGCAAACTCTACAGTAAATGGAAAATCCTTGGGGAAAATTGATGTACAGAGAAATCTGGGTGTTCCGGTCCATTGTACCCTGAAAGTGGCAACGCAGGTCGATAGAGTGGCTAAGAAAGCAGACGGCAGGTGTTCCTTCAATGGACCGGGTATTGAGTACAAGAGTTGGCAGGTAATGCTACAGTTGCATAGGACTTTGGTTTGGCCACATTTGGAATACTGCATATAGTTCAGGTCACCACATTACCAAAAGGATGTGGATGCTTTGGAGAGGGTCAGAGGAGGTTCACTATGATTTTGCCTGGTATGAAGGGTGCTAACTATAAAGAGAGGTTGAGTAGATTAGCATTATTTTCATTAGAAAGATGGAGGTTGGGGAGGAACCTGATTGAGGTCTACAAAATCATGCGAGGTATAGACAGGCTGCATAGCAAAAAGCTTTTTCCTAGATTCGGTAACTCAATTACTCGGGATCATGAGTTCAAGGTGAGAGGGGAAAAGTTTAAGGAAGATATGCATGGAAAGTTCTTTACGTAGAGGATGTTGGGTGCTTGGAACGCATTTCCAGTGGAGGAGGTAGAGGCTGGCATGATAGCATAATTTAAGATGTATCTAGACAGATACATGAATGGGCAAGGAGCAGAGAGATACAGATCCTTAAAAAATAGGTGACAGGTTTAGAGAGAGAATCTGGATCTGCGCAGGCTAGGAGGGTCGAAGGGCCTGTTCCTATGCTGTAATTTTCTTTGTTCTTTGAGCATGCTTTTGGGATGAGGTATCTGAAGTGTAATTTTTATAACAGCTGGTGTGATTAACATGAAAAATCTTTTTAAAACAAAAATTTTTACCTAGTTAATTTTGCTTATACTCTATTTAGCTGCCATTCTGTCCATCTTCTGGCTATGAAGCTGATCTCCAATAATTTATCTTACCAATTTGTTATTGGAAACATCATATCCAAACAATCATTCTATACGTGCATAGATCCACCACTTACAGTGGCGTTGTCAGATAAGTACCACTCAGGAATGGGTAGGTGATGGTTATTCACATTCTTGTATCCTCTTCGGCGTTCCTCTCCTTCCCAAAGAACAGAATTGAGGTCAGGAAAATTGTGCATGATATCAACGCCATCATGAGTCCAACGGCCCAAAGACCAGCCTACTAATTCGGAACCCTAAAATTCAACATAAGAGAGTCATCACATTCTGGACAGAATGGGGACCAAAGGTGAATTTGTAAAGTTCAGTTCACGTAAGTATAAATAGGGAGCAACAACTCCTGGAAGTTTAATGAAAAGTTACCACTTCATAAGCTTTTTCATATCCATCAGGATTAACAGAAGGCAAGAAATGGATTCTAGTCTCCTCAACAAGATGCTTGATTCGTGGATTCCCTGCCAAATACTCTTGGCACATGAACTGCATCAATAAGAGGAGCAGCTCACGTCCAAGAACTTCATTGCCGTGAGCTCCTGATGAGTAATGGAACTCCGGTTCACCTAGTTCGGACAAACAGAAGCAAAAATTACTTCAAGCAGAACTAAAAGTAAACGAAGCATTACTTATCCCAAATATTTTAAATTTATTTTCTTTGGTACATTCATCATTGGGCTATTGTATGCAGTTAACATTTAAGCTAGAAAAGTCATAAGTTACACAATTCTATTCCCTGGGTGGTTAGTTTCTTGGACTCCAACTAAGGGTAACTGGCTATTGTCGGGAGCAATGTCTAGTATGTTTGCCACTTCTAGGAAATTACTTTTGGAAAGAAAATGTCAATATTTCATATAATATGCTGCTTGCTTCAAGTTGCTTGCTTTATGTTAGGGGTTTCAACATTGTTTACTTTCAGGTGAAAGCTTCTTTTATTTGATCAATACTCCAATCATTTTTACCATTCATGAATTAGATCACAAGATCAATTTAGATTGAAAGGAGCTTTCATTCATTCCAGTAATTCTCACCTTTCTAAAATACCTCCCTATAACATTTCAACAAACAGTAATCAGTGAATTGAATGAAATTTCCATTTCAAACCATGTGAAGCTGTACCTCTTTATTTCAAATCATAGAACTCAACTCCATTTATTTGGAAACATTAAGTTATTGATTTATTGACCATTCTAAACTGGAGCCGTATAAATATTGGGGAATTTATTTTGGATAAACTTTTCAAAGTTTAAAAGAAGTTGGATCCTGAGTAATTGCTGTTTTGTCAATTCCATTAGCGATGGATGCTGGTGCCTTTTGGCAACTCAAAATTGCAGTTCTCCGGTTTGGGAATTGAGAGGGAATTTCTCCCGCTCCATTTTAATGGATTTTCTTTCTGGTTTCTATCTGGTGGATTGTGTTAAATTGATCCTATTGTTTGTAATTTAATATATTTTGTAAAAAGCAAGTAAATCTTATATACCATTACTCAGAAAATTATACAACATGTATATTTAATGGCCGGAGTGTTTGTATTGTGCAGTCTATTTTCATTATGAAATGATCTCTTGTAAAGTCTTGATTTCTGTTCAGTAGAGTATCCAGAGTTATACTGCTTGTTAAAATCTCTTCAAAATGAGTGTAATCTCATGATCAGTTGCAGTTCAGTGCACTAGACTTATTTTTCTGAGATATACTCTGTTGAATTGGTTAGTAAGTTTGCAGATGACACTAAAATTTGAGGTGTAGTGGACAAAGAGGTTACCTCAGAGTACAATGGGATCTTGACCAGATGGGCCAATAGGCAAATGGAAATGGAATGGCAGATGGAGTTTAATTTAGATAAATATGAGGTGCTGCATTTTGGAAAGGCAAATCAGGACAGGACTTATACACTTAATGGTAAGGTTCTAGGGAGTGTTGCTGAACAAACAGACCTTGGAGTGTAGGTTCATAGCTCCTTAAGGTTGAGTTTCAGGTAGATAGGATAGTGAACAAGGCATTTGGTATACTTACCTTTATTGGTCAGTGCATTGAGTACAGGAGTTGGGAGGTCATATTGTAGTTTACAGGATATTGGTTCGGCCATTTTTGGAGTATTGCATGCAATTCTGGTTTACCTCCTACAGGAAAGATATTGTGAAACTTGTACAGGGGGTTCAGGAAAGATTCACAAGAGGGTTGCAAGGTTGGAGGGTTTCAGCTTTAGGGAGAGACTGAATAGGCTGGGGCTATTTTCCCTGGAGCGTCGGGGTCTGAAGGGTGACCTTATACCTTATAGAGGTTTGTAACATCATGAGGGCATGAATAGGATAAACAGGCAATGTCTTTTCCCTGGGGTGGGCGAGTCCAAAACTAGAGGGAGTAGGTTTAAAGTGAGAGGGGAAAGATACAAAAGGGACATAAGGGGCAACATTTTCATGTATGTGGTGCGTATATGGAATGAGCTGCCTATGAAGTGGTGGAAGCTGTTACAATTACAACATTTAAAAGGCATCTGGATAGGTATATGAATAGGAAGGGTTTAGAGGTATATGGGCTAAATGCTGGCAAATGGGAAAAATTTATACAGGATATCAGTTTGGCATGGACGAGTTGGACCAAAGGGTCTGTTTTTGTACTGTATACGTCTATGACTGTCTGACTCTAATTCCTATTTTTCCAGAACTGAGCTCAGGAAAACAGAAATTGTACAATTGACCCTCCAGAAGTTAGCCCACTTTAATTATTTTTAATCAACCTGTTTGGACATATTGTGATATCCTTCCAGGCAGTTGGGAGTTGAATCAGACCTTTTGAGCCAGAAGTGTGTGGGCGGCACGGTGGCTAGCACTGCTGCCTCACAGCGCCCGAGACCCGGGTTCAATTCCCGCCTCAGGTGACTGACTGTGTGGAGTTTGCACATTCTCCCCATGTCTGCGTGGGTTTCCTCCGGGTGCTCCGGTTTCCTCCCACAGTCACAAAGATGTGCAGGTCAGGTGAATTGGCCATGCTAAATTGCCCGTAGTGTTAGGTAAGGGGTAAATATAGGGGTATGGGTGGGTTGCGCTTCGGCGGGTCGGTGTGGACTTGTTGGGCCGAAGGGCCTCTTTCCACACTGTAAGTAATCTAATTCAAAGTAGGGACACTACCCAGAGTCACAGGTCCATTATATGCTGACTTTTTTGCTATTTCCAAGGAAAACAGAGTTGGCTTCCACCCAGTGAAGTGGACAATCACATGCTAATGAGGCAGAAGGAGGCATTCTGAGCCCTATCATTTTATTTTTGTAATACTGACTGGGCTATTGAGTGTGAAGGTGTACAATGAAACAAGTTATAATCCATCTTGTTACTTCAGGTCTTCTAGTTGTGGGCCTCAAAAGGAATACCTTTAAAAATGAGTAAGGAAAATGTTACATGGTTTCAATGCAGCCAGTGAGACTATAAGTGTTCCTCCTCATTCAGCAGCACACTGCCATCCACTCCTCATCTACCTCTTGCCTTTGGTCCTACTT
Source organism: Chiloscyllium plagiosum (assembly GCF_004010195.1). Lineage (NCBI taxonomy): Eukaryota > Metazoa > Chordata > Chondrichthyes > Orectolobiformes > Hemiscylliidae > Chiloscyllium > Chiloscyllium plagiosum. Next base: position 29,464,372 of record NC_057731.1, on the reverse strand, counting down.
GCAGGACCATTCTGCAAGCTAACATGGCATTAGAATTCGTCAGATCTCAATTGGCGAGCTGCACTGGGATGAATTAGTTAAATGCAGCTCACTAGTTCAGTGCCTACTCTATTCAGATGTTCAGATTGTGCTGCCTATTTCAAATTGATATGGAGGTACCAGTGGAATGGGGTGGAAAAAGTTAAAAAATCACATGCCACCAGGTTATAGTCCAACAGGTTTATTTGGAAGTACTAGGTTTTGGAGTGCTGCTCTTCATCAGGTCGCTAGTGAGGCAGGATCATAAGACACAGAATTTCAGGTTGGGTTCAGGTACGATAGTTCCTCGCTTCGGGCTTTCTCTCCTTTGGTGTCCCCTACTGAAAGAACAATTATCATAATTGCTGACTGCATAAGCTGGCTGGTGATAAACAAGACCTAGTGAGATGATGGGAACCAATGTCAAGCAGTATCAGGAATGGAGGTCTGACTGCTGACATTTCAGATTTGGCCTCATTTATGAAACAGTGAAAAATCCTAGTTTCAGTCCAGAAACTAGCCACGGTATGTACTTCAATATTTTTTAAAAGTTTGTTTCATGAGCATAATTTTTAGATGGATACTTCAGTATATCTCAGGTATTTCATTAGAAGACTATATGTTTATGGGTGAATGTAAATTGTTGTAAATAAAGTTTTTATCTTAGAAAATTAATGAGATTCTTACAGAAAAATGAGATGAAGAAGAAAAATGAGAAGAAGGATAGTCTGCGATTTTATAGATAGATATCTTACCAACTTCATGCACTCCTGGATTATCAGAGATCTCGATTGCGTACAATTTCATTCCCTGATAGCTTTTGCCAATGTTATATATCCTAGTGATGTTTGGACACTGTTCATTTACTATCTTCATCAACTGTTCAACAAAATGTACAATTCAGTGAGAGTTCAATGGTTGTGGCTGAAAACATCACAATGATTTTTTAAACACCCTAATTGACATTTTTATCATCATTCTTAAAGGTGTCACATATAGCTCATTTCAATTATACCCACTCTAGATATACCTTGACACATCCAGGACCGGTATCATATAAAACATTCAGAAGTTCGGGCAACTGAGTGCGAAACAATGATAAGGCATTAGTAAATCATCAGTCAACTACGGTTGCATTAAGTGAATAAATTGGCTTGTTCCTTATGTTATATCTGTATCAGGGCGTCATTTTAGAAATCAATGATGCACATTTGTGTCGTATGTTGAGCTGTAATCTTGTGAAAAAAGCTCAATAAGCTGATGAAGTAACAATGTGATATGTAAACCATGCTGGTGTGAACATTTTAAACCCGGCACATTCACTTTTTATATAAACCTTCTTGGGATAAGTGAACAGAGCAATTAATAAAACATATGGGACCCTAGGCTCTTACATACCAAAGCCAGAATGCTAGGCCATACTCAAATGAAACATCGATCCCCTCCCAGCTAGAATATTGTGGCCAATTTGGAACACCCATCTTAAGCCAAAACATAAAGGCTTTGGCAGAGGTACACAGCCATTTATGGTAATAGTTCCAGGGATGAGGAATCACAATTACCTGGAAAAACTGGAGAACTGAGAGTTATTCTCCTGAGAGCAGAATAATGTTAAGAGAAGATTTGATAGAGATGTTTAAGAAAGTAAAGAGTGGATAGAATGAACAAAAAGAGAAACTATTTCCAATGGTTTAAGTGTCAATAACCAGAGAGCACAGGATTAAACCACTTGGCAAAAGAATCATAGGCAGCATGAGGAAATATCTTACGCAATACATGGTTAGGATTTGATATTCATAACTTGACTGCCTCCAGTCAACAGTAGCCTTCAAAAGGGAATTGGTAAACTACTTAATGGAGGAAAATCTGCAGCAATGTGATGAAAGCAGAAAGCATGTCGCTAACTAATTATTCTTCAAAATAACTGTTCTGTAGTCTATCCCGAATTCCATAATTGTGTAGGTATTTGACATGATTATGATTGATTTGAAGTTTTCTTAGTTAAATGTATTTTCTTTCATTTTTATTGCTGAATTGGAATTCTTTTCTCTAACTATGCCAAAGATTTTTGATTAGGATCGAAAATATATACACACACACTCCAAGTCAAAATTGAAAAGTGGAACTTGCTGATGCTAGACTTTGAACACTTAACATTCTCATTTCAAATTACTGTTCTTTCTAATTATACAGAGGAGACAACCAGTTCTGTTGTCCGACTTTTAGTTACATAACTCACTGACCAGGCAGGGTTTGACTCATTTAAGAGCTGGACTGTCATCTGATGGGAGCAGGCTTGGGTCTTATTGCACTGATTTCAAATTTGCAATGCATTGCTGACCACATGCTGTCATTCTATGGCCTTTGGATAGATTGGAAAGGTCTTGACTGTGCACACTATTCTTCTGAGGTCGGGTTTGTTATTGCAATCCCTGTAGAAACTTTGAATTCCCTTCATCCCTTTGTTTCTTCATGTGCTGATTTTGGAAACTCAAAAAACAGCCGTCACATTTGAGGTGTATGACTACTAGAGGAAGTCTGCGGACATGCCAGGACTATTCCAACAGATAAGAGTTAAATATTGAACAAATTTCAGATTCCACTATAAAGTGCTGAACTGTAATGAAGCTGTGTATCAAAGCAGTGACTCACCATAGGGCTCCATTTGAAAAGATAAGTTTGCCATTACATTGACCAGCATTCTTTTTGTAGCAAGGTCATTCAAATATTTTTGAATTGAATTAGGGATTTCACACAGTGTGAAAATAGAACAAGTGTATTTATACATTCAAACTGAAGAAACACGGAGTCCCCAGCATGATAATCTCAATGGATTTACATGCATTGAGCCCTTAAACTGAAGGATAAAACTTGTAGCAATTTTCACTTAGAGAAAATAAAAGCAGCCACCTGCTCCGAGACAAGATTGGGTATCGCTTAAAAACACCATCTGGCTTTCAGTTTCAATACAGTCAATTGTTCATGTGATGTAAAGGGTTAATGTGAATGCTAATAAGATAGTCAACATCATCATGAGAAGTGATGTAAGATCATATGAAGTCATGACTAGAGGAAGATCGTTCTCTCTACAAGCCTCAGGTGAACATTTGTTCTATAAATAGATATGTTGAATAAAAGGTGATGTTTACCAATAGACTAAGCCTCCTGCAATCGTTATCAACCCACTCCCACACATAATCAAACGAGAACAATATAATAACAGATTTTACATTTCTTGGTCATGATTTTGATAGCTGAGCCCATTATGAATGCTTGGTTGAGTTACAAATTTAAATTATCCACATATCTCTGCACAGTTTTTGTCTGAAGTTCATTTGGCATCTATATTAGGTTGTTAAATCATCTTCTGCTGTTGATGTTGTAAATGAACAGATTGATCATTTGAGCACATTTATTGTTTCTGAATGGTGTTTCTGAATAATCTCTATTTTCCAGTATGTGATGCATTTGAATGACAACTTCATTAAATTATTGGAATTTTTTCAAGCCCATTTCAATGACAACCTGATGTCTATACATCGTAGAAAGTTGGTGTGGCGGATACATTGGGGATATGAGGGGACGTAAAGAGTTGCAGGGATGTATGATGAGGATGGGGGTGGGTAGATAGTGAGGGGTCACCTTTAAGAGGTATAAGTTAACAAAGCTAGATTTCTGTCCCCAACAACAAGTTGGGTCTTGTAACCAGGACATCTTTGTACCCAAACTGCATCGCGGCTTGCAAAACCCAAACCTTTCCCTGCTCACATCTCTCAGAAATCATGATGTTAAAGTGGAAATGCCAATGTTATTTGAAGAAACAAGCCCTAAAAATAAAATACTCAAAAAAAAATTTATGCAGGGCAGGCAACATAAAAAAAGAACTATCTGTAAAATTTTCTTGTTTACATTACACACTCGTACAGATGACATTGAAGCCTAGAATTTGCTGCTGGTATACTAATTTAGTTATTATGTAAATTTCTAAGTATGGTTGGTGGACTTAAAAATCCTGTAGTTTTCAACTGATAAGTTTAACAGAGGGTTATATCTTCCATACCATAGGCCAGCCAACGCAAGGGTAATAACATTTGACTTCTTAATTAATTGGAAAACATCACAAAAAGCAGACCACGTGCAGTTCAGCAGCTTTCTAGTGAACTCCTGCAGCCAGATATCATGCTGCAGGAGTTTGGGCATAAGTCCTGAAGAAGGGCTTATGCCCGAAACCTTGATTCTCCTGTTCCTTGGATGCTGCCTGACCTGCTGCGCTTTTCCAGCAACACATTTTCAGCTCAGATATCATGCTTACTCATGTATAGCATTTAACTAGCATGGTGGTTATGAAGTAAACTTCAGCCTAGCATGGTGCCAGTCTAAAACAAAATACAAGGACAATTGACAGGAGCATACTAATTTAAATTACTGTTATCCACACAGTATACATTAGAGGAAATAACTACAATGTACTTAACTTGAACACGGAGCTCAATATTTATTTGGAATATTGGTTGGAATTGTAAGTCACAAGAAGATGTCACATTTCAAATAAGTGAACATAAAACTGCAGAATGAGGTGATTTTTGCAGGGTCACTTAGCAGATGTGGTTTGCTAGGAAATAATTCATTTAGAGCGTTTTGCTAATTTCAAAGTAAGACTTTCCAAATTGGAATAGTTTCCCTACCATTTTCAATAACCTATATCATATCAGTTTCTCCAGCAGCTAGAATAAAACATTGTAAAAACTTGTATTATTTCCATTGTGTACCTAATCAGATGAAAGAGCTCTAAGGAATAATGAGCTGCAGGTTAAACAATGTCATATTTTGCTTCCTAGGGATAAGAGGCTTGATTGTAGAAGCGGGTCTTTGCGATGGACACAAGCCAAAGTACTGCGAGTATGCTCAAACCTGAATAGTTACAACAGATAATGAGTCTAATCATTTTATACATGTTACATATTTGAAGTGAAAGCAAGTGAGGTATATGTTTAACACACAATCAGCTGCATATTTTCTGTGGTGATAACTTTAGGGCTCAGATGGATAGAATTCAGACAACAGTATAGATCTGTCAACTCTACAAGCTGCAATATCTGATAGAGAGAAAATCAAGCAGAAAGATTGCATTGCAAAGTCTACGTCCAAGTTCTGTCCCAGTTACTCAAGTTCACCTTCTTTAAACATTTCTCATGCCCTAGAAGTTGAATGGTTACTGAGTATTTTCTGATACAGTAAAGCTTATATTATCACCATAACATAATAAATTCAATATGGATATTGCAGTACTAAAGAATTCAACAAATATTTCTTATAGCTAGCTATTTTGTCCAAACTTTACAATCACAGGCACATCAGTGTCTGGGCTAACAGTTAGCTTTCAGATTACAAAGAACAACACATATCCTGTAGCTTATCATGTTTCAGGTGATACCTAGTGTAAGACAGAGTATGAGATCTTTATCACCTGATCAAATGAAATTGTAATGATACTGTGGCTTTAAGAGGTGTATTTTGTCCTTTTGTTTTGAGGAGAGGTTTTAAGGGCAGAGGTGCCAAGTTTTCCTGTAGAACTAAATTATTCCAATTCCTTCTTTTTTTCGTTTTTAACTATAGTGGACAGATAAAGTGTGTTTTTCTGTAAATCTGTTGGTTTGATAGTCAAATTACATCTGGACCCCAACACCTTACATATACTTTTAAAATAATAAAATGGTAGGGTCTAGACTACGTTCTGAACATTTTGAGGAGGTTTGGTCTATTCCATAACATTATGATACGATGATGATATGATGAGTATGCCTCTAAAATATATACAGACATACTGACTGTGAGGCAGAGCATACAGTCGATATAACTAAATCAGTCCACATAATATAGATAGAATTGTAGAAAGTGATTCCAAAGCATTTTAATAATGCTGAAAAATCATGCAACGAAAGGGTTTACATTAACTCTGTCAGTGTTAAGCTTTGGCTTTAGTCATTGCTAGCTCTTAAACTAAAGTCAGACTTCCACCTCTGTTTCTAATATTGATGTACACATTGTTACTGGTAGATTGGGTGGAATAGCACTAATTGTATTCAAACAGATGTGTCTGAATTGTGCAAGAATTCACAGTAACTAGCTAACAAATAAAGCTGCTCCCTAAAAGCTATTGATGTTCTCCAAAAGATTTCATGGAAAAGGGAGATCATATCTGAGAGAAACATGAAAAGCTATGGTTTCACAGTATCCTGTGCTGTGATTTTACTCAAAGTGTTATAAAAATCTCAGCAATGTTATAATTCTGTTGAAACGTACTGGAGTTATTTAATACCTCAAGTCAACACAAACCAACAGCCTTAATTACTAAATGTTACAAAGTGCTAAATTTAACAAAGTAAAAGTTAAAGGTTCCTGATGCTTAATGCTTTAATCATATGGTTCTGAACCATACAAAGCACCAAAGCTCCCTATTCAATCCTACTCTCTGTTCAATTAGCCTATCTCAACCTTTCTTTATATCATATGGAGTATTAGCCATTGCCCACTGAGTAGCACTCATGCCTCTGATTTGCTTGGCTCCAGGTTCAAGTCCTACTCCAGGGCCTGAGAATCAAAATTAAGGTTAATACTCCTCTGCATGGGGTGCTGTCTTTCAGATGAGATGCAAAATCAAAGCCCAACCCCCTGCTTTGATGAATATAAGAGATCCCATGGTACTATTGTGAAGGAGTGGAGGGGTTATTATCAGTAGGCTGGCCAACAGCTACTCTGAAATCGACATCAAAATTCTGACCATGATTAAGTTCCTGTTTATCAAATTGTATGTTCTCTGCATTGTAACAATGACAGCATTTCAAATGTACTTGATTATCTGTAAAGCACTTTGAGATGTCCAGTTATTGTGCAAATACATGCTTTATAATATAAACAAGGTATCATTCCAAACCTGCAAAGTTATTTTTGTTAATTTGGTCAAGATTGCAACACCATAAATAAACAGTTCATGCAAGAACATTTATATTTGAAATGACCTGTAACCTACTATAATCTGAGTAATAAAGGTGAAGGAAATATATAAGCGCAGGATCTTTTTAAAAATGGTGTTACGTTCTTTATTTTTATGCCAGTTTGAATGCAGAGGTATGAACACATCAAGACAACCTTCTGTTAAGTCTTGGGCTTAGCTAAAAACATCAACAGTTTCAATATGTATAATTGGTCATGGGGGATGAGTTTGAATGTTTTCCTCTGTGTGTGCCCAAGTGACCCAGGACATATAATCTCTACCCATGATACAGGAAGTATCTGGAATACTTTCTCCCCTTTGGGTGCCACATTTATGAAAGTTCCAGTCCATCTGTGGTCCTTGAAGCCCTCTTACTTCTTACTTTAAGCATTTGTTCAGTAGATTGTTTCTGGGTCCATGCTGCCTCCTCTTCAAGAGGTGCTCGCTGCCTTTCAGTAGTATTGTAGATGCCTGATTATCACACTCATCCCAAACCCCCACCAGAAAGGTATGCAGCAAGTGTATAATGTGGGTGGCATTGGCTGTATTCCTGGATTAACATTAGCAGACAACACATTTATTGCATGATATCTGTGGCAATATTATCTGGCATTGTTTTGTTACACTCATTGGGTGCCAATTTTCCAAGCACAATCCAACTTCTAAACTATTAACTATAGATGAGAACCATGAAATGATAATAGGCTTTATATTTTGTCTGTAGTCACCAGTGTACAATCAGCCAAAATGTTTAATTTCAACAATTTTATTCCAATATGTTCCTTAAGATGACACATTAAACAATGTTTTTATTGCCAACTTTGTAAATAGATCTGCACTTCAAAATACAATGCATCATTGAGTTACCATGAATCTTTTCAGTTTGGATTGTGTTGCATTGAACTACAGGAGGAATTGGCACAGGGATGATCGTAAAGCTTATCTGATATGATATAACATGATGTTAAGCATTTGAAAGGTTAGCCAAAACAATAAGCTTGCATTAAAATGGATCCAAAGAGCACCAAATTGCTGCTATGAGTAAAAACGATCCAAGACACATTAAGTCTTAAGAAACAAGCTAATTAAACACAAAATGGTAATGGATGCTGTCACAAATTGAGTAATGTGTACTTTAATCACCATTTATCATTAGTTGAAATATAACGAGCAATGACATATAATAATCGTCAGGTGATAAAGAAACCATTCAGAATGCAGTCTATGTCATTAGGTTTTTAAAGATTTGGATGAATTGGTTTTTACATTAATATACACTAAATGTAATAATGAATTGATTCATATTAATTCAGTATTTGAAGTAAATTAGTTGTTAAATTGGACTGTAAAGGCACAGTATTAAAGAGACAGTCCCTTATTTAGTATTATTTCCCTCACCTTACTTACTGAGTTTGAAATAAGTTATAGCTTATTTTAAATGTAAATCTTCTTAAAAGAATTCTGTATTGACAGTGCTGCAATCAGTATAAAAACTAGCAAAAGTAGCTTAGCAGGATTGGAATTATACTTAACCCCAAAAAGATACTAACAGTCATCAGTTCCACAGTACGTAATACTTTCAGATTGGCTTCATTAATCTGTTACTTTGAACTAATATGCAATTTTAATATGTAAACAATGTTCCTTACTTTTACCTTTCATTGGGGATTAATAAATGTGCATTAGAACAAGCAAAATTTACAAATAGCACTCATTATGTGGTTGTACAATACTCCAGTGAATGGTAATTATGTTTTATGGACCAGGCAAGTTTAAAATAACTAGACTATTACATCATAAAGAATGTCTATTGATTTTACTTGAGACATGCACAGTTTATCTATATTTGGCTTATGCAGTATTTAATGTAATTTATACATGGTAAATTAACAGAAATTCTGTTGTATAACTATATTTCCAGTAAATTTCTGTCCTAATACATTAAGCCCCATGGAAAAACATAAAATTGTTTTTAATAACAGGACAGCACCCAATGATTCAAAGTGTTGATGTAATAATGCAATGAGCCATAGGGAGTAAAGGCATTTTATATTGTGAAACAGTGGTTGATGGCAAACACATGGTTGCCTCTCCATTGACTGTTTACAGAAATACCAATGGTTTGACTTTACTCCAATGTCAGTGGACACTTCTTTGTGGCTTTTGCAAACTCCTACCAGCTTTGCCTGCTCAATTTCTGACTAGGATCTGATGTACAACAGAAAGAAATATGAACAGACCACAAACTAAGTTAGACTGGTTTTAGCATTGCTCTCCAAAACTCATGGAGATGTATAAAATTCGTTCTCTTCATAATTTCTGGCTCTGTTCTAATCCATTGCTCGGAAGGTAAGAACTAATACTTAGAAAAACATGTTTTCCTGCAGACTATAACAGAATTTTAGCAACAATAGCTAAGATTAAACAATGGAGCTCAGCAAAAACCATGTTGCGAAGAGGAATCGACATATACCGAGTTTACTGAATGATGAATTGCACAAGGTTTCTGAACTGCTGAGGGATGGCTGAAATGCAGGGAGGGTGGGGATGATTCTGGAGAGCAGTGGAGCGTGGTTGAAAGGTGAAGCAATGAAATGACTTCCTGGAGCATTGAACACGTGGGAAATCAGGGAGCAATAATTCGAGACTGTCTTGCAGGAGGTCAAATGGATGTCAAAGTCTGTAGAGAGAGTTGGCTTGACAGAACAAAGCTCTGGTTTCTTTCAATTACTTTATTCTTCCCAAATTTTCTTTTCTTTGTCTTTTGAGCTGGTATGATTCCAGCAGGTGCTATACATTCTGAGTACTTCGGTGATACAGTCAGTCTGTCAATCATTGGCAGTCTCTCACAGACAAGGATGACTCTTTTCCACCCTTAAGGTGAATCCATAAGTGACTATACAAACCATTGCAGCTACCAAAGGTTCTGTTACACTTGGGGCAGAAGGTGGTCTAGACCATTAACTCATCCTAAAGCCAGACGCATGCACTTTGCTCTAGATAATGGTCATAAAGAAGTGGCCTACCAACACATCCTGATATTTTAAATCAAATATGTTTAGATATAGTATGACACACCTCTGGGAATAGGTGGGACTTAAACCCATATGTAGAGTTACTATCATTGTGTTAAAAATGCCCTTGTGTATTTTTTTCCAGCCTGATGTTGCAGATGTCAATTCGTAGTGATCCAAGTACTGACCTAGTTTTGTTCAGCTAATTAAACATGGGTTGGAAATTGCCCCTACTCTGATCTCTATGGCTCAGTTGCAAATTATTGCCATCACCTGTTCAAGTGCCTTCTTGTGCTTTAACCGACAAAAAAAATACATCCTGACCCACTCTTAATTTGCCTCCTATGGGACATTTCCAGTTCCTGAATCAAGCCATTTATCATTGCTTGATTGTTAAATAATGGTGAAGGAAACCCTAAAAGTGGGAGACGGAAGGGAGGGAGATAACTAAATTGTAGGAGATTAATTAAAGCAGTAGCTACTGAATTCTTTGCTTACATTCATAACCTTATTTATAACGGAAGACACATTTCTTTGGTCTTGACTGGGGTTATCCAGGCAGGAAACCTGAACAAGATCAGCCTCTCATATTACTGAAATGTGCTGCTTTGGAAAATGTGTAGAATTTAGGTTAGCACTTATCATTGAGGCGAACAGTACTGATAGAATCAAAAATATAGAAAACTTTATAAGAATTAGTATAATTAACTTTGAAAATTAATATTTGGGTACTGTTAATTTCTATTATTTATCCATGGGTAGATTTGTATCTTCACAGTACCATCAAAGAGATCACCTTCTAGACAGCCCGTGCTTAATTAGCTGAACATAACTAGGTCAGTACTTGGAATACTAGGAATTGACGTCTGCAACGTCAGGCCAGAAAAATGACACAAGGGCATTTTTGACACAATGATAGTAACCCTACATCTGGGGTTTAAGTCCCACCTGTTCCCAGTGGTGTGCCATACTATATCTAAACACATTGATTAAAAATATCAAGATATGTAGGCAGGCTACTTCTTTATGGTAAAAACAATGACTGCAGATGCTGGAAACCAGATTCTGGATCAGTGGTGCTGGAAGAACATGGTTCAGGCAGCATCCGAGGAGCAGCAAAATCGACGTTTCGGGCAAAAGCCCTTCATCAGGAATAAAGGCAGAGAGCCTGAAGCATGGAGAGATAAGCTAGAGGAGGGTGG
>NC_057731.1:29446190-29452589 GCF_004010195.1 Chiloscyllium plagiosum | reverse complement strand
TTGTTACGGTTGGAGGGGTGGGGTCTGAGGGCGAAGGTGTGGGATGTAGACGAGATGCGTTGGAGGGCATCTTTAACCACGTGGGAAGGAAATTGCAGTCTCTAAAGAAGGAGGCCATCTAGTGTGTTCTGTGGTGGAACTGGTCCTCCTGGGAGCAGATACGGCAGAGGCGGAGGAATTGGGAATACGGGATGGCATTTTTGCAAGAGGTAAGATGGGAAGAGGTGTAATCTAGGTAGCTGTGGGAGTCTGTGGGTTTGTAAAAAATGTCAGTGTCAAGTCGGTCGTCATTAATGGAGATGGAGAGGTCCAGGAAGGGGAGGGAGGTGTCAGAGATGGTCCAGGTAAATTTAAGGTCAGGGTGGAATGTGTTGGTGAAGTTGATGAATTGCTCAACCTCCTCGCGGGAGCATGAGGTGGCTCAACCTCCTCGCGGGAGAAGAGCAAAACATTGGATAGTGCATGTGCCTATGTTATGGGTGTCCAACCAGAATATTTGCACAGTGCATTTGAATGAATGGCAAGTGCTGCTGAAGGGTGGGGCTCCCTGTCAAGAGTAGGGCATTATGACAATCCAATGAATGAACGGTGAGTAAATTTGGGCGAAGTTTCCAATTCAGCGCCAAATGCATGAATTGCACAATTAAAAAAAAATATTTCAGTCATTGATCCAGAATATTCCACAAAGAACATTTGCAAAAATTATATTTTCGTAATTATTAGATTAATATTAGGCAACAATACAAACACTAACTGGATGTTTTTCAGCAGATAAAATAACTTCCCATGTCAACATTATTCAACTCACATCCTTAAAAAACAAAGTTTTTTGAAAATATCAAAATAAAGTTCTGAGGAATTGATTTGTGTTTTCGGTTTCTGAAGAAGTGTCTTGATCTTACCTGCCTCATTTCTTTATAACTGTGGTGTCTGAAGTCTAGGTCATCTGTTGTGGTGACTTCATTTCGTCTGCGGTAGTAGTTGTTAGGGTCTGAAAGTAAATTAAACACAGAATTTAAACCCCAGTTTAAGCTTAGTAAGATTTACAGATAGATTACTTGCAGAAAGAAGCCCAGTTTCACTACACTGAGCTGGATCATTTTTCAGGCTTTTTTTGTTATTTGCTTGTGGAATGTCAGCATCACTGGCTATACCAACAGTTATTGTCCATTCTGAAGTTGCCTGGAGATGGTGGTGGTGAGCTGCCTTTTTGAATTGCTGCAACCTTTGGGGTTTAAAGGTACCTACATTTCAGTGAGGGAGACAATTCCAGAATTTTGACTCAGTAACTGTAAAGGAACAGTATTACAGTTCCAAGTCAGGGTGATGTATGGTTTCAAGGGGAACTTGTAGGAGGTGGTGTTCCCATGCATCCGCTTCCTTAGCAGCTGCCTAGAACAGGTGTTATGAACTTATATATGGAAGTGATGAGTCTAATATCTATTGCAGGCATTCAGAGTGTTTGCAAGTGACATTAATGAGCCCCAATTTCATGCTAGTCTTAGGCCTACTGATTGGGATCTGTGCCATACATGGGTCCTAAAATCAGCTCATATGAATTTCTACTTCAATTACCCATTCATGGCAGATTGGAAAAATGAGAAAATGAAAGAATACACAGATACACTAATTAGACAAAGGTTGGAAATATGTTGACACAGTCTTAGAACTGGTGCACAGAAATTGAAATCTGAAGTATTATCAGAGAGATAATACAAATATACAGGAAAGATAAACATGTTAACAATCAAGGGTAGGATAAGACATCAATGTGTAATAAAAGCATGGCAGGTCAAAGTAAACTTCGGATAAGGGGCAAAGAATCATTGTTACAATGCCTTTCAAGACTAATTATTTTGAAAAAAATCTTGAATTTCATGTGATTGACTGACAGGATTGTACAATTTCAAGCTTTAAGACTTATTATAATAAACAAGCAAAAAGCAGGATTGTCTAAATACTTAAGGCAAGAGCTCAGTATGACTCGATCATGACAGCACATCTTTAAAATTTGTAAAATTTGCTGGGGTCATTGACTTGATTACTGGAGGCATAGAGCACAAAAGCAAAGACAGTTATGGTGAATCTTTGGTTCAGTATCGTTGTATCCAAATAGCAGATGGAGTTTAATTTGGATAAATGAGAGATGTTGCATTTCGCTAAAACAAACTAGGGCAGGACTTACACAATAAAAGTAGGGCTTTGGGTACAAAGAACATTACAGCACAGGAACAGGCCATTTGGCCCTCCAATCCAGATCCTCTACCTAAACCTGTTGCCTATTTTCTAAGGATCTGTACCCTCTGCTCCCTGCCCATTCATGTACCTGTCTAGTTGCAACTTGGATGATGCTGTCATGCCCGCCTCTCCCACCTCTGCTGGCGGCGCATTACAGGTGCCCACCACCCTCTGCATAGAGAACTTTCCACGCACATCTCCCTTGAACTTTTCCCCTCTCACCTTAAACTCGTGACCCCTGGTAATTGAGTCCCCCAATCTGGGGAAGGCTTCTTGCTGTCCGCCCTGTCTAAGCCTCCCATGATTTGGTAGGCCTCAGTTGTGTCCCCCCCTCAGTCTCCGTCTTTTTAATGAAAATAATTCTGATCTATTCAACCTCTCTCCTTGGCTGGCTCCCTCCATACAGGACAGCATCCTGGTGAACCTCCTCTGCACCCTCTCCAAAGCATCTGTGTCCTTTTGGTAATGTGGCGACCAGAACTGTATGCAGTATTCCAAATGTAGTGATGTAGAACAGAAAGAGACCTCAGGGTTCAGGTACATAATTCTTTGGAATTTATGTCACAGGTAGACAGGATAGTTAAGAAAGGGTTTAACATGCTTGCCTTCATTGCTCAGACCTTTGAGTATAGGAGTTGGGACATTTTGTTGAGGTCATACAGGATTTAGTGAGGCCTCTTCTGGAGGACTGTGTCTATTCTGGGTCGCCCAGGATATTATTAAGCTGGAGAGGGTTCAAAATAGGAGACTTACCAGGATGTTGCTGGGAAATTTTTAAATAATTTATTCACAGGATGAGGGCACCTTTGGCTAGATCAGCATTTATTGCCCATCCCTAATTGCCCAGAGGGCCATTAAGAGTCAACCACATTGTTGTGGGTCTGGATGTAGGCCCCGACTTATGAGGGTGACAGATTGCCTTAGGTGGGCTTTTCCAATGATCAACAATGGATTCATGGTCATCATGAGACTCTTCATTCCAAATTTTTATTGAATTCAAATTCCACCATGTGCCATGGCAGGATTCAAACCTGGGTCCCCAGAACATTGTCTGGGTCTCTAGATTAATATTCCAGCTAGGGCATTGCCTCACCTTCTGGAGGGTTTGAGTTATTAGATTAGATTCCCTACAATATGGAAACAGGTCCTTTGGTCCAACAAGTCCACACCGACCCTCCGAAGAGTGACTCACCCAGACCCATTCCCCATATTTACCCCTGACTAATGCACCTCACACTATGGGCAATTTAGCATGTCAATTCACTTAACCTGCGCATTTTTGGATTGTGGGAGGAAACTGAAGCACCCAGAGGAAACCCACGCAGATACAGGGAGAATGTGCAAACTCCACACAGACAGTTGCCTGAGGCTGGAACCGAGCTGTGAGGCACCATGCCACCCTACAAAGTCACCGTGTCACCCCACTCCCGCTATGGGGAGAGGATGGATAGGCTGGGACTTTATTCCCTGAAGCGTAGTCAGTTGAGGGGTTATAGAGATTAATTAAATCATGAGGGACATAGATGAGGAGAATGGCAGCTGTTTTTTCCCTGGAGTGGGATATTTCAAGATCGGGGGGCATATTTTTAAGGTGAGAGGAGAAAGATTTTAAAAAAGACATGGGGCCAATGTTTTTACACAGAGAGTGATTAGTTGTGGAATGAACTTCCAGAGGGAGTGGTTTCTGTGAGTGCAGTTACAATGTTTAAAAGACATTTGGATAAGTACATAAACAGGAAAGGTTTGGAGGGTTATGTGCCAACAGCAGGCAGTTTGAATTAGTTTAGTTTGGGATTATGGTCAGCCTGGACTAGTTGGATCAAAGGGACTATTTCCATGCTCTTTGACTCTATGCCTCAAATCTGGCGGGGTCTTTGGGAAGGTTGTGAGGGCATTGGAAGGGGTGCGGCAAAGATTCGAGAGAATGATCTTTGGCATGAGGAAGCTAAGTGGATAAACTTGAATGGTTAGAGAAAAACAGTTGAGAGACCTGATAGAGTTGTTCAAAACCTCAATAAGATGGGACAGAACAGCTCAGGAGAATGATGGGTGAAAGAATCAGGAACTCAAAGAAACCAATTTAAGCTGATTAGCAAAAGAAGCAAATAGTCACTTGGTAGTGCAGAACTTGAGAGTACTCCTGACAAAAACACATTTACGTTAAGGATGTTCACACCAATGCAAAGGAGAACAATATTTGATACTGTACGAGTAGATATTATTGATTGGTTGGTGATTGAGTTCTGATAGAGTGGTTGTTATGAGGAATAGGAGAAAGTGAGTCTGCAGATGCTGGAGATCAAAGTTGAAACTTTATTGCTGGAACAGCACAGCAGGCCAGGCAGCATCCAGGGAACAGGAGATTCGACGTTTCGGGCACAGGCCCTTCTCCAGGAATGAGCAGAGAGTGTTCAGCAGGAGAAGATAAAAGGTAGGGAGGAGGGACTTGGAGGAGGGGCGTTGGAAACTCCGACCTATCACCCTCACCTTGACCTCTTTCCACCTATCACATTTCCAACGCCCCTCCTCCAAGTCCCGCCTCCCTACCTTTTATCTTCTCCTGCTGAACACTCTCTGCTCATTCCTGAAGAAGGGCATGTGCCCGAAACGTCGAATCTTCTGTTCCCTAGATGCTGCCTGACCTGCTGTGCTGTTCCAGCAATAAAGTTTCAACTGTTATGAGGAATACAACAGGTAGATGATGATTCACAGTTAGCTATCAAGGCAATGCTTCTATCAAACAGAGACCACTTGGCAATCAGTTTGTACAATCATACACTATAAAATGGTGTTTCCTTTACATTTGAAAGCAAATCTTAGCAGGACTTATACACTTAGTGGTAAGGTCCTAGGGAATGTTGCTGAATGAAGAGACCTTGGTGTGCAGGTTCATAGTTCCTTGAAAGTAGAGTCGCTGGTAGATAGGATAGTGAAGAAGGTGTTTGATATGCTTTCCTTTACTGGTCAGAGCACTGAGTGTAGGTGTTGGGAGGTCATGTTGCGACTGTACAGTGCACTGGTTAGGCCGCTTTTGGAATATTACGGGCAATACTGGTCTCCTTCCTATTGGAAGGATGTTGTGAAACTTGAAAGGGTTCAGACAAGATTTAGAAGGGTATTGCCAGGGTTGGGGGATTTGAACTATGGAGTAGAGCTGTTTTCCCTGGAGCGTTGGAGGCTAATGGTTGATCTTGTGGAGGTTTATGGGGTCATGGGGGGTATGCATAAGTTGGGTGAAGGAGATCTTTTCCTTGAGGTGAGGGAGTCTGGATACTGGAGTGCGTGGGTTTAGGGTGAGAGGGGAACTCCCGGGGGAGTGGTGGAAACTGGTACAGTTGCAGCATTTGAGAGGTGCCTGGATGGGTATATGAATAGGAAGGGTTTGGAGGGATATGGGCCAAGTGCTGGCAAATGGTACTAGATTAGGTTGGGATATCTGGCCGACATGGATGAGTTGGACTGAAGGGTCTGTTTCCGTGCTGTAAATCTCTCTGATTCTATGATTCTCTATTCAATGGGCAATTTATTATCTAAACTTCAAATTTTACCTTCTCAACATTTCAGTCAGCCTACTCAGAGATGTTATTGCTCAACTCTGAAGCAGGTGAGACTAGGACCCAGATCATCAGCCCAGAGGTAGAGACACAATCACTGCACTTGAAGAGCTCTCAGAATTTATCTTGTATAACACCTAAAAATCCCGCACCACAGATATACTTTATTCCCAGACATATGCCCAGACATAAGTCCAAACACATTTGTCCATTTTTCAGCTGGAAACCTCCTATTGTTTCTGATGGTGAGAGTTACCCTGGAGATTTAATTTTTTACACAAAGCTAGGTGGATCTTCCAACCTCACTTAAATACTTTTAAATTTGATCTCTTCCATTCCCGCTTGAACATCCACCTACATTCTATGTGTTAAACAACAGAGAATACTGCTTCACACTCTGATTCTTGCAAACTGACCTGTTTATTAGGTTCAGCAATATCCTTGCAAGCTATTATTCCAATGTTCAAAGTTTGGGTGAAGATTTGTAGCTCGGGTGCTCGTTGTTGTGGTTCTGTTCGCCGAGCTGGAAATTTTTGTTGCAAACGTTTCGTCCCCTGTCTAGGTGACATCCTCAGTGCTTGGGAACCTCCTGTGAAGTGCTTCTGTG
>NC_057731.1:29307373-29445333 GCF_004010195.1 Chiloscyllium plagiosum | reverse complement strand
TAGTAGCCACACGCGCAGACGACAAGCAACATGAATTCGAGTGGGACAACACTACCATTATAGGGCTAGCGAAACAAAGAACAGCCAGGGAATTCCTAGAAGCTTGGCACTCATCCACAAACTCCATCAACAAACACATCGACCTGGACCCAATATACCAGCCACTACAGCGGACAGCTGAAACTGACAACCGGAAGCGGCAGGGACAGGCCACTATAAATGCCGGAGGAAACACCACAGAAGCGCTCCACAGGAGGCTCCCAAGCACTGAGGATGTCACCTAGACAGGGGATGAAACGTTTGCAACAAAAATTTCCAGCTCGGCGAACAGAACCACAACATTATTCCAATGATTTGAACAGAGTTTCTCCTCTCAAAGCCTATCCCCAAAGCAACATGAATCACATAGGCTATTCTTTTAAGTGTGAAATGCTTTTATCTGTTCTTTGGAACCACTCTGATCTTGGAGTTAAGTAAACAGTTTTAATACAGTGATTTATAAAACCTGACATGCTTAACACCTCCCTGTTAACCTACTGCTTTGTTCTCTCATCATTCTCTCATACTGACAGTGCAAACAGTTTTGTGCCTCAACAGCCAGTTAAGGTTGAAGACAAGTCTCTGATGACTCCTCCTGTCTCCCTTTGGACCATAGCCAATTACAAAACACCACAGTGTCATTCCTCAGACTTGACTGATCTCTGTAAGGTACATAAATTGTGCCGTTTGAGTGGACCAGTTATTTGAGCCTTCTCCCAACATTCACAATTTATTTCTAAATAAATGCTTTATCTTACAGAACTTAAATTTGCTAAAAGGAGACTAGTAGTTGAAGCTTTTTGTCACACTCATCAGAACTATGATGCAAATAACAGATTGGAAAGAGAGATACCATTTTATACAGCATGAAAAGAGGGTGTTAATTGGTTGGGTTATAGTTGGCATGGAGATGCAGC
Source organism: Chiloscyllium plagiosum (assembly GCF_004010195.1). Classification (NCBI taxonomy): domain Eukaryota; kingdom Metazoa; phylum Chordata; class Chondrichthyes; order Orectolobiformes; family Hemiscylliidae; genus Chiloscyllium; species Chiloscyllium plagiosum. Next base: position 29,444,377 of record NC_057731.1, on the reverse strand, counting down.
AAGAACAGCTAACCATCAAGCTTAATTCTCAGATGAGGCAAGTGGTTCTGATTGGTCAGAGTGTTTCCATCGAGATGCAGCAGTGTTTTCTCAATCCCTCCTTTTGAAAGGAATGCAATGTACATCCAAATTACTTTGGCCTACATAAAACAGGCTATTTACACATGCAGCTGTTGGCAAAACAAATGCATCACACTATGGGCTCAGATGACAATCTTAAAGTGATTTCTGATGTAACACAGTCTGGATTATTGACTAAATAATTTCCAAAAGTAGAATCACATCTAATGATGGATAGACTTATTTGGGGTTTGCAAGCATGGGGTGGTTGAACATGAGCAGCTTTTAACTAAGTGCAGAAATTTCTTCCAGCCTTTGATTTAATGTGAGTGCACTGTTTTATTGTCTCTATGGACAACCGCACCACAAACAATACCTGTTTGACACATACCCTCATGATAAACTTACTCAAAAAGAAGCAATTTGGTACCACATGTGATGTGTACCTTCTACAAAATTCTACAAGGGAGACTTGTAGAATCACCTTATCAAACCACTTTGCTACCTCAAGGGTTGCAGGACATTCACTCCAATGTTCCTCATACCTCAGTATCTCTCATTTGTTATGAATTCCTTTGCCTTTTACCTCCATGACTTCCCCAAATACAAAATCTCATAGTTCTCCAGGTTGAATTCCATCAGACACTTAACTGCCCACTTAACCAGATCATTGATATTTTCTATAGTCTATAATTATTCATGTCAATATTAATCACAGAGCCAATTTATGTTCTATCTGCAAACCCTTGCACATGACTCCCACATTCCAGTTGCACAAAGACCATTACCAATTATTTTTATTTCCTGATCCTGAGACAATTTTGTAGCTAGTTTGCTATATTCCCCTAGTTTCCATGGAGTTTTATTATTTTCAACCAGTCTGCTGTGTGGGCCTTATAAAAGGCCTCGCAAAAATTTACTTGGACTGCATCAACTGTATTACCCACATCAATTTTCCTTATTCCTTTCTCAAAAATTTCAATCAAGTTAGTCAAAAAATGATCTTCCCTTAACAAATCCATGCTGTCATTGATTAATCCATATTTTTGCATATGCAAGTTTATCCTACCTCTTAGAATTGATTTGAATAATTAGCCCATGACTAATGTTATATTGATGGACTGCAATTATTTGACTATCCCTTGCTCCTTTCTTAAGCAAAAGTACAACTTTAGCAGCCCCACATCTGTATCCAGTGAGAATTGAAAAGTAATTGTCAACCTTCCACTATTTCTTCCTTGGATTCCTTTAACAGTCTGGAATACATTTCATCTGGTCCCAGTGATTATCCATGTTCAAGAATGTTAATGTTAATAATACTTCTTCTTTCCCAATACTCATCACTTTCAATACTTCATGCTCCTTCTTAACTACAATGTCAATATCTATCATACAGCCAATTTATGTTCCATCTGTAAACCCTCGCACATGACTCCCATTTTTACATCCAAATTTTTAATATGTACAAAAAAAGGAAGCTAGTACTGAGCTCTGCGGAACCCCTCTTTTGTAAGACAGACACAAACTATTTAAGAACCACACAAATACCTTGCATCTCTGCACATAGGTTACCTTTTTTGGTCTTTTGTGGACCTCACTGGTTCCATGGTTATCCTCTTAATGTATTGATGAAACAAATTTAGGTTCACCACAACCTTGCTCAACAACATTCTTGTATACCCTCTTTTCGTTTTTGTAATTATATTTTGATTTTACTCCTCCACTTTCTATACTCTTCCCAGCTTTCTGCAGTATTGAATACCCTGCTGGATGTAAGCTTTCCTGTCCCATGTTATTTTACCCTATAAACCCATTGAAATTCAGAGGTCCTTAGGATGGTATGGCCAAACATATCTCTTCATGGGCTATTTACTCTGAGCCCCTAGGATCTCCCTTTTGAATGCCTACTATTATTCTGACAATGATTTACCCTTAAGTAGATCTTACCATTTCACTTTTGTTAAATTACTCCTCAGCTAAATAAACCTGACTTTGCCCAGTTTCGAATTTTAACTCCTGTACTATTTTGTTCTTTTCCATAATTATATGAAAATTACTGAATTGTGAACACTGCCACGAAAATATTCTCCCATGATTTCTACTTGCCAAGCTCATTACCACTGATTCGATTCCATAGAGGCGACAAATAGCTTAGTGCAAATAAAACTATATTTTACAGGCATTTTTAAATGAGGACAGAAGTTGGTGTGGTACAGTATCAAGTTCAAGGATGGAAATCCAGAGCTCGGGGATGAATTGGCTGAGCACACAGTTCCCAATAGTAGGTCAAAAGTAATGGCAGATGAGGAAGTGACAGGGTTGAAAGAAGTCAGAATTTTAAGAAGGATACGAAACTGAAGGATGTTACAGAATTGGGAAAATGGGTGGCCATGATGAGCTTTGGATATTAGGTCGAGAGTTTTAAGGTGGTGTCTTAAATCATGAATCAGTAAGCATCAGTGTATTGAGGGGGCACAATAGTTTGTGCTAAGACATGGACTGTAGCAGTTTTGCTTGAGTTGAAGTTTAGAGAATGGGAGGCCAGCAGGGATAGCTGGGAACAAGGGAAGTATAGGTGACTAATAATGAATTAGCTGCGGCAATGGCCAGGTCAGAAAATATTATGGAGGATCTGTCAACTGAAGCTTAGCTGGAGAAAATTGGGCTCTGAGATTGTTATGTGAGGCAGTGCTTGGAAAAAAAGGAATGGAATTTATGATAAAGAAGCAAAGCATGCTCCAATAACAATGGGTTTCTAACACAACCATAGAAAGTAAAGAAAGCAAAAATCAGCTGCATAATAATAATTTATCACAGGGCACAAATCAATCACTACTTACAATGTCGTACTTCATCAGAGCACACGCATTTAATCTTGAAGTAGCAAACTTTATCACAATTTTAGATTCCTTTGTGAAATTTCTTTGAAGCTGACAGACAATACAATGTTCACCTCAGCACTTCAGTGTCATTAATTCTATTGAAAGATGAACAGTCCACTTTGGCTGGGTAGTAGTTACGAATTATCTTAGTTATAAACATTTCAAATAACTGTCTAACAGGCTAAAGGGAAACAAGAATTCTCAAGCAAGTCTACCCGTACTCAATGCAATCAGAAACTATAACCGGAACTTTGTGTTTCATTCTGCCGTGATTTTAGTCGGGGAGTGGAACAGTAAAATAAGAAATCTGACTAGAAACACCATACCTATTACATGTCTTCTTGTCCCGCTATCTGAAGAAATGTTAGTGTCAAGTGAAAACTGAACAAATTGCAGATGCTGTAAATCCAAAACAAAAACAGAATTGCTGGAAAAGCTCAGTAGGTCTGACAGCATCTGTGGAGAGAAATCAGAAGTAACATTTCGGGTCCAGTGACTCTTCCTTAGAACTCAAAGTATTAGGGTGGCATGCACCCATTGGACTTTGGAGAGCTATAAGAGACCAATGAATCCTATTTTAACCTCTGTGGGGTGACGCTAAGCAGTTTTACAGCCCCTCGCCATCTATATGATACCAAGCCAATGTTTGTCCACTCCCCAAAGTGTCAACCCCTCAATCACCAGCTTCTTCACCAGGGCCTGCTAGCCTCTCCATGGTAACACATCAGACCCAACTCTCAATCTGGCTCCATTCCTGAACCCCTTCCTTGGGGACTGTCACATTCCTAGCAGTAGTCATCATTCTCAATGGCACTGAGATAATGCCTTTCGATTGGCTGGCAACCCTTGTGGCGGGGGCAAAAATTGTTCCTCAGTCCAACTAAAGGCCTGATAACTGTTAAATAGCTGCAAGATGAATCAGCCAAACAATATGGAGTTTTCTACAAAGCCCAGGACTGCAGAGTAACTGTATACAATTGCACTGCAGTAACAAAATGTGCAACTTCCCGGAAATTCCATCCCTTGCACAATATTTTGCAATTTAAGACTCCTATTATATTGCCATTTATTTGCATTGAACTTTGCAAGGATGGAATCTGTGAGTTCAGTTCTGATATTTAGACTATTAAATCTGGCACCTTCATTCCTGTGGCATGAGAAACAGATCTATTAGTCTATCACGGGATAAGGAAGTTTTTCTGGTATTTTCCCACTGCCAGCCTTAACATATTTGCTCTGCTGTTGCTAATGACTGTGAGATGTGTTCATGGCTAGCCTATTAGGCAGCACCACACTAAACTGAAGATAAATGTGTCTTATTTAGAACCCAATGCTACTATTCAGCATTCAGAAACATCCAAGCATCTGTGCAGAATGCCAACAGCAAAGCTGCACACACTGCTCTGGGACTCTCACTCAAATCACATGAATCTCTGTCCTTTTAGCCAGTAGCTTAAGAACAAAGAACAAAGACCATTACAGCACAGGAACATGCCCCTTGGCCCTCGAATACATATTGTCTATCTAAATCTGCTGCCTATTTTCTAAGTATCTGTATCCATTTGCTTCCTGACCATTCGTGTATCTGCCTAGATACATCTTAAATAACACTATCATTCCCGCCCTGACCACCTGTGCTGGCAACGCTTTCCAGGCACCCACCACCCTCTACGTGGAGAACTTTCCACGTGTATCTCCCCTAAACTTTTCCTCTCTCAGTTTGAACTCATGACCCCTAGTAATTGACTCCCCCACTCTGGAAAAAAGTTTCTTGCTATCCACCCTCTCGACACCTTTCATGATTTTGTAGGCCTCAATCAGGTCCCCCCTCAACCTCCTTCTTTCCAAAGAAAATACTCCTAATCTACTCAACGTGTCCTCATAGCTAGCACCCTCCATACCAGGCAACATCCTGGTGAACCTCCTCTGACCCTCTCCAAAGCATCCAAATTCTTTTGGTAATGTATTCCAAGTGTGGCCGAACCTACAATTGTAACATGACCTGCCAACTCTTGTACTCAATACCCTGTCTGATGAAGGAAAGCAGTGTGAGATTGAGCAGAGCTTATTGAATCATACTTGCATTCGATCTTAACAGACATACACACATTTAGTGGAAAGACTGCGGAAGCTGGGATTACCTTGAAGCAGTGACAATTAAGAATGAGATCTAAATAATGTTCAAAATTATGATGAGGTTGATAAGGTAGCTAAGGAGAAATTGTTTCCAACGACAAAAGCTCAGTAACTAAAGGACAAATTAAACATAATTAGTAACATAACTGCAGATACATTTGGAGAAAAGTTTGATGCATTCAGTTGTTTTGATATGGGCCACACTGGTGGAAACTGATTCCGTGATAACTTCCACAAGGGCATTAGATGTATATGTGAAAAGGAAGCAGTTGAAAGGAAGTTATAGGGAAAGAGGAGGGGACAGGGATTAATTGTATTGTTCTTCAATGAACCAAATAAACTGGAGACAATGGATAGAATCTAACTGTGGAGGCAGGACTAAAAGTGTGAAGTTCATCTATTTGAGTGGGAGGAGAATGGCTTAAGTTTTCTCCCGTACTTATGTTCTTCTCAGTCCACAAAACATATGTGTACAGGTAAAATGCTAAATTATATGAGAAGAAAGTGAGGTCTGCAGATGCTGGAGATCAGAGCTGAAAATGTGTTGCTGGAAAAGCGCAGCAGGTCAGGCAGCATCCAGGGAACAGGAGAATCGATGTTTCCTGAAGAAGGGCTTATGCCCGAAATGTCGATTCTCCTGTTCCCTGGATGCTGCCTGACCTGCTGTGCTAAATTATATGGGCAGGCAGAGAAATTCTGCCACCCAGCCCCACCCCAACCTCCCACATTCAGACCTTCTGGGGTCCAGTTTCCAGTCCATTATTTAAAAAGCTGTCAGACTGCACTTCATTCTCTACAACCCAGCTTAATTGATTCTCTGCTCATTCCATCCAGCCATCGCCGGAGTTGGCACAGATCAGACAAAAAGCGGTACCATGGATTAGTGACACCTCCCTAGAGGTTCTCCTGAATGCTGAACAGGAGAGAAAGGTCGGTCTTTTGCATAGAGATGATAACAGGAGGCCATCTTGACTGGAAGGCAGCCTGCACAAAGGTGCCTATAAAGGTAAACAGCTGTGTGTGACTCAAGAGAACTTAGCCCCAGGGCTACAGGAGGATCAATGATCTGCTGTGCTTGGCCAGGTCATGATATACAATGTTGCTCATTGCTTCATGCTCCTACAAGCACAAATCAGCATTGTAAGGTCAAAAGCACGGAGGACGAACACACACAGGACTGACTGCCATGTTCAGTCAATATTTGGCAATTCATTGCAGCTATCAATGTTGTTCCACTTGCACCAAATAATTCTGCTGATCACATACTTGCCAGTTTTCACCCACCAAACATAAAAATGAGCTCCAACATTCAGCAGCTCATGCAACAGCAGCTCACTGACTATTTACCACAACTCAGTCAATATCAAATCTCATAGCTTTTTACCAAAGGTTTGCAAGAGTCAGTGACTCAGACACGCACATCATATTGAGTTTCATCAACTGCAGCCTTTAAAGATAATGGCTAACCTTTCATTCATAAACCTTTAAAACTAAACTTCCACCATACAACATTCTTCTGATTAGCAATGCATACAATCACAGCTTTGGAGATTCACATCATGATGGTATCTATCTGTACCATGCATAGTGTGGTGCACCCTTACTAATGTCCCTTAATGCTTCTTTTTTCTTGTAGGAGAATAACTTGCATAATAAGCATGAATGTACCAAACAGCAGATACCTGATCCTCTTTGAGGGGCAGGCTGATAAGCTGGCATGAGAGCAAGGAAAACATCCCTCTGATGAAAGAGGCACTGGACATGACAGTCATTTATGGGAAAGCCTTCAAATTGCTACTGCCTGTTGCTCACCAAGCACTGATGCCTTAATGAAACCTTAGATAAAGATAACAGCTTTGATACTAATATTGATTTGTTTTCTATTGTTATAATGCTAATAAATATGGATTATCAAATTTTAACTTCCATCATCTGATTGTTATACCTCAGTCCTTTCATGGTAGTAAAATGGCTGCAATGTCATGTGATCTCGACTGAGTCAAGTTTTGTGAGTTCCTTGTGGAATAAACTGAACTCTGTGCACTGAAATTACCATTTTTATTCAAAGACATCAAAACCAGGCAACTGAATCACTGTCAAAAAATTCATATCTCCTGTCTAATTCATATGTGTATGATAATTTGTGTATTGGGAAATGGTAGTTTTGTGTGGCAGCTTAGAAAGACAATACAACCAGACTCTGGAATATATACTGCATTATACTTCAACATTTTTTTAAGGAATCCCTACAATGTAGAAGCAGGCCAATCAGCCCATTGAGTCCACACCAATCCCTTTGGAGAGCATCCCGCCCAGACCCACCCTTTCCTGTAACCCTGCAATTCCCATGGTTAATCCACCCAATCTGCACATCCCTGGACAATTTAGCATGGCAAATCCACCTAACCTGCACGTCTTTAGGCTGTGGGAGGGAACTGGAACACCCGAAGGAAACCCACACAGACACTGGGAGAAAGTTCAAACTCCACACAGACAATTGCCTAAGGATGGAATCAAACCTGGGTCCCGTGAGACAGCAGTGCTAACCACTGAGCTATTGTGCCACCGTGTTTTTGAGCAACAGGGCAGAGGAAAGAACATAGATTTGAAACAGCAGAACCTGGATGGTTTGCTCTCTGAATAATGTTCTCACTGGACATGAAAAACAAAAGCCAATGAAAATGCAACTTTGGCAAACAATATTTCACCAAGGATTCAAGATACCTACAGATCCTGCTTCTACTATGAATACAATTAATCAACTACAGCACATTTTAAAATCTACTGCCTCACTTTAGCCAACATTTTAACTGAAGTCTGATAGCTGCATATTAAAAATAAATTAAACTATTTATTGTAACTGACCAAAAAGGGATGTACACAGAGGGGAGCTGATTCTTTCTCCTTACCTGTTTCTAACATTATGCAGGATCAGCGTCCACTCTGAAGTTAGGACAAAAGGAAAGTCACTAACCCCAAGCCTAGCTTTATCAGCCCCTCAAACCACGTATCTGAGGATGAAAAACTATCATGGTTTTCTAACCCTACCTTCTACCATCACAGAGACATTCATCTCAGAAGGCAATATATCTAGGCTTTGCTGATGATCACATACCAGGGAGTACAGCACTGACATAAGTGACAACTACAGGCTGATTCCTGATGAAGGGCTTATGCCCAAAATATCGAATTTCCTGCTCCTCAGATGCTGCCTGACTGGCTGTGCTTTTCCAGCACCGCTCTCTCGACTCTGAAGCCTCTAACTCTCAGAGAATCGCAGGAGAACAGGTTCCTACTGAGTCCAGTACAAGTGAAGGAAATCTGTATCTGACCACTAATGAGCGGACAGAGATGCAAAGGCAAGTGGGGAAAGGCCAGCCAGTGATGCGAGGGTTCTTGAGCAGACTGAAACGAAGGGCAGAGATGTCCGCCGAAGTTTGGTTTGATGTCATGGCTCTGGCATGAGAGCGATTGGCTGCTTGAATGGATCAGGTGACGACTATCATGGGGAGCCAGCTCCAGTGAAACAATCAGTTTCTGCCAGGTATACCCATGTTCAGACTTCCGATCCATTGCTCATGCCATAGAGACATTAACTTCCTGACCAGTGGAGAGGAGGTTGAGGGGCATTAACCTCCCTCTACATCTCCCATTAACTCAAAGGAGAGGAGTTGCTATTGCATCCCAAACAGGGACATGACCCTAGGTATGACTGTCCAGACCCTGACCACTGTCTTTGCAGCTCCCTGATGACTACACAGGGAATATAATCATCAGGAAGTGATGACTATCACTCGATATTATCCAAAGGACATGGGTGGGGAATATTTTGTTCAGTTAATCAAATTCTGGATAATCGAATGCCGGATAACACTGTTTAGCCAAGCATCAGGACCTTGCAATCTTGCCGGATAATCCAATAATTGGATAATTGAATGCCGGATAATCGGGGTTCCTCTGTATATGAATTCCTGACTGCTGCTGCTAGCCCTACGTGACTGGCCATCAAATACAAACCAGAATGTGGTTCCAGGTTCCCTGATCATGACTGGCCTGAGCAGATGACTGACCTTGTCCAAGGCCCTGGACTGTGCCTGTGACTGATTGTACTATGACCCCTGACTGAACTGAAATCTCACCCAGTTTCTGACATGGCCATTTGGTTGAATAAATGTGCAGTGTAGTTGCTGCACAGACAGCTGGACATGCTGTCTGTTTTAGATTGATGTATTGGTGTGCTGTGCATCAAAATATCCACCGTAACTGACAGATCCCTATTGGCAAACAGCCTCTCTGTCTGTCTATCCAAACAAGCACATCAATAGAGCAGCACAGGTAGCCTTTGATTCTGGCTGCTTTACCAATGTACTATCAGGCATGGCACATCCTGGCAAAGCAGGGATACTGCAAACATGCAGATAGTAAGCACTGAATGAGCAAGCCAGCAGCCTTGAGATGCAGCCTGGTCCAATCCATGAGCTGTTCAATGTGAATTGCTGATGAGTCTTGCAGTTCAGGTCTGTGCTTCCTGTGCATCCTGTAAGTGAATCAGAAGAAGTGCAATGATGGTCATGAAGGCTTGGCAAATGTTGGATGCCAATGTTTGTCGATCAGGGATGCATGCAACTGATGTACATGGAGGATGCTCCGAAATGCCGAGCATCATGGAGGCTCTTTGTAGCCAGTGGTGGGCTGGAGTCACCAGGTACCTGCACTGACTTCCACATCGAGAATTCCCAATGTCTAATTTGTTCAACACATTCAGGAGTTTAGGAAGTTGAATATTAATGAGGTGAGTTGTAGAATTAATAAGGCATTTAACAAGCTCGACTCCACCTTAATTGGCAACTTAGTTGAAATGCCTCCTTGGATGGCTAACCTTCATTCTTCTTTTCAACATTTGTTCACACACATGATAAAGAAATGTGAATATATTTACAAATGAGATAATGTGTTTTTGCAATAAAATATCACCCATGCCACTTATGTGCCCGAGGAATGTCTTCTTCCTTTCCTGCTACAATGCAGAATTGGGCTCAACAGTGAGCGTGAAGGGAGCTTGCTCTACAGCAGAGCCTGTCGGCCATGGATGTTCGGGTTGGATGATCCTGAGGCATTTACGGCTAGATGGCCAGACATGCTGAAGGTGCCTTAAACAGATGTTGGTTCACCCTCCTCAGCTTTGATCATCCACAGAGTTAAGGGTGGCAGGCAGGGTGGAGGTGGAAGGTGAAGGCCTACCTCTGCGGTGTCCCGAGAGGAGATTCGTTAGGGCCTGTAAGAGGTTTCTCCTCGGGGGAAAGGGGCTTGGGGTTGAGTGCCTATCTCTTTGTGAGGAATGAGTACCTCGAGTGAGCCCCTCGGTCATTTCGTTGTTGGTGCTGAACACCAAGGGTTGGAGGGATGACGTGCAGGTCAGTGTGTATAACCAATATTAAGTGAGCTGGATGTGGCTCCCCATACCAGAGGCAGCCTGGCACAAGCAGCATTGGTGTGGTCCTCCAACCTTTGAGTCAATTTGCCCAGTGCCTCCAATAAACCTGTTGGTCGCTCCTGTGTCAGCTCTTGCATTTCATTTAAATTCTGAATAGCTGGAACCATGGGGTCATCTGCCTGGGGCTGAGCAGGCGCCTGGTCTCAGGCAGAGCACCGAGTGCCAGTGACCTGGGCATTTTTCCTCAACCAGCTACAGAATCAAGGGCTCGGAAGCACACGCTCCTGACTCTATACCAGACAAAGTACCCTGAGGGTGTCAGTGTCTGAGCTCGTGGAGGATACAAGAGGCATTCTTGTCAGTGCACCCTCTGAGGGATCTGTAGTTCCTTCCTCAGATGTAAAGAAGGAGATGTATAGTGCAAGCAGCTTCTCGAGTTTGGAGAATGTGTCGATACCACTGGTTCCTGAAGAAGATAAAAGAGAGAATGAGTTGTGAAATAGGGATAGAAGTTCGGGCATGTTGGAAGTCATGGGACAGGAGGAAGCAATGGACATTCCATCTAACTTGTTCCTAGGACATTGAGGCTTCAATGCCATTAGATGGAGGGTCACAGTCTTTGCCAGCTAAGTCAGGAGAGGTAAGGATTGGCTTCTTGTAGGGGATGAGAAAACAAATATCAGACCCAAGATGGTCCCTTTCAATCCTACAGTGGGCCATTTTCTCCTGGAGTGAGAAAGAGGAAGGAATTGAGCAAAATGAAAGTGGGTGGGATATCTGTCAGTACTGATGAGGGAAAGGTTCCCTGAGTGAGTGAGAAGGCAGCACAGAGGGCATGTAAAGTTAGTGGGTGTGGTGGGAGTGAAAGAAGATGCTGCATACAGTGGTGAGAATGGTAAATCATGAGCCTTGGTGGGAGCTGGGTGCTGGAGCACAGTTAAAGTGAGTGTGAGACAGCAGAGACAAGATAATGGCACTTACCATCTCTAATTGAATAGTCATTGACCTTCTTGCTGCATTGCCGGGTGTTTCTTCAGGCCATGCATGCTGCATTTATCTTGGTAGTGACCTTGGACTAGGCTGGCAGACTCTAGTGGCATGGTCTCCTCGGGTAGGCCTGAGGAAAGAGGATAATCCTCCACTGCACCACCCATCCACCAGGAACATCATGGAGTTAACTTGCCTCTGTCTGTCATCTCTGGGATAATGCATGAGGAATGGGAACTGTGCAGTGTAGTTCTGAATTGACTGCACTTGACCCAGTGCACAGCTGCTTGTTAAATATGCAGCCAGCACCAGCAATCCTAGCAGATGCATGCTGTGAACATCCAAACATATGAATAACAGTAAGCCACTAAGCCCTTTGAACATGTTTGATCAATGAATAAGATCATGGCTGATTTGATTTAACCTCAACTCTACATTCCTGCATATCCCTGCCAATCTTCCATTGCCATGGTAATCAAGGATCTATCTACCACTGCTTTCACAATGTTTTAATGATTTGGAGATGCCAGTGTTGGACTGGAGTGTACAAAGTTAAAAATCACACAACACCAAGTTATAGTCCAACAGGTTTAATTGGAAGCACACTAGCTTTCGGAGCGATGCTCCTTCATCAGGTGATAGTGGAGGGCTCAATCCTAACACACAGAATTTATCGCAAAAATTTACAGTGTGATGTAACTGAAATTATACATTGAAAAATTGATTGTCTGTTAAGCCTTTCATCTGTTAGAATACCATGACAGTTTCACTTCTTTCATGTGTAAATCACAAAAACTTTTTAAAAAGTTGCATTCTCGGGTTAGCTGTTAACAAGGGTGATAGCTAGACAATATGTTGAAGGTGTTGGGCCCCTGTGTTCTCTGTCTATGCCATGATGTTTAGACTGATTCTAATCCAAAAAGTGAGATAACGGAGTTTTACATAAATTCATGCAGTTTTTGACCTCAGAGTTCTACATGAATGCATGCAGTTTTTGAGCAAAGTACAATGTCACCCTACAAGTACAAATTCACTCCACAAAATATATGTGTGCATGTGGGTCTTTGTCTGTGTGTGTATGTGTGTCTGTCTGGGTTGGGGGTTGTGAGCGTGAGAAAGTGTATGTGTGCATGTAGTGAGTGCAGAGTGTCTTAAGTCTGTGAGGGGGTGCATGTGTGAGTGTGGGAGTGTGTGTGTGTCTGTAAGAGTGTGTGTGGGTGTCTGTGTGTGTGTGTCTCCGTGTGTATGTGTGTATAAGAGTGCCTGTGTGTGTGTGTGTGAGATTGTGTGTGTGTGTAGGAGTATCTGTTTGTGTGTATAGTGCAATGGTGGTCACTTGTAATGTGACATGAACCCAAGGTCCCGGTTGAGGCCCTCCCTATGGGTACTGAACTTAGCTATCAGCCTCTGCTCGGCCACTTTTCTCTGCTGCCTGTCCCAGGTCCCAACATGGATCCCAGTGACACATATCTTGGGACATCCTCTGAGCCTGAAAAAAAAACACTTATTCCTCCTCTCTGCTACGTGGCAAATACTTTCATTTCTGGTGTGATAGCATGAGTGGTGCTCCATAGAGTTGTGGCACATTGGTGATGGTGTGAGTTGTGGAGAATAGCATGAGAACCCTTTGCTATGGCTCAACACCAACCTGGATGTTGCCCAGGTCTTGTTGCATATGAGCAAAAACTGAAAGCTGATGCAGCATGTTCCTTTGACTGTGTAAGTAGTGAGAAGCATGCAAAAACCAAAATGTAGATCAAATTTTACTTACATATCTGACTTTACTTAGATTTAATACTATTGTTTCCAATTTAGTGCACCACTCTCAAGCTCAATCTGTTCCCTCATTATGATCACTCTTTCTCAGAGAATCCTTTATGTGAATCAACTAACTAACCCTGTTTCAGTAACAAGGCAGAGGTCTTCCATAGTTGTTTCCATGTGCCTTGCTAGAGATTTCAAATTGCAAGTTAATATTGGAAGCAATGTCACATTATAGTATCATTTGAGAACATACAGCAAACATCCATCAAAACTGAGCTGCATGATTCATGCTTATTCAGTCACACCACTGGAGTGATGCACAGACACCTTAGTGTTCCCTTGTGCTTTTCAAACTTCCAGCATTTCAGTAACCTTTTTTCACTTGTAGAAAAAGACAACACATCAGAAGAGAGAATGAAGACATATAAAGGACAGGCAAATGATAGCACTGTCAACACCACTTTTCATCAATGCGTTGATGACTGAACAAAGGCTGATGGGGCAGGTTTGTTTGACAGGACATACCTGGACAATGTTTCATTTGGTTGCGCAGTTGCAAGTGTTCAAGTTCTATTGGGTCGGATTGATGAGAGGTGTAGCTGTTTCTAGAGACCTACAGTCAGACTCTATCAAGGTCCATAGCTTTTGCTATATTCAGCACACTCAAGGAACTATTCCCCACAGTTTCAAAAACAAGAATAGTGTGCCGTCCTTGAAAGCTCAGCACTTGACTACATTTTGATGTTTCTCATTGTCAAAGTAAAGGCTGAATTGAGTTTAAAACAAGTACATTTGCAAAGAAAGTTGACTCATACTGGACAATGTTGACACAAAGTTTTACCTGGCATAGGACAGCCCAAAATTTCCACTCTCATGCATATGTCACCATCTGGATACCAACTCCGAGGGTTAATTCTTATGTACCGAGCAACAATTGGAGTGGGAAACTCATTAAGTACAGGAATCTCTTTCTCTTGGTTTGCTTTGAATACCTGAAAAATAAAGATTCAATGAATAATAATATGTGGAAAATAACAGTATTGTCAAAATTTGCAACAGAGCAGTATTTCAAATTGAGGTAGATCCAGATAATTGGAGGTAATTCACTCCATGTGATGGTCTTCTTGATAAAGCTAATCTAGTACACATCCCAGAACAATTGCAAAGCAGGCATATGTTTCATCAATTTAATACAGAAGTTGCTAGGAGTACTTAGATAAAGTTTGTGATGTGGAGGAGCCAGTGTTGGAATGGGGTGAACAAAGTTAAAAATCACACAACACCAGGCTTATTTGGAAGGTTTATTTGGAAGCACTAGCTTTTGGAGTGCTGCTCCTTCATCAGGTGGTTGTGGAGTAGGACCACAAGACACAGAATTCATAGCAAAAGATTACAGTGTCATGCAAGTAAAATGACATTGTAACAAACCTAGATTGTTGTTAAGTCTTTCATCTTTTAGAATGGGTTACTGGTTTCGCTTCATTAACATGTAAATCCCAGAACTCCCAGAACTTGGGTGGCACGGTGGCACAGTGGTTAGCACTGCTGCCTCACAGCGCCAGAGATCCGGGTTCAATTCCCGCCTCCGGCGACTGACTGTGTGGAGTTTGCATGTTCTCCCCGTGACTGCGTGGGTTTGCTCCGGTTTCCTCCCACAGTCCAAAGATGTGCAGGTCAGGTGAATTGGCCATGCTAAATTGCCCGTAGTGTTAGGTAAGGGGTAAATGTAGGGGTATGGGTGGGTTGCGCTTCGGCGGGTCGGTGTGGACTTGTTGAGCCGAAGGGCCTGTTTCCACACTGTAAGTAATCTAATCTAATCTAATCACATTCTCAAGATAAGTTAAGGTTTTTTTTTAAAAAAGGTGACATCTCAGCTCAGACAATGCCTTAAAGGTGTGACTCACCATTGCTAACAAGATTTACCTTTGCTGGAGCAGTGTTTTTATCCAAGTCATTTCAAAAGGGATTGATTATAAATCTTAACCATAGAAAGCCACAAATTCAACAGTAATTCCATTGACATCAGTGGCATGATACCATAGAGTAAGACAAAAGCAATGGAAAAGCACAATAGTGTTCTTGCTCCATCCATTAAGAATGGCTTACATGGATTGAGAGCAAGGTTTCCAATTTTCAGAAATCAATGATGATGTCAGAATGAACAAATAATGTGTTAATTCTAGAAATATGTAAAATGTGGCATTTGAACAAGATGACCAGTTTGACGCAGTTTTTTGAATTTATATAAATTTGCAAAAATATTCAGTTTAAAATTTTACTTCTGGAATGGAGGAGAGGAGAAAGGTTAGATACTGACCTCTATGTTACATAATAGTTAAGAGGATCATTGTAAAACAAAATAATTAGTGCCATGCAGGCATTTATTATGTTCTCATATTACTGTCATGCTGTCAATTCTATCACCTTCTCAAGTTCTATATTTTGAAAATGAATGACATGTGAAAGGTCCCAAGCAGCCAGTATAATATTGCCAAATGGACCCCTTTTTGCAAATAAAAAGATATTTTATCAAAAGATTGTTGTAACCATTCCTGATGAGCCCTTTCCTCCAAGACAGAAAGTGAACTAATACATTGTAGATCATATCAGCAAGTAATTCACACTGGATTTTGCTTTTACTATGCTGTAACAGGTAGGAAGACATCAGTGAGTTCAGTGTTACTGTAAGATACTCAATAAAGCAAATTGTCTCAGAAGGAAATAATGTCACCGTATTTTTGGAAACATTTGAAAGAATCTATTGAAGAATATTTGTAAAACTCCGAGAGGAGAAGTTTGATAGCACTATGCCCATTTTTCAGGCAATTAAACATCCAACATGGTGGCAGGGCTGTTAGTGAGTGTATGGTGGCTCATTGTATACCATCAGCTAAAGGGAAATAAAAGGGTTTCATGCTTAAGGCAGACATAAGACCCTTGCACAGTTTTAAAGAAGGACATAGCACCTGTCTAAGGCTCAGTGTGAAACTGAGCTGCATTAATTGCACCTGACCATGTGCCTAAATGGGAGCTTGAAGATACAGGAGTTTTCCCAACACTGTTTGAATGTTAAAGACAATCATCAACTTCCAACTGGACCATCACATATGAAAACTTCCAAACTGATAAATTCTTGTTTTGTATTTATGCTTAGAATGTGTCTATAATTTTAAAGTAAAGCTTATTAAATGCAGCTGGCATCTTTTCATTTCTATAGAATCATTGCAAATATCAAAGAGCTCACCATATCATCTGATCCATTATTGACAGCAACCCAGCTGTAGCTGTCATTGCTCAGCAGAACGGAATACGATGTCACCCAGTCACTCCTACAAGGAGAAAATTGCTGGTGAATAAGATTTTACATTGGGTTTCCTGATAGTTCCTTTCCACTTCTCTTGAAAAATAACTGATTTAATATATATGTAAGTATGTGACAAAAGGGAGCTGAATTTTCTCACACAAGTCCAAAATGAAGTTGATAGCTGGAAATGTGTTGCTGGAAAAGCCCTTCTTCAGGGCTTATGCCCGAAACGTCGATTCTCCTGTTCCCTGGATGCTGCCTGACCTGCTGCGCTTTTCCAGCAACACATTTCCAGCTCTGATCTCCAGCATCTGCAAACCTCACTTTCTCTCCAAAATGAAGTTGATTCCAAGTTACAAATGTAGTGGCACATTGGGTATAATCTTTTTGTACAAAGTTAGTTCAGAAGACACCAGCTAAAGTACTGTCAAATTAGGGTTAGAAACCCAGAAACATTTAGAAAAGTGTAATAGAAGGAGTAGGCTATTTGGCCCTTTGAGCTGGTTCTACCACTCAATATGATTATGATTGATCATATAGTGATCCAACTCCTGTTTCTGCTTTCTCACCATACCCTTTGAACAATTAGCCCTAAGAATTACATGTAATTCATTCTTGAAAACACTCAATATTTTACCTCTTTCTGGCGCAATGACTTCTGCAGTACTCTCTGCATGAGGAATGTTCTCCTCATCTCAGTCCTAAACGGTCTACCCCACGTCCTTAAACTATGGTGGCTTTTTCTGGTCTCTTTGGTAATCAGGAACATCATTTCTGCACTTACCCAGTCTAGGTCTGTTGGAATAGTGTTGGCTTATATGAGGCTCCTCCTTATTCTTTGAAATGACAGGCAATTCGACAGTGTGGGAGGGCCAATCAAAGTGCTCAAAGTGTAAGGCAGCTGGCGGACCCAGTGTAAATGTTGTATGCACTGAAGTCAATGTGGAAAGGAAAGATGGCACAAAATGGAGACAACATTCTTCAGATGGGAGTAGCAACCAATTCCTCATTCCAACCGATTCCACATTCCCACCAATTCAACATTCTCACCTTTATCCAGAGAATCTGGCCATGGATGCCAAACAATCAATTATGAATATTGGAACATATGAATTTGGTCACCAAGGCCAGATATACCATTCAAGAAGTAAACGTTGATCTGTTACATTGTGAATTCCAAATTCCCATCTACCATCAATACGTTTTGGTTCCCTTGCCGAATAAAATCTATCTACTTTCAAAATACTTAGAAATATTCAATGACCCCTCCAGACCATTGGGTCACACAACACGACCTCAGCTCTGGCATAAAAGGGTGAATTCTTATTCTGGGTGCACCTCCTCAGTCCTTTCCATGTCCAACTGAATAATACTATTCAGCATTTTACTGACTTCAAGCAAGTCACCCCTTACTCTCTGAGCTCTAGTGAAAATAAGCCCATTTTGCCCGATGTTCCTTCTTAAGATCATCCACTCATTCCAAGTATATCTTCAGCAAACCTGTTCTGAACCACCTGAAACTGCACACAATATTTGAGAAGTGGTTTCACCAATAAACTGTACAACTGAAGTATAATATCCTTACTTCTTCTGTTCAATTCTTCTTGTCATAAAGAATAGCATTCCATGAGCATTCATAAGTACTTGCTATAACATGCAGACTAACTTTTCAGAATAGCAAGATCCCTTTGTAACTCAGACAATTCTGCTGACATTGTCCACTGAAGTATACAGAGGAACCTTGATTATCTGAAAGACAGAGGTGGGAGTGTTTTGTTCGGTTAATCGAATTCCAGATAATCGAATGTTGGATAACATAGTTTAGCCAAGCATCAGGACCTTGCAATCTTGCCAGATAATCCGATATTTGGATAATCAAATGCCGGATAATTGAGGTTCCTCCATAGTCTGCTTTTTCGTTCATCCCTCTAAAGTGAACAACTTTGCATTTTCTACACATTATAGTGTACCTACTAGAGTTTTCCAACTCTGTCAATCCAGCTAAATTCATCTGCGATATCCTTGTGTCTTTTTCACAACATACTTTCTTACCTATGTTCATGTTATCTGCAAATCTGGCTGCCATGCCTTCACTCCCATAATTAAATCATTGGTGTAGAGCTAATATGAACACCAAGACCATCAGGTACAGGAGCAGAATTAGACCTTTTGACCCATTGACTCTACTCCAACATACAATTATAGCTGATATGTTTCTCATCTCCTGCCTTCTCCCTGTAACCATTGATCCCCTTACTGATCAAGAACCTATCCATCTGTGCCTTAAATACACTTAAACTGTGGCAAGACTCCATTCATCACATCCTGCCAATGAGGAAAATACCTATTTATGTAGGCTCTTAGTTTTCTGCCAACAACCAATCTTCTATACATGCTAAAATGTTACTCCGTACACCATGAGTTCCTACTTTTTGCAATAGCTTTTTTTGTGCCTTAACAAATGTTTTCTGGAAATCCAAGTACTGCGCAGAACATATACAGGCTCCCTTTATACGCAGTACATGGTACTCCTTCAGGGAACTATAGTAAATTAGTTAGGCTTGGTTTCCTTTAGACGGAACAATGGTGAATCTTCCTGATTATCATGAGCTTTCCAATGTAATATAGCTTCCATAATGATTGATTCTAACATCTTTCCCTTAATAGACATCAAGCTCATTGATCTATAGTTTTCTGCCAATCTCTCTTCTGGAATAGAAGAGTTATATTGGGAATTGTAAGGGAACAGCTACTTAAGAATAAATCCACAGTAGACAGCAGAAGCATTCAAAAGGTATTAGAGGAGTACAGGCCCAACATGTCTCCTTTAGCATGAAATATAGAAGCACCAAAAGCAGATTGCAATGAATATCTAGGAATATTCAGGACTGGATATAAAGGAAAAGAGAAATGTATAACAGGTTCAAAGGGAGCTAAATAATGGTGGCCCCAGAGGAGTACTGAAAGTACAGGGGATTCTCAAGAAAGCAATTAGGAGAGCAAAGAAGGGGCAAGCTGGCAGGCGAATGCTGATAAGCAAGATTAGAGGGAATCCCAAGACATTCTACATGTATATCAAGGGGAAGAGAATAATCAGGGAAAGCGAGGGGATGAAGGGGGCAATCTGTGAAAGAAGCAGAGGACATTGACAGAGTGTTAAGTATGTACATAACACCTGTGTTTACTCAGGAGAAGGAGGATTCAAATACAGAATTTGAGAAAATGGATCATGAGGTCCTTGAGGAAATTGATACAGGAAGTGAGGAAGTTTTGGTAAATTTACAAGTGAACAAATGCCCAAGTCTAGATGGATTGAAACCCAGGCTGCTGTGGGAGACAAAGGAGGAAATTACAGGGGCCTTGACCCAAATTTTCAAATCACCCCTGGCTACAGGGGAGATGCCAGAGGACTGGAGGACAGTAACATGTCTCCACTTTACAAGAAGGGTGGTAGAGATAGATCAAGGAACGGTAGACCAGTGAGTCTAACATTAATGGTAAAGACACTATTAGAGAAAATAGTAAAGGAGAAAATTAATCTCCATTTATAGAAACAAGATATGTATATGCTAACTACTACTGATTAGCAGTTCCAATAGTAACATCCCATAAACACACCATTGGCTGAGGCAAATTCAGCAAAATAGATTATTTTACATGCAATGTTCCTCCAGCCTAGGAGGAAAGAACATCAAGAGAAAACTCTAAGAGAGAGTGAGAGAAGTCAAGCACTTTGTTGTCGCAGGAAGAGAATGTATAACAGCTTCCAAATCTCAACAGTTTCTGAAAGTTAAACTAAAATTCTGGTTCTGTGGGAGCTTGACCACATTCCTTCACACTGCTTCTGTTGTTCCAACTTGAGAAAAAGCCCAAGGCCTCACAAGCTGTTTACTTTATTGGCTTGGAACAGATCATTGGCACTTCTGACTCAACCTTTCTTCACAAAAAAGCCAGAACAAAATACGCCTCTTAAAGCCATAGTATCATCACACCACCTAAACTGATCACCTAAACCAATGTCACCTCTAACTACTCCACCAATGCCATCCTTACTTAATAGTCCTTCCTCTACAACTTCACATAGCATTCTATTCTTCTTTAATGCATCTTATATGTCAACATTGAGGACTCTCTCTTGGTCATCTTTGCAGCCTTAGCCTTATCCCCACAAAGGTGATTAGTTCCTCTCATATTTTTACTCCTCCCAAAACATGTACGGTGTTTTGTTTATCTATGTCTGTCTGTGTGTGTCTGTAGGCTCTTAAGAAGACAAACCCAGGTAAAGTGAAGCTTGAGTATTAGCACACTTTCCCAAGTGGATTCGGACACCATTTACATTGCTTCTGGAATGCAGGCCTTTGTCTCAATGGCAACTGTCCCACCAAATCACTACATCCCCAAGAGAAGAGGCTTGGTTACATGATTCACACGATACTAAACACGACTTCCTTTTAACCATATAATTTTAAAATAGTGGACAGTTAAGGAGTCAAGACTGCTTCATACACCATCTATTAACAATATCAAAACTCCTAACTCCAAGCTACTAAGCAAAATCTTTTGACCAGTAAAAAGTAGCCAATAACCTGAAATTGTTCTCTCTGCACATAATCAACTCCTTTCATTAAAACAGCAAGGCAAAATTTATATTTCACCAATATTCCTCAGAAAACCATTACTGGAAACTTGAAGAACTTGTTGACAACTCCTGAACTGCCAGTAAGACAATAAAATACCCCTACAAAGAATTCCAGCTGTGGACTTTTGGACTCTGTCCTAAATGCAAGAAAATTGATAAACTAGGATTGCTTAGGTGTTTCATACTTGAGTTGTTGCTAATTGAATAAACATTTTATCCTTTTCGTCTGATCTTAAAATGTATGTTTACAAGCCTTCCTGTGTTGCAAAATATCCACTACCACACTGCACATCTCAGAGTGTGTGAAAATAAGCCCTACTTCTGGTTTAATGTTATAGTAGTATTGTTGAAACCCGTACCAAACTAGAGTCCAAAAACAAAGGGAGTGGGGGAGTGTGACACCACTGTTTAGAAAGGGGAAAAATTAAAACACAATCTGCTGACGAAAATATGGTGACAAAGACTCGAATTATTTGTAACAATCTAAAAAATTAACATGAAATCCATTTAATTTTTTCAAGTGATATTATTTAACCAAGAACTTAAAATTTGTTAAATTTTATGCATTGCTAACACATAGTATAATTTCAAGGCAATGATGAGCCTTGTTCCTTACAATGATCCTATCCAACACAAAGAACATCTATTTTGAATTATAATTCCACCAGATATGACAAAACTCCTAATGTATCATTAGAATTAGTTGTCAATTAAATCTCTGGCAACCTTTAAAACACATTGCACTACTGTTTATGAAATAGTGTGTTTAACGTATTAGTTTGGTGAGTCTTTGCATTGCTCCAACCTGCTTCAAGAGACTATTCAATATATACTAAAAATTGCAAAAACATCTTTAGACAATGTCATTATACCCACTTTAAGTGAAATTTATCCCACTCAGAACTGGTGTTCAAACATGGGCCTTGTAATAACATCTGATTCGACTTTTTGACAGAATGCAATGACAAAGAAATAACATACCATCTCAGAATCATTCTCAGTACAGTGTTTCCAATAAGGATGGGTTAAATGTTATACATATGTTGCAATCAAGATCAGCCCACAATGTATCTGGTATTAATTTTCGGCTGCAAAGTGAAAGCTACTGCTATATTCCTGTAAGTCATCCAAACATTTCTGTATATGGTTTAATTGACATATAGTTAATCTGTTTATGGTGACAAGAGCTCCAAGCAGAGTCAAATCTCTGGGTAAAGATTACTGTCAGCTTATTAACTGATGAGATTGAGAAGGTTCAATTAATTGCTCTACTTTTCACTTAACATTATCCTTGTTCTGTTAACTTTAAAATATGGGCTTAACTTTCTGATAGAATGAATGTTTCTACTTTTCAGTGAAACAACATATCACATTTCGAACCGCAATGTAAAAGTATACTGTTAGTGGAGAGATATCTCAAGTTTTATGATACTCATATCATGATTTATCATATACCTTGCACATAACCTCCCAATCATATTTTTCTGTCAGTACCCATTTGATGTTTGCTAACGCCAGAAGCTCACTCTCATTCCTCAGGTAAGACTTGATACCCAAAACCTATTGCTCGACTGAGTCAGTCCCACACTCTTCCTGTAATATGGGTCCAGATCCATTTTTGACCCGACATGGGAGTTAAAGGTGAAAAAAAAACCTGTAGTTTGTTAAAGAGACAAAAAGCATTCTGTTTTAATGGAAAGAGTGTTTCTGCAAATTGTGGAAAGAAGTTTAAGAGAACTGGTGCCCCTTAGACAGAAAACAGATGGTAAGTACTACTAAATGGAATAGGGAGGGTAGTGAGTTATTAAAATGGATGGTCTGGTTGAATCACAGATACACATGAATGCTTTTACTTTTCTTTTTTGTGATTAAAATAGACAGATTGTTCAAAGTTTGTGAGAAGATTTGCAGCTCGGGTGCTCATTGCTGTGGTTCTGTTCGCCGAGCTGGAAGTTTTTGTTGCAAACGTTTCGTCCCCTGTCTAGGTGACATCCTCAGTGCTTGGGAGCCTCCTGTGAAGCGCTTCTGTGGTGTTTCCTCCGGCATTTATAGTGGCCTGTCCCTGCCACTTCCGGTTGTCAGTTTCAGCTGTCCGCTGTAGTGGCCGGTATATTGGGTCCAGGTCGATGTGTTTGTTGATGGAGTTTGTTGAGTGGATCATCCACAAACTCCATCGGCAAACACATCGACCTGGACCCAATATACCGGCCACTACAGTGGACAGCTGAAACTGACAACCGGAAGTGGCAGGGACAGGCCACTATAAATGCCTGAGGAAACACCACAGAAGCGCTTCCCAGGAGGCTCCCAAGCACTGAGGATGTCACCTAGACAGGGGACGAAACGTTTGCAACAAAAACTTCCAGCTCGGCGAACAGAACCACAGCATAGACAGATTGTAAAAGAAGAATCAGAGTGCACAACTTTTAAAGTAACACCTTTGAGGTTTACGGGTAAGATGATGCTATGCCCCAAAAGTACCCTTGCCATTGAGAATGGGCACCAAAAGAATGCGGCAAGGGTGTAAGCCTCAACATTTCCTGTCCATGCCTTTACTGTGATCCACCTACCGTAACTTCTTACAATTACTGACTTTTATACTGCCTGCCTAATAAGGTCCAATTGTTCGGTAAAATTGTGAAATTAATGTTTATTAATGAAATTGAATGATATATTGAGGGAAATATAGGATCCTTCTGTATGAATGAGTGAGATAAATGCACAGCACCTGGGACTGATAAGTGTGAAGTAACATATACATAATGCACATGTACCAGGCCAAGAACTATTTCCAACAAGAGAGATTCTAACCACTGCCTCTTGATATTCTGTGGCATGGCCATCACTGAATCCCCCACTACCAGCATCCTCGGGGTTACCATTGACCAGAAACTGAACTGGACCAATTATATAAATACTATGTATTTAGTCAGACGCTAGGCATTCTGTAGTGAATAATTCCTTTCCCATCTCCTGTTAAGGACAGGTAGTACAAAGTTAAAATTAATCCCTATAATTAGTAAATGGCCTTTATTCCTCAAAGCAAAATAACTTTTTTAAGTAACACTTAAGAAAATCATTCTGTGTTTATATCTTTCAATACATTTAAAACAAAATAACAGAACTACTTGAATCACATGAGATGCTTTTCAGGGTCTGATGGCTCAGAAAGTCACATTCCTTTCCTTGTAGATATTTTTAATTCACCTGTTCTGACATGTTATGGAACCTGGGACTTCTAACTCAGGATTAGGAACACAACCACTGCACCATAAGAGCCACTTCCATGCATTGTATATTGGCCCCTCCACTGTAAATTAGCTTTTATTTGAGGTTAATAAGTAATGCACCTGCAGTGTTAACTAGAGTTTTGCACCCTGTAATCTCACTTTATTTTTGGGAATGAAAATAGTATTTGGTTGGTACCAAGTTAAATGTTGAACAGTCTCCAATCCCCAGAAAAAAAAGCAATATTTTAAAATGGATAAAAAGATTCGCTACAGACCTGTGAAATCGATTGGAAACGTTGTATAAATCTAAGACATGCAGCAACATTCGTGCTGAAGGAAACTGTGTTGAAATAAGTAGCATGTAGGAATAAATTAAAATGGAATAATAAAACAAGAATGTTCTTTCTGCCTCTCCAGCAATAACGAAAACATGCATTGAGATACTGCATTTAGCACAGTCCCATAGCCAAGTAGCTCCATGAATGTCAATGGTGGAGAGTTAAAATTTGTAGTATAAATGGTCAGATTGGATAAGTGCAGTTACCTCTGAAGGTTTTGGAACAAGAGGAAATTGCAATGGCTTATATAGCATATACTGCTTAAGAAAGGCTATTCAGCCCAATCAGGCCATGTTGGTGTTTATGGAACCTTCTTCCTATATTTCTTACTATCATAATCGTCTATTTCATTTTTCCTTAAATACTTGTCCAGTTTTCCTTTAAGTACACTTAAACTATTCACTTCAACTACTTCCTGTGATAGCGACTTCCACATTCTTTCCACTCTTTGAGTAAAGAATTCTCCATTGGATTTCTTGCTTAACTATCTTCGATTACTGGCTCTGGCTATACTCTTTCAAACAAGAAGAAACATTCTCTCATCATTCATTCTGTCCAAACCTTTCATAACTTTAAAGAATTATATTAGATAACTACTCAGCCATCTTATTTTAAGAGAAAAGGTAGGGAATGGGAAAGCCCTGGAAGGGTTTGAAGCAAAAGATGAGAACTTTTAAATTGAGGCATTGCTGGGTTAATAGCCAATGTAGATCCATGGGTCAAGAGTGTGGTGCTGGAAAAGCACAGCAGGTCAGGCAGGATACGAGGAGCAGGAGAATCGACGTTTTGGACATAAGCCCTTTATCAGGAATGAGGCTTGTGAGCCAGGGGGTTAGAGAGATAAATGGGAATGGGGTGGGGGTGGGGCTAGGGGGAAGTTAGCTGAAAGTGCCATAGGTAGATGAAGGTGGAGATAATGGTGATAGATCAGAGAGGAGGGTGGAGCAGATAGGTAGGAAAGAAGATGGACAGGTAAGACAGGTCAAGAGGGTGATGCCGAGTTGGAAAGTTGGATAAGATGGGGAGAGGGGAAATGAGGAAACTGGTGAAGTCCACATTAATCCTGTGTGATTGGAGGATGCCAAGGCAGAAAATGAGGTGTTCCTTCTCCAGGCATTTGGTGGTTAGGGTTTGTCAATGGAGGAGGCCCAGCATCTGCATGTCCTTGGCGGAGTGGGACGGGGAGTTAAAGTGTTCAGCCATGGGGCGGTGAAGTTGCTTCATGCGTGTGTCCCAGAGATGTGCTCTGAAGCATTCTGCAAGTAGGCGTCCTGTCTCCCCTTTGTAGAGGATAACATATCAGGAGCAACAGATACAATAAATGACATATGGAAGTGCAGGTAAATCTATGAAGAATGTAGAAGGCTCCTTTGGGGCCTTAGATGGAGGTGAAGGGGAAGGTATGGGTGCAGGTTTTGCAATTCTAGCAGTGGCAGGTGAAGGTGCTGGGTGTGGGTTGGTGGGGAGCGTGGACTTGACAAGAGAGTCACAGAGGGAATGGTCTTTATGGAATGCAGATAGGGGTGGGGAGGGAAATATATCTCTGGTGATGGGGTCTGTTTGTAGGTGGGCCCATGAGCAACAGAATGATGGATATGTAGGAGTTAGTGTGAATTTCAGGACTTATTTTGTTAAGGGTGCAATGTATGAAGCTGACCAAGAGAGGATTATAATAGTTAAATCTAAAGGTAACAAGTTATGAATGAGAATCTTAACAGCGGTTGAGCTGAGGTGTGACATGTCTGTGATGTCACAGTGATAGAACTCAACTTACTTGGTGATAGAGAGGAAATGACACCAGAAACTCAGATCAGTGTCCAATAGGACACTGAGATTGCAAATGGTCTGGATCAGCTTCAGGCAGTAACTGGAGTCAATGATTAAATTGCAAAATGTCTTCCACAAACTGCTCCTGGACTTAGGTCCTGTACACCTGTCTCTGAACCTACTCAAAGGCTCATTGTTGCTTGAACCTGACCCCACACTTTGTACTATTTAAGTTAATAACATCACTGGGGCTTCAACTTTAATGTTGGACTATCCTCTGATTACAACAGGGACATAGCTATTTTAACCTTTGGTACATTTGTGTAACCTGAAATTCCACTACATCCATTTCAGTGTACATTCTGACTTCTTTTCTAAACCTGAATCCATTATTTCTTATCCCTGTTCCTTATCGTCTCCTTCAATGTCTTGGGCCTTTCTCTACAATTTATTTCCTTTCTTAACACCCAGGGGTCTCACCTTTCATTTCTCCATTTACTGGGAATTTGTTCCCATTTCCTTCCTCCAATCTGATACTTTTGGCTGCTATCATGGTATGCTGTCATGGTCTCCTGCCTCCAAGCTAGGTTTCTAATCCCTCTAGGAAAAGGTCACAGCTTCCAACTGTGCCATTTATGTCATTCTTTAAAGGGTTCAATTGAAGCAGTTGTCAATGCCTCATTATAAGCAGCATTCCATCTTCTGTCTCTCTCACTCAATATGTCCAATTGGGAATAATGTAAATTATATGCTTAGTTAAAAATCACACAACACCAAGGTTATGCTCCTTCATCAAGGAGCAGCGCTCCGAAAGCTTGTACTTCCAAATAAACCTGTTGGGCTATAACCTGGTGTTGTGTGATCTTTAACTCTGTCCACCCCAGTCCAACACCAGCACCTTCACATCACAATTATATTCTTGCGCTGCTCACCCGAGATTACCAAGCCATTTTGGATCTTTCCAGCATGTTAGCAGCCACCACCTAATATTGCATTTCTGTCGATAAAGTTGGGTCAAACTCAAACAAAGTCCTTGCAAGCTGTTACATAATTGACATCCAGGCTCTGATTAAAAAGAAACCCTGGACTGCTGCCTACAATACATTCCAGTTGCCTGGATCAGGCCCAATCCTACTGTCTTCTACTCAACACCCAATCGCAGCTATACTTTCCACCAGCTACCCAGCTCAAACTACCAAAATGATACAGTGGCTCAAATCAACAAATCTCTCCTTGCTTACTACACTACCTTCTGTTACTTCTCAACCATCCATCCTATCTCCAATTGTTCCCATCCATCTCAACTGCTTTAAAAATCTTTATTCTCCACTGCATTGCAAATTCCTGTCCCAATTTTTCTTTATAATCAAGAAATCCTCACCTCTTTTCTCTAACTGCAGCGGGAATTGCTCTAATATACTTTGCCTTCATTCTCTCTGTTTTGATTTCACTGCTTTTTCTTACCTTGTTGCTTCAGTAACATTGCCACATTTCTTGGTCCTGCTACTCCCAACAGCTTGATCAGAGATAAGGCCACCTCATCTTTTCCTCATTTTCACCATTTATATCATCCTGTCCCCTTCCAAACCGCACCCCCTCATCCCCAACTCCACAAACTCTCCAAGTCTCTTTATTTCAAATTTTTGGCATTTATTGCTCAAGGAATAGTGTATAAAACTCAGGCAATGTTATTGCGACTGCACAAGGCATTGGTGAGACCTTGAGTGTTGCATACAATTTTCATACGCTCGCTTGTGTATGGAGGGATGTAGCTACATTGGAGGCAGTTGAAAGGAGGCTTATTAGATTGATTCCAGAGATGAAGGGCTTGTATTATAAAGAGAGACTGAGCAGTTTATGCCTATAGTCTCTGGAGGGGAGAAGAATGAGAGCAGATTCGATTGAGGCATATAATATACTATAGGGGATAGACAAAATGGATGTAGAGAAGATGTATCCTCATGTAGAGCAATCTAGAATGAAAGATCATTGTTTCTTTTATTCATTCACCATATGTCGGCATTGTTGCCCACCCTATTTGTCTAGAGGGCAGTTAAGAGTCAGCCATGTTTCTGTGCGTCTGTTGTCACATATAGACCAGACCATGTAAGATGGCTATTTCCCCTGCAAAGGACATTAATGAACCAGATGGGTTTTTTTCCAAAAATTGACAACAGTTTCATTGTCATTATTAAATTTCATATTTTGTAATGAATTCAAGTTCCATGGCAGAATTTTAACCCCAGTGCCCAGTGCATTGTGGATTAATAGTCCAGAGATTATCTTTCTAAGTCATCAGGATAAAGAGTAGCAGATTTAAAACAGAGATGATGAGGAATTACTTCTCTCAAAGCATCAACAATCACTATCTCAGAGCGTGGTGGATGCTGGGATATTGAGTAAATTTAAGAAGGAGACCGATAGGTTTTTAATTAGTAATTGGATCAAGGGTTATGGAGAATGGGCCACAAAGTGATTGAGGTCGAGTTAAAATCAGCATAATCATTATTAAAGAGCAGAGCAGACTTGGGGTGAATTACTTACTCCTGTTCCTAGTTCTATTGTTCTTATGTCTTTAGCTGTCTGTGTTCACAATACTTCTTCAACTGTCAATCACTTCAGTCAATCCCTCATGTCTGCATTTCATTGCCTTATGCACAATAAATCCATATTTATACCTTTGGTTATTTTCCTGGTTGAGCCCCATTATGTGCTTCCTCAAAAACCAAGGGACACCAAATTGGCCATGCTAAATTGCCCATAGTGTTAAGTGCATTAGTCAGAGGAAAATGGGTCTGGGTGGGCTACTCTTCGGAGAGTCGGTGTGGACTTGTTGGGCCGAAGGGCCTGTTTCCATACTGTAGAGAATCTAATCTAATCTAATCAAATTAAGAATAACCAATGCACAATTGGTTTAGCTATTTACTTCATTGCTGGATCCAGTTCAAACCTATCATAGGTTATTTCCTCCCAAAATCATTGACTACTCCAGGATCATCCTGAGTTGCAAAGAGTTTCTTTATTTCATGACATAAAATTTCCAACAAATTGATACTCTCGCTTTCCAATATCAACCCCTTCAAAATACCACCCACAATCCTCTTGTACTTGTAAACTGTCAGTCCACCTCCAACCTCCCCATCACTTCCAAACTCCTTGAGCATGCCATTACCTCCCAAATCCATCACCTTTCCTCTAACAGTGAGAATCTCTCCAATCAAGCTTATGTATCTGCCACGGAATTGAAACTGCACTCATCAACGTCAGAAATTGCATCCCCTTGACTGTGACAATGAATATTAATACTTCCTATCTTCCTTATTTGTCTTGATCTTTATGGAGCCTTTGGCTCAGTTGACCAAATCACTGCTAACCCATATTTAATCTCCATTGTCCCACCAAATGGGACTGTCACTGGGAGGTTGTGCACAAACCTGTTGAATTATATCCAACTCTTTGTGACCTTCACAATTCCAATGGTCAAATCTAATGGTTGCTCAGCACCCATAAACATTAGCTCATCCAAAACCTTGTTGCTTATATCCTAGACCTCATGAAATCCCCACCTCATGCTTGCCGACATTATATTGGTTGCTGTTTACCCAGCTCCTCTTATTTAAAACTCTCATCTATTTATTTTTTTAATGACCTCACATCTCTGTACCTTTGAAATTTCCCACAACCATGCAATCCTCTGAACATTTCAGGTTACTACAACTCTAGTTTCTTCTGCATCGCTCTCTCCCTTCACTCAACTATTTTTGGCAGTGTTTTCAGTCATTTAAATTTTGAGCTCCAAAATTATCTCCCTTAAACCTTCTCTGCCTTTCCAACCTGCTATTTCTTTAAATCCCTTTTGAAGCATACAGCTTTTAGTTACTCTTTCTGATATCTTCTTGGCCCAGTGTCACATTTGTCTGTTATGTTTTCCTGGTGCACATTGTGTTGTTTCTTTTTACATTAAACGTCCTCTGTAAGTGCAACGTAAGACTATTTTATTGTAACAGCACCTTAAAATTTAACATCTTAAAGCATGTTCTGAAAAGTGAAAAAGAAACTTTAGATATTGCTGAAGTAGAGGTTCTAAACTGGTGTAAAAAGCATTTTAAATAAAGGTATGTGACCCGACTGAGTTGCTTCTTCCTTCTAATTCAGGTGAAGTGCTTTTCTGATGAAGTGAAATGTGTTTAAAGAATAATATTAATAATCTGGCAGCATCTTAAGTGACTGCAGGAGAGACAGCATTGAAAAATAATTCTTAGCAATCACAAGCCAAATTCTATTATGGAAAACTTAAATTTATGAATTCTTTAATATATTGAAGGGGCAATTTTTCTTCAGTGTAATTACTGCAGTTAAACCTTTTAAGGACACATGAAGTACTAGGATCTAGATTATTCAGGCAACTGAGGTCAGGAAGTGACCTTTGCTGCAACATATGAGAATCAAATTTACTCATTCCCCCCGGGTACAGACTGCATTATTTAGCCTCAGAGGTTACACCTGGCTGAGGGGGTTTCACACAATTATTTTCATTTATTACACGGCCTTCTGTGCATGCTTTGCTTTGTGTTTGTTTTTCCTT
The DNA here is from genome assembly GCF_004010195.1 of Chiloscyllium plagiosum. NCBI lineage: Eukaryota > Metazoa > Chordata > Chondrichthyes > Orectolobiformes > Hemiscylliidae > Chiloscyllium > Chiloscyllium plagiosum. Next base: position 29,413,251 of record NC_057731.1, on the reverse strand, counting down.
CATCTATCCACTACAAGTACTTACATTTAAACAGGTTTTCCTTATATTATCAGCAACAGTAGAAAATGAGGGGTAAAGTATTACCCTCATCATATTCTGGAGGAAAAGTGCAGAGGTTGCAGAAGGTGAAGTGAGATCTCCATTAGAAACTTCTGACTCAAGATATTCAAACTCTCAAGCTTTATATGGATACCGATGGTCAAGTAACTACCAAAGTGACAGCTGTATGGAAATCACCCACTGTACTAAGGAACAATTTATCACTCCTGAATCTTCCAGTTCCATACATTTACCTCGGGCAGTGCTCTTCTGCCTTCAACCAGCTGCAGACATATTTCAGCTTGTTTTTCAGATTAAATTACCAATGGGTTTTCTTGACATCTTTGAACACCAATTCTCATTACTGAGTGATTACTCTTCCTTCACAGAATTTTTAAAAGTAGACAGAATATCTAGTGGCTTCAATGAAATGTGTGCAATCATCCTCCAAATTGCACTCGAGGCAATGAAAATCTACTCGTTTCTCATCCATGACTTCTCACTTTTCACTGCAACCTCCAAACACCCAAACTTACAAGCTCTTCCAGTCTTACATTTGTACCTGTTCAAACACAAGACTAATTTCACAGTATGACAATTTCACTTAATTGTTCCAGTTTCTCCCAACAGTAGGACTCCTTACTTCAGTTTTTATTTCCATTTGATGTATTCAGACTTTTAGCACCCAAGCTTAGTCCTGGAATTGATCTGGCACCTGTTATATGCATTTATCTTTGAAATATATATTTGTTAATAGTGTGCAAAAATAACTTGTAACACAGGAAAATGAACTGCTTATTGACCTCTGATCAATGGCGCAGCTTTATAATGATTACATTGATAGCATTTACATTTAGTTACTAGCAAAAACAATTCTGGAACTGAAAGCTCGTCTCAGATGACTAATAGACCATTATTGATTGTCATTAAGACCCATCTGGTTCACACATATCTTTTTGGGAAAGAAATCTTTTGTCCTTAGCTGTTCTGTGATTTCAGACCCTACATTAGGATTAACTCTTAACTGCTCTCTGAAGTGTCCAAGCAAGGCAGTCAATTCAAGGGTAATGACGTGTGGGCAACAAATACAGGCCGTCCCAGCAACACTCAAATCCCAGTAAAGAATCCCAGGGCCTTTGTCAGTCTTTTCAATGATCTCATTCATTTTGTAGTCCGTTTTCTACGAAAGCTGAAACCTAATCCTTGTCCATGACTTGTAAAGACAGATGCAGTGCCATGAAATGAGGCTTTTCACAAAGCAAGTTACAGAAATATATAATAGTCACAGAAAGTCACAGAGTTTTTACTGGCAGATAAATCACCCTTCAATCCACCTTTTCTGTGCCAGTCAGTAGACACCTATCTATTCTAATCCCATTTCCAGCACTTGGACCATAGTGTTATACTCTGGCAATTCAAGCTTTCATCAAAATAGAATTCCCACCCCCTTTTAGGGCAGACACCTTCAGCAGTGCTCCAGGGAAGGCAGTGGTGTGGGATATGCTTATCTATGTGTTATAATCTAGTTCATGAGATGGGAGCACCAAATTATATTGCTGCACACCTCCACTGTAATCAAATCCCCTTTAACCCTCCTGCTCCTGAACTTAAAGCTGTGCCCGATGGTTACTGACCCCAGTACTAATGGGGAAAGTTTCTCTCTGTTTACTGTATCTATGTCTCTCAGAACTCTAACCAGCTCAATCAGATCCCACTTTCATCTTCTCTGCTCTAAAGAAAACAGCCGCAGCCTATCTGGTATCTCTTCAAAGCTGACTTGATCGAGCCCAGGCAATATCTTGATCAACTTTGAAGTTCTGGAGAAGAGTCATACCGGACTAAAAATGTTCATTTTGTTTCTGTCTCTACCAATGTTGCTAGACCTGCTGAGTTTCTGCAGCATTCTGTGTTTCAGATTTCCAGCATTTGAGGTATTTTGCTTCTATCCATCATATCTTTCATGTATGAAATTCAATGCCTTGACAAAATAAAGGCAGGTATCTCATCGACCTTCTTAACCACCTTATCTATCTATCATGCTGCCTTCAAGGACCTATGGAGATGCACACCAAGGTCTCGCTGGTCCTCTAAACTTGTCACAGTCATAACATTGCATCATTTATATTGTCATGAGAAACAAATGCATACTGAGGTTCATTCTTAACTGAGTTCATTCCATTCAAAATGGACCTGTGAGCAATAATGCAGCAAATAGGGATAGGTAGGCATTTGCTGCATTATAGGGATAGGTCTTGAGCTATGGGCTCTCTCTAATTAAAAATATATATAACATTCCCACTTTCTAAATCCTTTTCCAGTACTTTAGAAAGACAGGCTCTCATCTACGAGATAGTACAAGAAAAATATTAAGTGAAGTACAGAGTATGGAAACTTGGTTATTACAATGGCAGAATTTTGACAGAAGTTACAACTTTTACATCATTTAAGTGTAAGTTTCTTTAAGATTGTTTTTCATTCAACACCTCCATCATCACTGACATAATTTATTATTTTGTTATAACCAGGTGAGAAGGGAGGAATCAACTCACCACTTTTAAGCTTCCTTGATTGGTCACAATGAAGTTTAAACTCTTCGTAGCACAAGGCTACACTTCTTTCCAGTGAAAAATTGGTTAACAAAGTTTACTTTAAAGAATGAGGAGTGAATCACAAGTTTTTTGAGTTAAAGAAAGAGTGAATGTATTATCTGCTAATGCTGAGAAAAAAAATTACACACACACACACACACCACATCCCTCATTTTCAAAAGGATTAAAGGATGTTTTGCCTCTACTCTCCTAACCAGTGATTCTGAGAATAACCCAACAAAACTTTGGGGGTTAAATTTGTCCCCATTGCAACATCTCTAGCTATGTTATTTGGACAAATTTCTGACTCTCCTATTATGAATTAAAAATGGATTGCTTGTCTGGGACATGAGAGCTTAGTGAGAATACATCATAGTGGCTATTAATCTGGATAATGTGCTTCCCATTTATAATAGTTGGACTAGATCAGTGAGCTGTTCATTGCTCTGAAAATCATCAAAATAAAGTCCTGTGACACAGGAAATTGCTGCACATATCACTCTGAATTCTAAACTAAGACTCCTTTCAAGATAGCAAGTGAGCATGTAATGGAAGATAACTAAATGACTGCCGATGACAGGCAGTTATGAGCAACCAAGTTGCCAGTGATATTATCAATTGCTTTCACCTCCTAACATAAGATGAGCACAATCCTTCACCTGCTCTGTAAAGATCAGCCAAGTAATTAATAAGACTAAGAAGCAGCTTCTAGAATTTATTGGTGTCAGTGAGGTGAGACCAATAGTCCAGCAATATGTTATTGACTGCGGTAAGGAATTCATCTCTTGTGGAATGAGATATGTCTCATGACAGGAATCAATCTGCTGATGAATATCATGCTTAGAAGCCACAGCTTTTAATAAAGTACTTAGGTGGGCAGTGCAAAACAACCTCTTTTAGAAGAACCAACTTTTCAAATTTAGCAGATTGAAGCAATAAATTTTAACATCATTGAACAAGCAAAAATATTCTGCCTTCCTCTGAGCTTCCCCCGGCCTTTACATCTTTTCTAAAGTGCAGTGCCCAGGATCAAACATAAAACACAAGTGGAAGCCTCATCAGTGTTTTATAAATGTTTAGTAATATTTCCTTACTATTGTGCTTAATTCCTGTATTAATAAAACTCTGAATTCTCTCCCTGTCTCTCTCTCTCTCTCATATATATATATATTTTAACAAACTTCTCTTTAAAGACTTCTCTGATGTTTATATACTGATTGAATTCACAAGGGAGCTGACAAAATAGACTGCTGTCTAATTTCCTAGCCCTCACACATCTTTTTTTTGTCGACTAGAAATCAGGCTGGTTTTCTATACATCATTATCAGGCTCGGGCAATCCGTGTGACAATTCCTAATGCTGTTTTGTTACAGCCCTGTCTCTGACTGGCATTCACATCTATTAAAGTATTCTGACTGTAGCAGCATTTCTTAAAATTGACTCCAAAATGATTAGATGACATTTAGACCCTGAAATAGGACACAGTGATTTGTAACACTACTGTGAGGCTTTACTGATCTTAAAGATCAGGAAACTCTCCATGAAATATTAAAACCTCTTTCAGAAATATGCCTGTTTTTCAACAGAATTGAAGTATGTTCAGTGCAATTACATTAATTTGGTTTTAATCAAAATTTCTGCATAAGTCTTCCTTTCTCTAACTAATTCAACAGTCGATCATTTATAATTGTGAACCCATCATTCCTGATGAAGGGCTCCGGCCCAAGACGTCGATGTTCCTGCTCCTCGGATGCTGCCTGACCTGCTGTGCTGTTCCAGCAACACAATCTCAACTATAATTGTGAACAGCCATTTGTATTTTCACTCAGTGCATGTATTGCATATGCCTTTGTTCCAGGGATCCTAAAGCGGTTCAAGTCAGTAGCTGTAACATGGCTGGTAAAAGGCCATTGAATACCAGTGGATGAGATTACACATAGCCTTGCAGGATGACCTCAAGCAGCTCTGGACATGGAAGGACTGGCATTTGGATTTTACCACCTTGAAAATGCAGCATCAGCAATCGATCTTAGCTTGTTGAAAGGTATCTGGAAGGGTACTAGCACAATGGCAGTGATGTGAGCATGAATGCTGTCAGTCTGAGATAGGAATGCAATATCATTCATCATGGAATCACTGCAGACCTATCGCTGCAATATCTCAGCATTCCTTGTAATTGCAGGAGCACAGGTTGTTGGATTGTTGCAAGTGTCTATATGTCTTTTTTCAGCCCTGATATCAGCAAACAATATATCACAGTCTGAGCCTGCATGCAACTTGAGATTTGCTGACCGCACCCAAGCTTCCACTGCAGTACTCAGGGTCTGCGTGACTTCTGCTTGTTCTTCAAAATAAGGCATTAGCCATCAAACACTGCACCATGGTCAATTTTACAAATGTTCTCATCAACCTAGCCATCTCTTCATATTGGAAAGATTGATTCAAAGTTCTGCAAAAGCCATGTGTAAGTTGATTCTGGACCTGTTCTTGCTCATTGGTGGTGCCTGCTGGCTTTCTGACAGACCTGCCGATGCATCAAGCTTTAGAATGTACATTTCCATCAGTGTGCTTCCATACGGCTAGCCAAGTTCTCATTTGAGTTCCTTCAGTATCAATAGATAAAATCTTCAAACTCTGCCCACCTCCCCTTGCCCTTCTTGCCCCCCACCCCTGTACCCAACCACTCTGAGTGCACCTACACTAAACGGATTGCGGCAATTCAAGAAGGCCACTCACCATCACCTTCTCAAGGGTAACCTGGAATGGACAATAAATCAATTTCAACGATTGTGTATTTATTTATTCAGCTTGAGGTCTAGTATTCGATTTTGGAACAATTCTTTGTTCTAAGAATTATTTTCATGGAGATGTCCAATCTTGAGTTTTATTTGGTCATCTCTAGTCTAAGACTTTTGGGTATAGCTACTTCTCCTATCATTTTCTTCTTAGCATGATTATTAATTCATATTCCTTTAAAATTGTGTTACATGTGCAGCATCCTATTGGTGTTTGCTTGCTTTTATGGTTTCAGTTTTACAGTATATCAATACTGTTTTAATCTACTGTGCAGCTAATTTAATTCTGCATGTTAGCAATCCTGAATCCAGTTCTTATGTAGGGTCACTGGACCCAAAATGTTGACTTTGCTTTCTGTCCAGAAATTCTGCCAGACCTGCTGAGTTTTTCCAGCAATTTCTGTTTTTGTTTCAGATCCATGGCTCTGTTTTTCTTTTGTTTACAGTCTTCATGTTCTTATGTTATAAAGTTTTAAACTTCAAACAATACCCCCTGCATTATTTCTTTCTAATAAAGCTTCTGATTCGATATTACATGTATGGAATGAGCTGCCAGAGGAAGTGGTGGAGGCTGGTATAATTGAAAAATTTCAAAGGCATCTGGATGGGTATATGAATAGGAAGGGTTTGGAGGGATATGGGCCGCGTGCGGGCAGGTGGGACTAGATTGGGTTGGAATACCTGGTCAGCATGGACGGGTTGGACCGAAGGGTCTGTTTCCATGCTGTACATCTCTATGACTTTATGACTCTATTTACAGAATGCTTCATAACTTTTGCTATTTTTGAAGTCTGATGTTCAATAAATTAGCAATACCTTATCCCGCTTCTGCTTGCTTGGGTTTCCCCATCTTTTGAGATAAAAATGATGGCTTATTGTCTTCTCCAAATAAAGTCAAGGTTTTCCTATATTCTGTAACTTAGATAGAGGCTTCTTGATTCCTCATGGGAAAAGCTGACAGTTTCCCTTCTTTCTAAACTTAAACACAATGCATCACTCTTTGTTTGATTTGAACTTCTGAGGCTGCAGCTTTAATAAGTCTTCTGGCCAAATCCACTAGTGAAATTTTCAACCTCTTGATTATATCACAGTTTAAGATTCTTCTGTCAGACTCCATCTCCTAAATCTTTTCGATTGTAAATTTGTCACTCTAAATCTGCCCCATAATATTCCTGATGCTGCAATCTTGATAGTAATTGTTTCACAGCCCTTTACTTCTTTGTTGTAGCCAGGCTCTCTCAATATACCAGCAATCCTCCTGTAAACAGTAAATATTTCATTTTAATATTTATCATTCCCAACATGGACCTTTAGTTTTTATCTCTGCTGCCCATCAAACTTTATTCATGGAGCTGTCAAACAACCATTTCCCATATGACCCTCGATTCGGGAACCCTTACAGATGTTTCTTCCCTCAGGACTCTGTTACTGTCAAGTGTGATTAGTTTTTTTTTAACTCCCTTACTAGCCCACACTGCTTCTCCTACACCTCTTGCCAGCGCTGAGGTGAAGACCTTCACCTGAAATGTTGCTTTTCCCTTACATGAGACCTACAGACTGCTTCACAGCTTGTGCTGCTGACTCACTGTCTGTGCATTCATGAAGTGGTTTTGACTTTAAACTAGAAAACTCATGTGTCTTCTTGAAAATCCTGTCGCTTGGTTTTTTTTCACCATTATTAACTTGAGATTTTTAAACAATAATCCCACTGCTGATTTCCATGTTTGCATGCTGTGCAACAAATCATTACTGGCTAATGATTGAGTTGGACTGCTGCCACTAACCCTTTTAAACAGTGGATCTAAGGGTCTGTTTGATTTACAGTGGTAGCGGTTGAACTACAAGTCTTTACATGGCAAGGCATTTGCTTTAACAACAAAATGTAGTTTAATGCATAAGAATAGGTACATTACATTGGCTACTTAGACATTATTTTTCAGATTATCAGGTGCCAGCAATAACATGCCTGACTCTGACAAGATCTTAAACTAAACTCCTGATTCTCTCCCCAAAACTGTAGGACATCATTCGATTGAGTGGAACTTACTGCAGTCTCCATCATTACTGTTTTAGAACCATTATCTGATCCAATATTTACAACACCACACATTCCTAATAGCATCACTGTCCTGGTCATTGTTTATCAGTGTGAAAATCTCACATCTTCTTCATAGTCAGGCAACCTGAGATATCTTTTAGTCTTTGACAACTACTGTATGCAAGCTACTTGTCAGACAGAATGCAGAACAAATCACATGACCTCTTTTATTCTTCTAGTTTGCCCAAAATTCAGGAGACCAAAAATATAACAATCTTACAATCTTCATACTTGTAAAACTCATCCTGAGATTATGCCCCTATGTTCTAGATTCCACAGTGAGGAAAAACACAGTCTCCGTAGCAAATCCATTAACATCTTGGTGGTCACCACTGCCAAGAAACTGAACTGGACCAGCTTTATAAATACTGTGGTTACAAGAGCAAGTGAGAGACTTTCAATTCTGTGGCAAGTAACTGACTTTCTAACTCCCAAGAGCTTGTCCACCAAAACACAGATTCAGAATGTAATAGAATAATCTCCACTTACACGGCTGAGTGTAAATTTGACAACTCTCAAAATGGTCTACAGCACCTAAGGCAAGTCATTCTGTTTTAACTCACCAGCTTAATCATTCTCCCGCTCCTTGGATGCTGCCTGGCCTCTGTGCTTTTCCAGCACCCTCTAATCTAGCTTAATCATTCACCCCTTCCACTTATGAAGCACAGTGCCCAGACTCAGTAGCAATCGAAAACTGCTTTCACTCTTCATATTCCCAGAAATTACTTTCAAGTTGTTTTCCACTCCAGTTACAAAGTTAACACATTTCCATCATATGTGGCACAATTGTACAGTTAGTTTTGCACCTATATCCAAATGTACAGAATAGCTAAATACACCAAGGCTTTTCCCTCTCAAAGCAATTCCAGAACATAAATGTCTAATAATGATTCCACCAGATCTGAAATTGCCCAGTGATGCTGTTTCGTTAATGTTTTGAACAGGCACTGTGACTTCCCAATCAGAATCACTTACGATCTAACTTTCAACTATGCTGAACCACAATTGGGTCAACCTAAGTAATCTGGCCAAGGTACAGTTGATCCATAATGATACCCCAGTTAACATTCTCATTCCTTCTTTATGCCCATATGGATAGCGAAATTAAAAGGATTACTTGTTAAAATTGGCTGTAGACAATATCCATTTGAAAACTGCATTAACAATTCAATGAATTAGTTATTCTGCAAGAAGAACTAAACATATTGAATAAGCTGCAAAGAACATAATGATCCCAGAGATAGCTGACAAATTGATTGCCTTTTTAAAATGCATTTTGCGCACATAAATCATTGCCATTTTCTATCATTGTGTTTTATTTTTAATTAGCATCTACAGCACTGGTTGTATAGCTCAGAAAGATTAAATGAAACAAGGCACATGTCCTCCCACACATCTGATTTACATTCTGGAAACTTTTTTCCAGCACAGCAAAGAGTAAAAAAAAAGTGCCTAATTCTTCTGCAAAGTCTTGCAATTTTAATCAGTGCTCTTTTAGTTGCAAACCTACTCACTGGAGAGCTCACTTCAATGGCACATTGACCATCCACCTCTGTTTAAGGCAGCAATTAGGGTGTGCATATCATATGTAATATAATTTTCTCCAAATAATTGTTATGAAATGAGCAAAACACTATCTAACTCCCGCTTACTTCATTCCATAGCATTCCACACAGAACACATCAGAATCTGACAGAATAGGAATTGCTCTCGTAGCTCAGCTGTGATTGCAATGAGGGCTGAATGATCCTTTAATAGTCCCAGTGGTCTGTTTATAATTTCCACCTCTCTGGTGGTTCCTCAATATACACAACAGAGCACACTGTTGGCCCATGATCAGGAACCATGAAAGAAACACGTCATGCAATTTTAATTGGTGCACATGGAGAGACCTGTGTATGTATCAGACTTCACTGATTTACTAAATGTTGCTTAACTGTTTTGAAAGAGTTAGCAGAATTCAGCTATTACAAGATTTGCTAATCCAGCACAAATGAACTCTCAATTTCAGCAAGGTGCTCTTAAATATAAAAAAAATTCTGTTGAAAACATCTTACTGTAATACCATGAAAATGCTAACAGTTATCTTTTCACCATTCATGAACTTCATTTGGTCAAATTTAGGAGACTGGCCTCTGCTTTTAAGCTCTTCTGCCTTCACATGGGAAGAGGAACAATGCTCAAAATAAAAGGAAATCTTATCATAGGAGCCTGTCTTTGTTGAGGAGTTTGGTCTGGCTGGAGCTGTCACTGGACCTGAGTATCTCCCACCTGGTGCATATTCCTCACTAGTCTTTCTAATGTGGACATCTGAATTGCCAACACAGGAACCAGCAGTCCTTCTTTGATTCATAGAAATCCAGCTGCTAGTCTGATTAGTTATTCATGCAACCATATTTTTAGTTTAGTTTAATCCTGTATCAGCTGAGATCACACAAATCCTGTCATTTCAACCTCATCTCTTGCCTGAGGTGTGGTGTCACTCAGGTTAAATTTACCAACAGTCCCCTCTCTCTAATGAGAGGGCAGCTATCGGGTCTCTGGGACTATGACAACTTCACCTTACCAATTTTTAGTATGGAAATTCATTGATTTATGCAGAAATGTGCAACTGATGAATGAAGTGTCTCTGCAGACACATCAATACTCTGCAAAGAACTGCAAAAATAGTCCAAAGGAGCTCAAAACGTAATTCTTGTTTTGTGTTCAAATCAACATTTTGCAGGAATTTTAAAGAACGCTAGTTTTACATTAAGCACTGATGTATACTGAAGACAGTTAATAGTTTATGGCTTCTTTAAAATATACTGCTGCTAGTTATATCAGACAATTTGTTCATTCAGAGACTTATTCAAAACTACAAAGCATTCATCGTGGCAGTATCCAAATCACTCCAAAATGATGGGCTCAAAAGAAAATAAGCATCTTTGAAAAACATTTAAATATACCTGTCCAACACAAGAACGGTGGGATTCTGCAAAATAAAATCCAACTGAATGGTGCAGTAAGATGCAGTAAACAGATGCCTAATAATATTGGAAAACTAGATATCATTCTGTGGAGGAAATCATTGATAAGAGAGTTGCACAGAAAAAAATACTTCAATGAGCCAAGAAGAAATAAGTAACACAAATGATACTTAAATATCATTTTATATTTTAGGAAGTAATATAACAGGCTAAATGAGAATTGTTTTCTAAAAAAATTACAATTTCACAATGTAAATCTCATCAAAGACTGTCTTCATTTCAAACTTTTTTTAACAACAGTAGGTGTTTATTTCAATTACATTTCAGTGTCCCAAGGCTGTGTGTCTGCAATTATTCATTGGCCAGCATTTCTTTGTTTCATATGAAACCCACCTAACCACCTCACCATTCCCTATGAGAGTAATCACACCCCACTGTATCCCTCAGTAGTGATCACCATCCCCACCCTCAAACAGGGGGTACATCCTCTCCCAACTGTGTTGACCTCCCTCTCACAACCAACAAAAAATGCTGAACTCCATCGTACCCCCTGGAGATGCTGACTCTTCTGACATTGGCTAGACAGGAGCCAAGGATTCCAGAAGGTAATTCAAGAGTTGGTAAAGGACAGAGTGAGGCCTGTCTATGATAAGGATCAGTGGATGGAGGGGCGTGGAGGGTGGTGGAGAACATGTCTATGGTTTTGGGGGCAGTGGGGATAAAGGTGAATACTGATTCATTACATCTTTAATCAGTACAATTCCAAAATCTGGTTGAATTCATCAAGGTTTGATTTGTGTTAAAAGGCTGCAAGTCTCTTCCTGCATGTCATGCTTATACATTTCTAAATATTCCATTTCTTTAACACTTTACTGGGTGACCTGAATGACACGTTTTCTGAGAACAATAACAAACAGACTAAAGAATAACTGGAGAGACAACAGACAATCCTGCTCGAGATGTTCCTGAACATCAGTGCTCCCTGTTCCTGTTTAATCTCTTAGCAAGCTGTTCTGTGTAACACTGAACATTTTCTTGCACTAAAGAAAATAAAATTTGCAACCAAGGCAATCTTGCTATTGTTTTGCAGCCAAGGGAAAAACAAAATCGCTGTTTTTTTTGTGTATGCCATTGTACGTGCTTATAATTCGGCCTATTTACATTTCAAAACTTTGTGTTAAAACAAAGACTGGAAATGTTCAAAGTAGTAAAACCTGCAAGATCTTAACAGTCTCCAGTCTGCCTCCATTTCAGGGTCATAAGCAGAGTATATGTGAGAGCCTCACACTGTAAGTGAAACACTGTCAGCTATATTGACAAAAAAGGAGTCTCAAAGGAGCCAATAGGAAGGGGATGCAACCTACAGCAATAAGAGTCAGGAAGAAAGGAAGTCTCGAGCTTGAGCTTTTTAACTTTTAGGTTTAAAAATGTCCTTAACAGTCTGGCCATAATTTTTGTTATGGAATCTTTCATGGAATGTGGGCATCACTGGCAAGGATGACAATTTACGCTCACCCCTAGTTTCTCTTGTACGTTGTGACTTGCTAGGCCATTTCAGAGAACAGTTAAGAGTCAACCACATTGCTATGGGTCTGAAAGCACATGAGGACCAATCCACAAAATGAGGACAGTCTTCGTTCCCTTAAGGGTATTAGTGAACAAGTTGAGTTTTTACAACAAAAGTTGATGGATTCATAGTCATCATTACTGAAACTAGCTTTCAATTCCAGATTTTATTAATTGGCCAATTAGTGGCAGAGACTGGGCTTTAGAAACTGCGAAGGCAATAGGAGGCCATCCAGTTAAGAGTACATTGCAGACTGTCATTCAAACAAGAGACAGAGGGGTCACTCCCATCTTGACTTGCCCTCCCTAAAATTTTTAAACAAGCCGTCATGGTAGAATTTGAAGCAATATCTCCAGTGCATTAATCTGGGTGTCTCTAGGGGTGTTTACTAATGAAATAACATCATCATGACACTAACACTCATCTGGGCTGCGGGCAGGCAGTGTCAAGCCTCAAAGTCCTTCTTCGGAGTTGACCCCTCCTCCGTCAAATCTTCCTCTGTGGAACCCATTTCTAGGCAGCTTGCCAATTTCTTCATGCCTCAGAAGGCCTGAAGACCAATTGGAAAATTCTAAATGGTCTCTGACAAAAGGCCTTGATCCATCTTGGCCTGATGAATGTGATCTTATGACTGGGAAATTGGCCTAAGGGCAAAACGGATCCAGAAAGCCTTTGTGCCCACCTGCCCCAGCCTGATATGAGCCTGAAAATGTTGCTTACAGTTCCTCCATCAGAATCCATCTTTGTAAGATCCCCAGGAGACATCTATCACATCAGACCATTGCAATGCACACTTGAATGATAGAGACTATACCCAGTAAGTTTACAGGAAACCACTCATCAGTTTTACTTTTCCAAAACGACATGATCTGGACATGGCACACTGGAATGCAATATTCCCTTGAACACAAAACTTTCACACGTGGTGGCTCTGTGTGTATCTGATGTAAGTTAGCCATCAGAAATTAATGTTAACCAAATATTTAAGGAGAGACAGATGCATAGTGGCATGATCAGTGTGTCATAAATCCAAGTTAATGCTCTGGGAGCATGGATTCAAACCTATTAAATTCAATTTTGGAATAGAAAATCTGTGATCATGACAAGTATCAACAATCACTGTAAAAACCAACAATGTGAAAGGAAGACTAATACCCTTGCCCAGTTTGGTCTAAATGAGACACAGCAATGATCCACAGCAATGCAGTTCAGTATTTTTTAACTGTGTTCTAAATTGGCCTCGCAAACCACTCAGTTCAAGGATGGGGTGTAGGCAATAAATGTAGGCCTTGCCAGCAATGCCATATCCAATGATCAACAATCAAATAAAGGAAAACAAAGTGTTTGTGTCCAGTGTATGTGGGTCAGCATTGGTTGACAGAAATCCTGTGTTACAAGATCTATCCTTTGCCTTTTGCTTCTCACATTTTCATCAATATTTGCACCTGAATAACCTAGGGTGCTCCATGTAAGCATTCTGCACTGCCTGACTGGCTTTCTGCTATCAGCTGAGAAAATGCTAGACCTTCACATATGTAATACTGAGCATATCTTCTAATGTCAATGTAATTTAACATTGTCAGTTATGGCATTCGTGACAATAAAGTATACATTTCTGGACCACTAGCTAATATTTATCCAGACACCAAAATTAGATCTGTACAGGGACCAAACAAAATGTTAAAGAAACAATTACAAGAGGTATAAAATAAGCAAAACCTCAAGAGTTTTTTACAGGATAAAGCCCAGGCAGCTCAAAGCACGGCAATTGAAGTGGGCATTGCATATGCCATTATAGCTGGAAGAACACAGATCGCAGAGGTTTGTAGAAGAGAAGAGAATATATAGAGCTAATGGGATTGGCTCAGCGGTCAACACTGTTGCATCACAGTGCCAGGCACCCAGGTTCAATTCCACCCATGGGCGACTGTCTGTGTGGGTTTGCATATTCTCTGTGTCCGTTTGGGTTTCCTCCCACTGTCCAGGGATATGTAGCTAGGTGGATTAGTTGTGGGAAATGCAGGATTACAGAAATCGGGCAGAGGTTTGGGATGTTCTTTGGAGAGACAGAGTAAGAACTTGATGGGCTGAATGGCCTGCTTCTATTCTCCAGGAATTCTATTCTATCTCTAAAGGTAAGCCTGCCATAAAACTAGCTTGTTGAAAAGAAAATTCCTGCCATAGGCTTCCATAAGATATTGCTGGTGTGATACCCATTAAAGAGTTAATCTCATCGATAGAGGCTGCCTGAATGTGGGTCTTGTATTGTAACAGCACCACAATAGAACTCAGTTCATTTGGAGCTGGGATATCTCCTTCAGGAGGTGGAGCCACCAGGTCCTGTTGGTGAATAGGATAGAGATGAGAGGCATTAACTACAAGCCATTCCACAGGATGGGCCCAGGTAATGAATCAATTAACAGTACAATATGACTGATAGCCTGAATTCCTGTGGGTGGAAAGATAGAAGGATAAAAGGTAGGTGAAATAACTGCACAGAGGCCATATCGGGTCACCAAGTCACCCTTTATGTGAGCGAGACTCTATCCAGCTAGCTCAGTTCTAGTCCCTGGAATGAACAGAACTCTTGACATTCTGGTTTATTTGTGGAGAGTCTTTCACTCTCACTGATGCAGCTCCCTCAGAGCCAGTTCTCAGCGTGAACAGAACCTGTGACTCTCCCATTTATTTTTTTCTCTCTCCTTTCTTTTATTCTCACATTACTGCCTGACAGCAGTAGTGCTTATTTTCCCCCAGTACCCATGCCACATAACACTCTGGCTTTTTTTTAATGTGTGTGCAGGTGTGAGACACAGTGAGAGACACAAGATGCATGAAATCTTTATTCAGTTTCCACCACCAGGAAGAAAGGAAACACCCGAGTGGCCAGTGACAAGCAGTGCCCTTCACATCAAAGGGCAACGCTGTGTGACACTCTGGCTTATATCTGTCAGCCAGGGCTCCATGATTGGCCCAGTTAACAGGCCTAACGAAGGAACTCATACTTAATAAGATCCACCTGAAAAAGCTGGTTCCAGTCACTACATTCCACGCTGCCCCTCCACCTCCCCCCCAACGCCCCACCCCTGTTCCTGGTTATGTAGGCCTGTTCTTTTTTTGCAGCTTTTCCTGGGACATTTGTGCCCCCAACTCTGGTTCCTCTGACTCTGACTCAGCCACAGGCAACGTGTACTGGACCAAAGCCTGTCTCTTGTACCCGGAGGACCTTGGGAGAAATTCCTCCTCTTCTTCCAGCGGTGATGGTATTGAGGCTGCCTCTATCTCAGACTCTGAGCTTTCTTTGACACTAGATGGAGGGGGAGAACCTACAGTTTCTGATAGTCTTTCTGAATTTTCTGAGGGGCCACATATGTTTTGCTCCTGCCCCATTTGCGAGGTGTCAGCTTTCAGGTGATCCACGTGCTTGTTCAGGACTGTATCACCAACCTGAATTTTGTAAGTCATGGGACCTGGCCTTGTGTTGACATCGTCTCATACCAATACAGGGTCATGTCTGTGGTGTCAACACCAACTTTCGTCACTTGAAGTAAACAGTCTCTGTTGCTTAGAAGAGGCGTGTGGCCAGCATTGGCTTTCCTGCTTCTGTTTCACCCTCCCCCCTCCCCCCAGGTCTGGGAATATCAGGTTTAACCTGGTGTGGTGTCTTTTCCCCATAAGCAACTCGCAACTCTGCTGGAGATATTCCTGTAGTTGCATGTGGGGTGTTCCCATAATCGAACAGGAACAGGGACAGTTTGGTATCTAGTGAAGTATAGTCTATTTCTTTAAGCCTGCCTTCAACACTTGGACTGCCCTTTCTGGCAGACCATTGGATGATAAATGGTATGGAGCTGTCCTTATTTGCCAAATGCCATTCAACTTTAGGAAATATTCAAATTCCCTGATGGTAAATGACATCCCATTGTCCGTGACCAATAATTCTGGGAGTCTGTGTATTATTAATGATGCTCACAGCTTTTCAATTGTCATCCCCAAGTTTGAAGAATGAACTGTATTCACGTTCAACCACTTTGAATGGGCGTCCACAATGACCAAGAATATATAGCCCATGAAAGGACCGTCAAAATCATCATGCAACTGAGTCCAGGGTTCACTTGGCCATTCCCACAAATGTGGGGGAAGCTTGTGGCAGTAATCTTTGTCCTTGTTGGCACTCTGGGCACTGCCCCATCAATGCAGCTATGTCTACATCCAATCCTGACAACTTGACATAGCTCCTTGCCAACATTTTCATTTTGGAAACCCCTGGATGACTCAGCCAGTATCTGGTGGCAATCTTTACTCAGGCCAATCACTCCTGTTTTCCATAATTATATGCCATCCTCTATAATGATTTAGTCTCGCTGCCTTCTGAATGGTTTTAGTTCTGGTTGTGATGGCCTTTTTGTTTTAGTTTTGCCAGGACCAGATCTTTTTGTGTCCACAGTTTGATATTGTCAGTGGTGTCCAGTAAGTTTAAAACCAGAATGGAGGTGTGGCACCACTGGCATTGTATCTGCCAGGGGGAGGTGACTCAAGGCATCCGCATTTGCCACTTGGTCTCCTGGATGGTGTTCCAACTTGCAAATCTTTTAGATTAGATTAGATTACTTACAGTGTGGAAACAGGCCCTTCAGCCCAACAAGTCCACACCGACCCTCCAAACAGCAACCCACCCAGACCCATTCCCCTACATTTACCCCTTCACCTAACACTATGGACAATTTAGCATGGCCAATTCACCTAACCTGCACATTTTTGGACTATTGTAAAAAGATTCATCTCTGGGTAGAGGAGACTGATAGGATTAAAAAAAATGTAAAAGGTTTAAATTATTGAATAGAAAGAAGATTATTAAGGAAAAACATGTTTGAAAAACTGAAAGAAACATAAGAAAATATTATGCATATGAATCGGGAAACTTCCATTTCTGAGGGTAGTTTGAAAAAATAGGAACTGTTCTCCTTGGACAGAAGAAAGCTGAAGGAGATTTAATAGATGTTTCCAAAATCATGAGTGAGCTGGATAAAATAGATAGGGAGAAGCTAATTTCCATTTGTAAAAGGAATGAGTATGAAAGAGAGATTTAAAATGATGTTCAAAAGGAAGAAGTCAAGAAAACTTTTCACTCAGCGAGTAGTTAGGGTATAGTGCAGGCAGGTTCAGTTGAGGCATTCAAGAGGGCTGATAAATATTTGGATAGAAATAGCATGCAATGCTACACGGAAAAAATAGGTAATGATGCTCATTTGAAGAATGGGTACAGTTATAATGGACTGAACAGCCTCTTTCTGCACTATGAAAATTCTGTGAATCTGTGGAAAGTAGGCAAGTAAATTATACTAAAGCAAAGGTTTTAAAATTCTGAATCAGTGTGGATGAAGGACTGCAATTCCAGCTTAACTACAAGTGAAAACAATTCATAATAGCATTAAGCATGGTGGTATGAATGAAGTGTAGAGAGATGGTTAAGCTGTAAAGTAGACAAAAGACTTGCAGCTGAAGAGTGATTATCTGTCACTTCTGGAATGATATGTTGAGAGAAATGATAAAGAGTCACTCAAATGTAAGAGCAGTTTTCAGATCTGTGACTGATTAAGGTTTGTACATGGTTAAGAATTACTGAGGGAAAATATATGTGGTACAAAAGAAGAAACTGAGCTTATTGGAGGTAACATGAACAATGGGTAAGGTGTACAGATTTTGTTTGAGATCAGAGCAGACAATGAGGCCAAGTAGGTGAACGGATGACAAAATATTAAGTGTGGGGCTATTAAAGTCAGGAGCTGTTTGTTGGATTTGTGACTGACATGAAGGGAATGCAACTGTGAGGAACTGACAAAAATACAGATCTGACTTCCTTTGCTTTGCAGTATTTTCCATTATAGCAAATACAAAAATTAGCAAAAAAATTTCAACTGAAGTGAAATGTAACCATAATTCTAATACTGACTTCTTTCTCAAATGTGATAACCAAATATGCATCTATCACATACTGCAGATGACACAAAACCTAGAATAATTGTGAATTGTGTGCAGGATAATAATAGATTTCAGCAGGATACAGACAGGTAGGTGCACAGGCCGATATGTTGATGGTGTGATTTAATGCAGAGAAATATGAATTGATACGTATCGGTAGAAAGGGTACTATTCTTAAGTCGTTTGGGGCAAAGGGACCTGAGGTGTATCTGCACAAATTGTTGAAATTGGCAGGACAGGTTAGGAAAATGATTAATAATGTGTCTTGGGCTTGATAAAGAAGAAACGTGGAACTGATTTTCAATATCAAGACAGATAGTACAAATCAGTTTTATTGAAAAGAACCTATAATACACAATGTCTGCTCTGGAAAAACAAACAAAATTTAACATTGTAATAGAACTCTCACTCATACACACTTACGACAAAAAAAAAGTGAAGAGAAAGTAGACAGGAAATCTGATGGAGGTATTTAAAATCATGAGGAGTCCAGACAAAATAGACAAGGCATAACTGTCCCATCAGTTGAAGAGTTTTGAACCAGAGGATTTTGATTTAAGGTGATTGGCAAAAGAACCAAAGGAGGCATGAGGAAAAGCTTTTTATACACAGACCTGGAATATACTGTCTGATAATGCAGTCAAGAAGGCTTCAATCATGGGAACTCAAAAAGGAATTTAATAATTACCAAGAGATGAAAGAATTGCGAGTCTGTGTTGAAAAGGCAGGGTGGTAGGGACTAGGTTGCTCTTACAGAGAGCTGGCACAAAGGTGAAAGCAATATCTGCAGAAGTAAAGGTGTTTTGCTACAAAACACTTATTTTGTTTCAAGGCTGGTGGGATTACTTACGACCAAAGCGAATTTCTTCCTTGTGTTACAACACCAGTGAATTTAGTTAGTCTTCTGGCATCCACTTCAAACCACTGTGCATAATCATTCCTCCCAGCACACCAAGCTCCATCATAGAAGTCATCTTCAAAGATGCCAGCCTGTGGGTAGAAAAACCAGTTTCAAAACTGATAGTGCTGATTTGCTGGAATTCTATTAACTTCCAGAGTGTAAATAATAATGACAGACAATAACTTAAATTATATTTTGCCATTTAACTGCTAGACATATAAAATCAGGGATCTCCTGCCAGCAACAGTTGATATAATAGCAATAAGATCATTAACCACATTTAATTATTCTGCAATAATTAGTTGCCTTTTAATTACATGAACATTCATAATTGATCTTTTTGAACAATTTTCCTTCCAAATGGAATTTTAATGATAAAATTGTATAACTTTGGGCAAGCAAATGAGGAGGGGAGACAGTTATACAGGTTGAACTGGTACAGATGGTCAATAGTCAGCTGTGAAACATGAGAGATGACTGACCGGGAAGTACAATGGAAGAGCTTGACCCAATTTAACAATTGGGCCTCGTTTAACTGCAACTTAGAGATTGCACTGGGGCCTAGAAGCAGTTTGTTCTGTTTGGATACATGGACAAGGTTGAGTCGACAGTGACATGGGTCATCAGAGGGAGGGTGAGTTTTGGGAAATTGGGGAGCTTAAGCCAGTAGTAGACCACACAATTCATATAGTATCTGGACAGTATTACTGATACTCCTGCCTCCATAATAAGCCTTTTTTAAACATTTGCTTGGAGGACCTGTGTTTCTGATTTGACTGCAGCTGTTGAACAGACATTTTTCATGGTAGGCCATTAAAAAAAGATACTTTAGGCTCTTTCCTGTATAGTATGACCTCAATTAAAATAAAATAATGAGTCTCATGGCTATACTATTTTCAGCAGGTCCTTCACTTTCACTCTGATGCCTAATGCCAAAGCATCTCTGTATTGTCCATATGCTGGTGAACCAAGCTGTTACCGTCAGGTGAAGGACATCAGTGATGCTGACTGTAACATGAACTTCTTGGTGCCAATGGAGCCCTTCACTGTTATGCTGCTGTATCCTGGGAGGACTCTTCAGCAGAATGCATTAGCACTGCCAGTGAACAATAGGCTGCTGCTGTGTTCCTACACTCAGTGGGTGCAGGTATTTTACTGAGCAGGCTGGAAAGTCACAGGAGGGAGAATAGTTTTATGAAAACAGATTTTATTTGTGATACCTTTTGTTCTGGATTCTAGTTTCAGAATGACCACACTGATCAGCAGGAGGACAATGAGGACGGCATCGGTGAGATCCTGCAGACGTTAAGCATTTGATTTTCATTGTTGCCTCTGTGTGATCTCTCAATGACCCTTGGCCACTTGTCAAGGCATCCATACCCAACTGTTCCAGGGTTCTCTCTGTCCATGAGATGGCTGTAGATATTCATTGTTCTTGCATCAGTCTATTTCATATTGATACAGAGGATTATCCTCACCACATTTCCATCTGATGGTCCAACGTTTATATTTGACGAGCAGGGCACACAGATTGAAATCCATGTGGTTCAGAAACAGGGGTTGACCTTCGTAAAATCTCTAATCCCAATTAACTAATTCCACTCTCATCTCTTAATACCTCTGTCAGTGTGAAGGTAATGAATAAAAGGGCGCATAGAGAAAAAGGTACACTAAGAAAGGAGTCGCAGCGTATCAGAGTAGGACGTTCACTTTGGCTGCACTGATCAGGCCCTGAGACTGCCTTTTGCAGTTCAAGAGAGCTCTGTGATTGAAAGAAGTGATTTTCAGGCCTGAATTTTCATGACGATATATCAAAAATGGCAGAAAGGCGCAGAAGTAGCAAGTCCCACCTCCAAACATGACATACCCGATTTTTATGAGGGTGGTAATGGGGCTGGGGTGGGATTTCTGCTTGGAGATAGCTGGCTATTAAATCAACAGGTGCCTCCATTAAACATAGGATTTTATAATCCACAAGTGTGAGCGTTGAAATGTGCAGAGTAGATCAGGTAAAAACCAGGGTGATAATAAAAACAGGACATGCTAGAAAACTCAATGTCTGGCAGCATCTGTGGAGACAGAAACCGAGTGAACGGGGTAAGGAAAAGCCAGGGAACTATAGACCAGTGAGCCTATCATTGATGGTGGGCAATCTGTTGGAAGGAATCCTGAGGGACAGGATTTACATGTATTTGGAAAGGCAAGGACTGATTAGAGTTAGTCAACATGGCTTTGTGCCTGGGAAATCATGTCTCACAAACTTGATTGAGTTTTTTGAAGAAGTAACAAAGAGGATTGATGAGGGTAGAGCGGTGGATGTGATCTATATGGGCTTCACTAAGGCTTTCCACAAGGTTCCTCATGGGAGACTGGTTAGCAAGGTTAGATCTCATGGAATACAAGGAGAACTAGCCATTTGGATACAGAACTGGCTCAAAGGTAGAAGACAGACGGTGGTAGTGGAGGGTTGCTTTTCAGACTGGAGGCCTGTGACCAGTGGTGTGCCACAAGGATTGATGCTGGGTCCTCTACTGTTTGTCATTTATATAAATGATTTGGATGTGAACAAAAGAGGTATAGTTGCTAAGTTTGTAAATGACATCATAACTGGAGGTGTAGTGGACAGTGAAGAAGGTTACCTCAGATTACAACAGGATCTTGATCAGATGGGCCAATGGGCTGAGGAGTGGCAGATGGAGTTTAACGTGGATAAATGAGAGGTGCTGCATTTTGGAAAAGCAAATCAGAGCAGGACTTATACACTTAATACAAGGTACTAGGGAATGTTGCTGAACAAAGAGACCTTGGAGTACAGGTTCATTGTTTCTTGACAGTAGAGTCGCAGGTAGATAGGATAGTGAAGAAGGCATTTAGTATGCTTTCCTTTTTTGGTTAGAGCATTGAGTATAGGACTTGGGAGGTCATGTTGTGATTTTACTGGACATTGGTTAAACCACTTCTGGAATATTGCGTGCAATTCTGGTCTCCTTCCTATTGGAAGGATATTGTGAAACTTGAAAGGGTTCAGAAAAGATTTTTAGGATGTTGCCAGAGTTGGAGGATTTGTGATATAGGGAGAAGCTGAATAGACTGGGGCTGTTTTCCCTGGAGTGTCGGAGGCTGTGGGGTGACCTTATAGAGGTTTTTATAATCATTAGGGGCATGGATAGACAAGACCTTAACCCTGGGGTGAGGGAGTCCAGAACTAGAGGGTGGAGGTTCAGGCTGAGAAGGAAAAGATATAGAATGGACCTAAGGGGCAACTTTTTCATGCAGAGGGTGGAGTGTGTATGGAATGAGCAGAGGAAGTAGTGGTGGCTGGTACAATTACAGCATTTAAAAGGCATCTGGATGGGTATATGAATAGTAAGGGTGTAAAGGGATATGGCTAAGTGCTGGCAAATGGGATTCGATTGGGTTGGGATGTCTGGTTGGCATGGACAAGTTGGACTTAGGACTCTGTTTTCATGTTGTGCATTTCTATTACTGTTCTTTAGAACTGGGGGCATCCCCTTCCATTCCCTGGTGATGTCTCTACAATTGCACGAACTCAGATTGTGAATTGGCTTTTCAAAAGTCAGAAGTCGTAATATTTGCTGAATGCTCGCACACCATTCCTGACTCCTTAAAAGCTGAAGAAGTCCATGTCTAAATGCAGAAACACCTGGATAACATCCAGGCATGGGGTAAGTAAGTGTCATATACGTGTAATCCTCACCACACAAGAGACAGGAATTGACCAGCTCTAAGAGAAAACCTAACCATCTCCCCTTAACACTCCAAGGCCTTACTATCTCTATATCCCCAATTATTAACAATCTTGGTGTTAGCATTGACCAGAAATGAAACTGGTCTATCTATAAAAATACCATAGAACAAAAGTAGGCCAAAGACTCCAGATTCCGCATTAAGTAAATCATCTCCTGTCTCCTCACAGCCTGTCCACCATCTCGGAGGCACAAGTTAGTCATGTAATGAAATACTTTCCTTTTACCTGAAGAGGTGAACCTCCAACCTCCCTCAAAAAGTCAACATCACGCACAGCAAAGGAGTCCTTTGATCAGCATCTCACCAGAACATTCAACATTCGCTTCCCTCATAATAATGCTGTGGCAGCAGTATGTACCATCTGTAAGATGGACTGCAATAATTCACCAACATTTTTCTTCCAACTTTGATAATATGTGACCTTTACCATTTGAAGAACAAGGGCAGCAGGTATATGGGAACAGCACCACATGCAAATTCCCCTCCAAGTCATTCCCGTCCTGACTTAGAATGTATTGCCAAACCTTCACTGCCCCGGGAAAAATCCTGAAACTCCCTTCCTAAAGAGCATTGTGAGTGTCTCCATTTTGTGACAACATATCTATGTCCCAAAAACTGCAGTGGTTTAAGACGACAGCTCACCACCACCATCACTGTCTTACATGCATTTAGGGATGGCAATAAATGATGGCCGAGTCAGCGAAGCGCACATCTTACAAAGACATAAAAATGAATAAATTGTGATTTACAACAGGATCAGCAGAATGACCTCATGATGGGTGAATGTCAGAATCTACCTTAAATACAGCAACACCAAGACCATTAGTTCTTACTGTCCAAGATAATTAAGGTAAAACATGGAGTTTTTTTTTCACATAGTTATGCATGACTTCATCATGTGCTATGATAGACTATTAACCAAACAGAATTTTGCAGTCTAAGCCCAAGGCAAGCTGTCTGATGGATTTGTCATTTATTATAATCTGTTCAAAATAACTTGAAAACAAGATTGAGTTCTGCTCAATTTTTATAGTCTCAATTGACATTAAAGTGTTTGACATGTAAAAAAAATGTTGTATACCTGCAGTTGCAGCATCATAATTTTTATGTTACCTCAAAGAAGATGGCACACCCAATATACGTAACATTTTTGGAAAGTTTGTTTTACGGTATCCACACAAAGTTAACATTATTTGAAGTGATTATGCATGAAAAAGTACTTAGTGCACTGTTTCAGGAAAAAAGAACTTTAAAATGTTGGGTGTTTTATTTCTATTCAATAAATTCTTTGCATAGCTTTCAAGTTGCATTGCATCCTGATGTACATTTCACTGATCACTGCAGGGCAACTTTAAACTATAAGTAAACTTCCCAGCTTTTGTAGTGAAATTATTGAGCATTGTTGCTTCAAAGCAGAATATTTCTAACAGCCAAGATTCTTAATTAAGGATAACCTTAATCGGTCCAAATTAACTCTACGTAGCTAACAGAGGAAAAATGAATAGCTGTGTAAAAAATATTATGTTGTACATTAATATGAGTTTGCCTTACTATATAATGTGTATTTAAGGGAAACTAGAGTGGGGTAATAAATGGTGTCCTAGCCCGCAACACCCATAAGCCCTCAATGATTTTTTTTATTACGTTACTTACAAGAATACATATATATCCTAAGTATTTATTGTTATCAATATCAATATATGATCATTAATTTTAATAAATAAATTACTGAATTAGGTAAATACTATTTACATTATAAGTAATGTGGGTTTCCTCCGGGTGCTCCGGTTTCCTCCCACAGTCCAAAAGATGTGCAGATCAGGTGAATTGGCCATGCTAAATTGCCCGTAGTGTTAGGTAAGAAGGGGTAAAATGTAGGGGTATGGGTGGGTTGCGCTTCGGCGGGTCAGTGTGGACTTGTTGGGCTGAAGGGCCTGTTTCCATACTGTAAGTAATCTAATCTAATCTAAAAATATCAAACTGCTGATGGATATAGAATTATAGAACCCCTACATTGTAGAAGGAGGCCATTCAGTCTATTGAGTCCACATCGACCCACTGACGAGCATCCCACCTGGACCCAGCCCCCTACCCCTTCCCCATAACCCCTCATTTCCCATGGCCAATCCACCTAGCCTGGAGACTGCGGGCCATTTAGCACGGCCAATCCACCTAACCTGAGTATCTTTGAACTGTAGGAGGAAGCCGAACCATCTGGAGGAAACCCACACAGACACAGGGAGAATGTGCAAACTCCACACAGATAGTCGCCTAAGGCTGTCATTACTATACCATTGCTATAGAGCAATGGAGATCTGGAACAGGCGATGTTTCACTCTTTCTCAGTACTATATGACACAAAAGTATCTTCAACAAAGGGATAGAAGGGAGCAAGGAAATTTAGTGCCAAAAGAGGGAAAGCAAGAGAAGAAAGGAAGTGAGATTTTGAGATGGCTGCTTGGATTGTATCTTAATACGTAGGATTCATTTCTCTGAAATAGTGAGCAGTTGCTCAACATCTGGGTATGAGATATAAGGAGGGACATTCTTTTTTTAATAACATTTGGAAAAGAATTTTCACTTCAGCATTTCCAGCACAAACCTGCTGGCCTCGCATACTCATGAACTGTGCAATGCTTTCCCAACCATTTTGTTTATATGCCAATATCGTGAGATACTGATGGTCAATTTTCTGATATTTGTTTCCTGAGTACAATGCTCATTGGACACTGAACTTTTGACTTGCATCGAATAAATATCTAACAAAAGGCTAATCCATTACTGAGAGTATTATTAGGCCTTTGGCCTAATTTTAGTTCAAGGCATGGTGTAAAGTGAACACTACTGATAGATAACAAAAAGGATATACAAAGGAAATGTAGAATGGGTTATGAATCCAATTGCACTTGTGTCAAAATTTACACTTACATATTAACTACACGATAAGCACCCTGTTTGATTTTGGAAAATCAGGTTAGATTTAGATTTTATTGCCACGTGTACTCAAGTACAGAAGTACAGCAGAACACTGAAATATGCATAATGTAACCATGCATAGCGCCCTCTTAGGTACAAGGTATCTAGGTACAAAAAAATGTCGGTACATGTAGGAAAAGAGAGAAGCAAAGTTTAAAAAGTTAAGCATTACAGACCTTCATAGAATAAGTAGAAAAAGATATAAAATAATAGTTAATATTCAAGTCCTTATTAATATAAACTAGATAAAGAAAGTGCTAGGTATAATAGGTGACAGATTCATCATTCTCTACTCTGCAATCCCACCTAAGTTGAATTTCATTGCTTAAAATAAATATTGCTATGGCTGTTCCCATTGTCACTTTAGCACAATATCTCATCAATTTTAAACTACTTTTTGTTTTATTCAAGTGAGAAATAATGAGAGCTGCCAAGGTTAGTGTAGATCATTTTTTACCTTAACATTAGTGTCATGTCTGCAGCCAGTGTACACATAAATTATTTGATTCTCAAACAGAATCTGGTCAACAGAAGTGGTTTGATATACCATTTAAGGTCTCAACAATGGTTGAAACATTTCTCTTAAAAAGGTAGTCTGCAGTGAGGACCAAACTAACAAGTGATTAATGAGACTCACTTCAAATGGACATTTTTTAAATTTAATACAAGAGAATTTCCAGCATTATTTTTCAGGAAGTTAGTGGTGCATGGAAAAAAAAACTAAATTGATTGCACCGATTGACATTTTTAAATAAGTTTTTGTTTACTTTTTGTCAATACAACAATTCTTTTAATTTCAAACAATGAATGCTCTATCATTTGCTTTAGCAGGCGATACAGTTAGATAATTACGAAACCCTTCCTCAGACAGAACTTGTGACCTTTAATATTATCAACACTGAACACACGATTTTGCATAATTTCCTAAAACACAGAAATAATGGGTGGAATCATATCAGCCCTGCACAGGCAGCATAGAGACAGGACTGGGAGAAAAATCTGAAAATAGTACGTTGGGTCAATTCCCTGTCATGTTCCCATTTCCAGCTGAGCTAATGTAGTTGGTGGGTTGATAGGCCAAATAAGAGTTCAACTGGAGGTAAATTATTGATGAATCCCTTCTACACTGCTGGCCATTCTTTGATTTTTAAATCTCAGAAGGCTTCAGAGAACACCTGGAATTTGAACCCACTAGTTGTGTTTCGCATGCTCGCAACCCATCTGCTGTCTGTAATTCGATTAGATTAGATTCCCTACAGCGTGGGAACAGGCCCTTCGGCCCAACCAGTCCACACCAACCCTCCGAAGAGTAACCCACCCAGACCCATTTCCCTCTGACTAATGCACCTAACACTATGGGCAATTTAGCATGGCCAATTCACCTGACCTGCACATCTTTGTGACTGTGGGAGGAAACCGAAGGAAACGCACGCAGGCACAGGGAGCATGTGCAAACTCCACGCAGACAGTCACCCGAGGCTGGAATTGAACTGGGACCCTGGTGTTATGAGGCAGCAGTGCTAACCACTGAGTGCTAACCACTGAGCCACCATGCCACCCTGAATTGGACACTCAACATAGAAGCAACCTTTTGATTGGCTGACTCTCAAATTTCAATGCTGTGCCGCCAGGAATATCATTCAGGCTCTTGATTTAAACAACAGAAAAATGTTCAAAGTTGGTAAAATTCAATAGCAGAAGAACAACAACTTGGTCTATCATACTGGTTGACTGGTCAAGTGGAACCATCTACTTTAATTGATATTTTCTTCTACTTTCCACCCATTTTATATCCTTCTTTATTAAGTACCTGTATTTATTGATTTGGAGATGCCGATGTTGGACTGGGGTGTACAAAGTTAAAAATCACACAACACCAGGTTATAGTCCAACAGGTTTAATTGGAAGCACACTAGCTTTCGGAGCGACGCTCCTTCCTCCTGAAGAAGGAGCGTCGCCCTGAAAGCTAGTGTGCTTCCAATTTAACCTGTTGGACTATAACCTGGTGATGTGTGATTTTTAACTCTGTATTTATTGGACTTCCTGTTCAAGACTAGCCTAGATATAACATCACATATTCTACTAACTACGTGTAACCCTTTAATTTCCTTTTCATTCTCCTGGTGAAAATTTGGAACATATGCCCACTTGTTACTGAGCAGTCATCAATCAGGGTAACTGTCTTTTGTTAGTTAACTTCTCCAAATCTTTAGGAAAATTATTACTAGATTAAAGTTAGAAGGCCATTTTAATTTTTAAAAATATAATTAAGACCCTCACTGCAGTGGTTCTTGTAATGATTCCAAAAGACCTTTCAATAACATAGGGCTCAGAATCCCAGATAGCATTCTAACTGTGGCAGATTATGCAGATTCAACATCGCATCCTTCTCTTCGTGTGCAATACTGCTTTATGAAAACTCCAAAATCACATTTGCCCTATCGTTTTGGGTTTATTGGGCTCTTCCTTCTGCTAAAATTCTGCTTCTGGGGCTGTATAGTGATTCAGTGGTTAGCACTGCTGCCTCACAGCACCATGAGTGCCAGGTTCGATTCCAGCCTTAGGCGACTGTCTGTGTGGAGTTTGCACATTCTCCCCCTGTCTGCGTGGGTTTCCTCCAGGTGCTCCGGTTTCCTCCCACAGTCCAAAGATGTGCAGGTCAGGTGAATTGGCTATGCTAAATTGTCCATACTGTTAGGTACATTAGTCAGAGGGAAATGGGTCTGAGTGGGTAACTCTTCGGAGGGTCGATGTGGACTAGTTGGGCAGAAGGGCCTGTTTCCACACTGTAGGAAATCTAACCTAAAATTGTGCAGAGAAATTCCAGCTTGATGCTTTGTGAAATATCTGCACTGAAGTGAGTATCCTGTCACCAAGTCACCCTTGATTCACTAGTGCACAGTACATTGACTGCGGCCACCCAGCTTGGAGTCAATTCGCAACTGAGGAGATTCTAATCTCCTGGTTCCTTTTTTTTTGAGGGTCCATTTCCAAAGTTGGATGGAGGGGCATGGGGACATATCCACAGAGATGAGCTCAAGATGGTTCGTCTTTCCCCACACCTTCTGTCTGGCCAGATTCTCACCCGCTCCCTTCCCCACCAGAGGCTGTGGCACTAATAGCCTCCAGCTTAGACCGCGCTGACAGGGTTTTTGATTTGGTCTTAGGGGAGGGAGAGCAGATGCGGAAGTACTACCCACGGTTGCCAGTGTGGGCTGGGCAGCCTTCTGAGTGGGGTGGTTCTTCCTGATATGCCCCAGCTCATGACAGAGCTTTGTAATGCTCAGGGTTATACATAGACCATGCTCCCTATGTTTGCTACTAAGTAGTCATTGTGTGATTTCTAACACAGCAACAGTCAAATTCTGAGGAAGGGTCACTCGACCTGAAACATTAACTCTGATTTTTTTCCTCTACGCATGCTGCAGACCTGCTGAGCTTTTCCAGCAATTTCTGATTTTGTTTATCTATTTCAATTCCAATTTCCAATCTTGTCACCTTCACCTGGTCCATCTCCGACTCCTCACTTCCCTTCCTCCTCATGTCTGTTTCCATTTCTCGGGATAGGCTGGTCACTAACATCCACTACAAATCCCACCGGCTCACGCACTTACCTTGATCACGCATTCTCACACCCTACTTCGTTTAGGAATCCATCATATTCTCCCAATTTATTCGTCACCATCGCATCATTTCAGATGGTGCCACCATACACAGGGTCATGGGGCGGGGGGGGGGGAGCTTAGAAATACCCATCTTCTTCCTCAGGCAAGGATTCCCCACTGAGCCATTTCCCGCACTTCTGTCCTCAACCATTCCCTTAGATAAACGATCCTTCGATAAGCAAATGGAGAATTTTGGGATAGTGTAGGGGGACCAGCTGAGAATAGTTCACAGGTCGGCGCAACATCGAGGGCTGAAGGGCTTGTTTTGCGCAGTATTGTTCTTTGTTCTATGTTCTAACGCAGCCATTATCTCACACTTATTTCTTATTATCTTATTCAGTATTTCTTCTGCTCTGGCCTGCTATTCATGATCTCCTTGTTTACGTACCCCTCTCACATCTCTCTCTCTCTCTCTGGGCTCCATCTCCACCTAACCACTTACCTCTCCCCTTTTAACCCGGTCCCCCAATTTGGCATCAGCAGTTTTATCATAGCTACTAACAGTTCTGATGAAGAGTCAGCAAAGTTGAAACGTTAACTCTGTTTTCTTCTCTCAAATATTGTCAGACCTGTTGAGTTTCTCAAGCACTTTCTGTTTTTGTTTTAAATCTCCAACATCCACAGTTTGTTGTTTTATTTTCCAGTTTGATATGTTCCTGCAGTCAGGGAATACCTTTCCCTACTTGCCCTATTAAAAATGAGATTAAAGAGCAAATCATACAACAAATGCAATTATTCTGTACATAGTTAGGCAGCTAGAATGATGGAGATTTCATATTGATTTAAATCCTCCCAGCTACACCTACAGCAACAATCCTCTGATGTTGCTTCTTTGATGTAATACCAATACCACTTGCCAAGAAATCACCCCTGCTCAAAACATAAATATTCTTTCAAATACATACCTGGATATTCAGTCTGCCTCTGTGTGCCCCCAGGCCGTAACGTTTGACAGTAGATGCATGGAGCTGGAAGTCATCAATTCGCAAAGCCTCCAAACCCAGAGGAGGACATTCTGGTAAAGAACAGGAGGAAATAATTCAAACCTGTAACACATCAGCACTAAACACTTTAACACACCAGTCTGTCCCTTCTATTTATTGTTGCTGTCCGGTTGAAATATTTTTTGGCTACTCATGTGACAGAATTCCGCAAAGGCAAATAGAGTATAACAACTTTTCTTTCAACCTAATTCCTTCATAAATTAAAATGTTAGCTAAAGATACTTTATTCTGCTTTTATCTTCTTTTAAACTTGGATCATTGATATTGCTCGAACTTATAAACAGGAAATCATGAGTGGAATAGCTAACCCTGGACTTGAGTACATAATCTGGGCTGTCTCAGAGCAACACACTGACTCAAGGAACTATTGTCACGACCACATACTGTATTGGTAATATCTATTACTAGAATGAGAGAGTTCTTTAGTGGTCTGGTCATTATTCATCCTTTACCCGACATCACTAGAACAGATTATCTAGTCATCATCGAACTGCTGTCTGTGGGTGTTTATCGTGTGAAAATTGTCTGTCACCTCTCCTACATTAAATAAATGACCTAATTTCAAAGTTACTTCTCTGACTGTAAAGCACTTTGGGATGTCTTAGACTGTGAAATGATGTGGAGGCGCCAGTGTTGGACTGGGGTGGACAAAGTAACACAACACTGGGTCAAAGTCCAACAGGTTTATTTGAAAGGTACTGTATAAATGCAAGTCTTTTTATTTCCAACTATACTAATGATCTGAAGTCCACCAGCACCCATGAGGCACAAGTACGCTGCTGCACAATGAGCCAAAATTTTGAACCAGAGCTTCAGTTTTCACTGATTAGAATTGTCTGGAACAGAACCTCAACCTGTCATTAATTCACCCAGAGACAGAGTGCCAAGCAGTATACCAAAAGCTCACTCACGTATTTAAATAAATAATGTTCACAAAGAAAAATTGAATAAAACATGTTTTGCATGTGTAAAGGGGACAATGTGGATAAGATTATTTCCCTCAAAAGAACTTTGCCATTTGTTTCACATAAAGTTCTTCTGAAATGGCTCCAAGTTAAAACGAAGGTTTCTGACTCTTCACAGTTCAAGAATAGTAGATCAAAATACCATTAAGAAATCAGTGAAGTTAATGTTCTGTTGATAGACGTGGAAGAAGATTTCAAAATATTAATGTCTGCAGCTTAACAGGTGAAATTGTAATTCGAGCTCTGATTAAGTTCTGGTAGAAATATTCACTAAAATAAAAGTCTCTGCAATTGAAGTTGCTGAGGTGTGAAGACAGTAAACGTCGTGACTGCGAGCTAACTTTAAAAAATGCTTTTATTTGAAAGCAATTCTGGCTACTACGTTTGCATTCTCACAAAGACGTCTTGGCTCAATAATCAACTGTGACTCATGCATTATTTAAGAAAAAGTCATATTGAAAAGCTGCTGACAAGAGAAATCTCACTGATTTTGTCCAAAAAATCTGTGGTTTGCAAACAGGATACAGGAATCAACTTTCTAAAGAGAAAATAAATAATGTGGACTGGCTCTAAGGGCAGAATATTCTCAGGCACTTGAATAACATGAACATTGGCAAGTACTGGGGAGAATTACCAGAGGATAATAGTGAGATGCTTCCTCACATCAAGAGCAAGAAGTCCCATTTTCCAACCAAGTGTTGACGGCAAGGCAAGATTCTCATTCGTGAGAGGTTAAAGGGCTTTTTGTATGCATCAGTATCCTCATTATTATGCGATTTGGCCCCATTGAAGTGCAAAATGCCCAAAAATCGAAGAGGGAACAGTAAACTGGTGACTCCAACTTGCTGCTTCCTCCTCCAGCCCTCTATTAGTTAACAATATGTCCCCATATAATGCCCAGGCAGTGGCTATATGCCCCCCCCCAGGCCATGTGGAGCCAATTGCCGCCCTTCTGAATTTGCAGGAACTATGCAGGGCACTCCAGAGTGCCAGCGCTTGACTGATACAGGACTGGGCTCTAACAATGGCGCTGAAACCAGAATTCCTGTGAGGTCCCAGCATTTACAAATAATTCCATCTGTGGTGTGTGGGAGAATACAATGACATCATAAGGTATGGTGGGAGGTCTGAGATGAGTTTGGGAAGATAGAATGAGAAAATCCATTGGGGCTTGCAGATAGAAACATTCCATAAAACTTGCTAACAATGACAGATAGCAATTTTCATGGTAAGATTTCGCCCCAAATCTCTAATCAAATGTTCAGCCAGAACACACTCCCAAAATAATAGCAAAACTTATGATACTTTCTCTATTTATGCATGAGTGGTATGGTAACTTCAGGTAAAGCACTGATGCATAGTGAAAAATGAATATTTTACAGTTGCTCTCAGAGTTATGTGACTCTGTTTTTAGCTCTGCAAAAACAGCATTTCACTGTCTGCTGTGCCATTGACCTTCACTGAAATTCACAATTTTATTTGCCATCGTTGATACAAACCAAACCCACATATGACATTTAATGCAATAATTAGTGTGAGTAGCTAACAATGAGATAAATGTTAACTGCTGTCAATCAATTTGCGAGCAATCAAATTAATAAAAGTCAAATCTAATTTCTTTAACTTTTGCAGACAACTGTATAGAGTTTCCAATTTTTAATTTCTTATTTTTTTCTGCATACCTCACAGTTCCCTCTGACTCTTTCTTTTTTTTAGATTAGATTACTTAGTGTGGAAACAGGCCCTTCGGCCCAACAAGTCCACACTGACCCTCCGAAGAGCAACTCACCCAGACCCATTCCCCTACATTTATCCCTTCACCTAACACTACAGGCAATTTACCATGGCCAATTCACCTAACCTGCACATCTTTGGACTGTGGGAGGAAACTGGAGCACCCGGAGGAAACCCACGTAGACACGGGAAGAACATGCAAACTCCACACAGACAATTGCCCGAGGCGGGAATCGAACCCGGGTTTCTGGCGCTGTGAGGCAGCAGTGTTAACCACTGTGCCACTGTGCCTGCCCCTGCACTCCTTCATTTCTCCTTCTGTACCTGAATTGGGATATTATTGAATATATCCATTCTAATTCACTCTCCTGAACCCTTCCCAATTTTATTTCCTAATCTTGTAATCTTATTATGAAGATTGTCATGGTCATTTAGTTCTCAGATGAGTCATTTGATTGCGTTAGACCACTATCAGCCTACACTTTAGATGTCTCTATGAGCTGAGGGATGTAGGCTAAATCGAATTAATGACAGATGTTACAAGGTAGCCCTCTATACAAAATCTGGTCTATTGTTTCCATATCACATGTCTTTCTTCTTTATATTAAAACATTGCTTTGACCTCAGCTGATATTAGGCCAGTCAAATCTCAGGCACAGATCAGGTTTGACAGATCATATTTTTATTTGTTTTCATATTAAAAGAGGTGTCTCTCGCTGAAACAAAAGCACATCATGCTGTAAATTTTAATTGAACAATAAAAAAAATTGAAGTTTATTCCAAAAGGAACAGAATGATCTAAGATAACTATTTATATTGCAACTTCAATGATTTTGAAATACAAAGTATAACCCTAATAATCGCAAAATACTCTTTTATAATTGAAAAGTAAGAAAATAGATTTTGTATTGTATCTAAAACATGTCCCTGGTGCACTATCCAAAACAACCCTCACATACTATTCATACCAGAATCAATAAATCCTATACCTTGTTAGATTTAAAGCACTTGTCACTTCATCTTTTAGACTGGACGTTCAGGTAGTTTCTTCCTGAAATTATCATGCATCAGCTTAAATGCACTCTGCTGTAAGGAACCTCTTCAGGGTTTTATCCAAACACATCCAGGACTAACACAAATTCTTCATTAATGATAACCTAGTTCACTGAATACATTTCCCTCTCACAGACATGTGTCTATTAAGCCATCTTATTTCCAGGATTTCACAGGACTGCCCCATTCAAACCCAAAAGTAAATTTGAAATTCTCTCCCTCTTAGCTATGGGCCTTTCCCTTAAGCTTAAAAATAAAATAGAATCCATTACTCTCTAATAAACATATACCCCTCCTCCGGCCCAAATAGAGACACTTCAATGGGAGTCATAGACGCAGTGAGTGCAGATACACAACCAGGCAAGCACTTCACCTTGAGAGTTCTCCAGCTAGCCAAGGGAGGAATGCCCCAGGATCTGGCACACAGAGGATTGCTAGAGAGCAGCCTCATGCTTACCTGGCAGAAGATGACTCTGTAGTGTACAATGTGGCATATAGTGCGTATGCCTTTGGCATTCCTGGTTGGAGATCCCTAATACTTGGTTCCCTCTGTGCACAAATTTGAAACTGCTAGAAGTTGCCTAGCAGTGGCTGTGCCAGGCAGATAGCACCTACAGGGAGGGTCAATGCTGAAGGAAACCCAGGGAGTAAGCAGCATTCATGCCTTTCAGGGGCCTGTGTTGTTCCCATTTAAAAGCCCTCTGTGCATGCTGCAGCCTCTTCCTTCACAGATTGAGTCACTTATCCCACCCACTCTGACTGTATTCACAGCCATTTTCTTCCCATCGGACACTTTCAAGAGCCAGCCATGTGACAGTGAGTTCTCCTCTTTCTGCGGCTTCTATTTTCACTCACTGTGATAGTGAGTGCCTAACTGTCCACATCCCCTTCCTAGAATCCCAACCTGTCAACCCCTCTGAATTCACATTGCGCCTAGCCAGCCATTTATGTTCATCTCCCTACCCTTCTCACCCAGACCCTGGTAAACAGTGCCTGGAGTGGTCATTCCCAGCACCCCCTCCCTCACCCACTGCACCTGAATCCAGGATGCTACTGAATAAACACCCCCTCCCTCATTACACCCTTCCCAGCCATGCTTTATAGTATCACCTCCTTTGAAGTCCCACTGCTCCCCCCGACAATTACTCTGTGCCCTTGCACAGAACCTGCAGTCCCCAATCACAAGATTAATCAGTGCTGAGGCAGCACTCTCAGTCCAATCATCCCCTACTCCTTTATCCCTTTGCTAGTGTGGATGGTTCATTGCCCTCAACTGATATAACTGGATTTATCCAAGCAAGCTCTATCTTTAACCTTGACAGGTGCCTGGTCATCTCACCACGTGCATTTGCCCCACGGGGCCCACTTCTGGATTGCAGAGGCATGAAGCCCCTGAGCAAGACTGTAGGGATTACAATGAGGTCAGCCAGCTCACAGATAACAAAGGGAGTGTCACAGAGATACTTGCACACTGGTAGCTGACTCTGAATGATGCAGTACTAAGGTCATGGACTGTTCATGTGTGAATAAAGGGTGATTTGGTGACAGGATTCCAGCCTCTGTGGAGTTATTTCAAAGGCCGTGCCCCCACCAGATACCTGACTGTGTCCAGTGCCCTTAGGTAGTATGGGAGTCTACTCTTAACTTGCTGTGCCAGGAATCCTTGACTGACAGGCAAGTCCCTTAACTTCATTGTAGAGTTGAGCACATAGCTGCTTGCTTGTTACACATGCAGTGTGCTTGTGACAGAAGCTGCTGCAGATGGAGCAGATGTGCAATTGATATCACACCTCCCATACAGTAGAATGTGTGCCCCCTAGGCTGAGGTCTGCTGAGCAGCAAGTTAAGGTGTCCAGTTGCTTGAATGCACTAATTGGTACAGCTTGACAGGACGGAGATGATGTGAGCAAGCAGGTAGGTGCTGAGTGAGTGAGCAGTAAGATAACAATTGCAGGGATGCAGCCTGGTCCAGTCTGTGAGCTAGGTGCCTGCCACTGCATGAAAGTGTCATTGCTGCAGCCTTTGAACACAAGTTGTTGGTACACGCTGCAGTCTATTCATAGTAAAAATGCTATGATGGTGGTGATAGGTTGGTAGATGGTAGATGCAAATGCCCACGGAGAAGGAGTGCATTGGTTGGCACCCATCGGTCATGACCAGCATTCTTTCTAATTTTCCTTCCAGTTGTATGAGCTTCCCTGGTCTATGTGCGGCAGCTACTTTCAGAAGAGCCAATGTCGATCACCATGAATAGAACCTTGGCTGTGGCTGTGCATACTCACAGCCATGCAGCGCAGGAGGGACATTCATCATGACCAAGATACTGTTGACCTGTTTCCAACACAGAACTCATTTGGAGCAAGCAGTGATCCTAAATCATTAGGTATACGCTCTGGTTGGCTTGTCGAGTTTTAATGATATGTAGCTTGGTTGGTGAGTTTGGTAAAATGGGAGTTTGCATATTAATAAGGCAGATTTGACAGTTAATAAGATGTTTCTCTGGTAGAATCTCTGGTTGTCTAGTAGTGAATATGGATTAGACTCTCTGGCTGTTTAGTGATGAATATGGGTTAGAATCACTGATTGTCTTGTGGTGGATATGGGTTAAACTCTCTGGTTGTCTACTGGTAGATATGGGTCAGGTTCTCTGGTAGTCTATGGGTGAATATGTGTCAGGTTATCTGGCAGTTTCATGATGTACAAATGAGACTCTGTCTTCTTACTGGTGGTTTTGAATCAGAGTTGAGATGTACACTTATTTCACACCAGTTTGGTGTGCAAGTGGAGCCACATATAGGCCAGAGTTAACAAGAATCTCCATCAGATATTGTTGTCCTTAAATCTCAACACAAAGAAAGAAACTCCAAGTTTAGAGATGGTTCTCACTTTCATTAAAAACAATTGCACTGATTTGTGCACCAGAATTGTTAAGACCTAATGCAGAACAATACTGCAGGAATCCTGACAATCAATGTCAAAATCATCTGCCATCCCAATGCAGGTCAGACAGGAGTATTTTAGCATTTAAATTTCTATGGTAAATATTTCAGTTTCTTATATGAGCTCACTTCTTCATTTATATGCAAATAAAAATGTTTGAAAATGAATTAACTTGAATTGAATTGAATTTATTGTCATGTGTACCGAGGCACAGTGCATGCAACACAGGCAGATTATATAGTTAAGCAGCATAGAGAAGTAAATAATAAGTAAACAGTGGCAATAAACAAAAACACAGGTATAGGTGAATGTTAAGGGTTTGTGAGTCCATTCAGTAATCTAACAACAGAAGGGTAGGAACTATCTCAAAACTGGCTTGTGTGTGTGTGTTCAGGCTTCTGTACCTTCTCCCCAGTGGTAGAGGTTGGAGAGAAACATTGCCAGGGTGGGATGGATCTTTAAGAATGTTGGTGGCCTTTCCTTGACAGCGGGCTTGGTAGATGGATTCTATAGATTGAAGGTTTTCCTTTGTGATTGTCCGGGACGAGTTCACCACTCTCTGAAACCATCTCCAAACTTGAATGGTACAGTTGCCATACCAGACAGAATGCTCTCAGTGGTGCACCTATAAAAGTTGGCAAAGGTATTCGCCGTCATGCCAAATTTCCTCAGTTGCCTGTGGAAGAAGAAATGTTGTTGGGCCTTTTTAACCAGTGCGTCCACATGAAGAGTCCAAGAAAGCTTGTTGTTGATGACCACTCCCAGAAGATTGACACTCTCTAGTCGTTCCACCTCTGTGCTGTCAATGTATAGGGGGGCATGAGTAACATCCCGCCGAAAGTCAATAATGAGTTCCTTGGTTTTGCCAGCATTGAGAGCTAGATTGATCTCTGTGCATCATTTTTCCAGGTCTTCCACCTCCCATCTATAGTCTGTTTCGTCGCCATCTGAGATTCGACCAACTATGGTGGTGTCATCAGCAAACTTGTAAATGGCATTAGTCTGGAATTTGGCGACGCAGTCATGGGTATACAGTGAGTACAGTAGGGGGCTGAGTATGCCCTGGGGGGCTCCAGTGTTGAGTGTTAGTGACAATGAAATATTGTCCCCAATCTTCACTCATTGTGGCCTGTGGGTCAGGAAACTGAGGATCCAGTTGCACAGAGTGGGGCTTAGTCCAAGATCACTAGGTTTAGTAATCAGTCTCGAGGGGATAATAGTGTTGAAGGCTGAACTGTAGTCAATGAGTAGGATTCTTATATAGCTGTTCTTGGTGTCAAGAGGAGTGAAGAGGAAGTGATATGGCATCTCACGGGGATCTATTGGTCTGATAGGCAAATTGGAGTGGGTCAAGAGTAGTGGGGAGGCTGGAGTTGATTAATGCCATGTCCAGCCTTTCAAAATAATATCAACAAGACAATAGAGGAGTCAAATCTATCTCCACTTTCTTGCATAGCAAACTCTCTTTGCTGGATTTCCAAATGTGCCACAAATTCCAGGTAATGACCTCCTCCATCTAAAGAAAATCTAAGTATCTGTCCTTGACATTCAATAGCATTACCATGACTGAATTCCCCAACTATCAACATCCTCCAGAAACTGAACTGAACAAGCCATATAATTGCTTTGACTACAAAACTAAGTCAGACGCTGGAAATTCTGCCATCCTGACTTCCAAAACCTCTCCACCAGATACAAGTCAAGATTGTGATGGAATACTCTTCACTTGGCTGATGAGTGCAATTCCAATTACACTCAAGAAATGTGACACCATTTAGACAAAGCAGTGCATTTCATCAATAGCCTTTGCACTTTAAACATTTGCTTTCTCCACCACTGACCCCAAGGTAGCAGTAGCTGCCATATACAAAATGCACTGCAGCAACTCACCCAGACCTCTGTGACAACACCTTCCCATGCTATGATCTCTACAATCTGGAAAGAGAAGGGCAGCAGACACACGGGGTAACCATCACCTGCAATTTGCTTCCAAGTGACACTATATTTAAGACCATAAGACACAGGAGCCATTAGGCCATTCAGCTCATTGAGTCTGCTCCACCATTCAATCATGGCTGATAAGTTTCTCAACCTCATCCTCTGCTTTCTCCCTGTAACCCTTGATCCCCGTGACAATCAAGGACCTATCTATCTCTGTCTTAAATTTCTTGGAATTGTATTGCTTTTACTTGAGTCAAAATTCTTGAATTCCTTCTCAAATGCACAATGGGTGCACCTATACCATATGAATTTGCAGCTCACTACCACTTCGCGGAGGACAAATAGGGATGGGCAATTAATGTGCCTTAGCCAGGGATACCCACATCCCACATCATGAACAAATAAAACAAAACAAATGTGATCCAGTTGGTTGCAAAACATCAATCACATTCTGACAAAATTTGTGAAATAACAATGCTGCTGAAATATAACATATTCTCTTACCATGTAATATTATTTAACAACTATATTAATTCCAGTTACAAAATCTGACCTAAGGTATATCTATCTCAGCAATTTAAATGCAGTGCTAATAGATTTACAGCTACCTCAGACAAATCTCATGGTTTCTCATAAAGGTCTATAAGAATTGAATATGAAACACATTATATTCTGTCATCATAAAGGAGCATACTAACTGGCAGGCATACTAAGCCAGGAAGAGGTCAAGCCAAATGATGAATATGACTGGATTATTACTGTCTTCTATCAAGTAGGTAAGATTTAATCATATAATGCTACAAAAGGCAGTAACACTAAATTAAAGGATTTATAGTCATACCAAAATTGTTATAGCTTCCAATGCTGTCACTGAAAATTAGTCATACAGAGAAATATATTATATAAAATAGATGTTGAAGAAAAGGAGTCAGCATCTTAACATTTCTGTGTGAAATTGAGATATAACATTTTCAATAAAACGTGAAATATGTATCATAATTAATTTTTAACAGAGATAAAAGGCTGACACACAATATAGCTCATGTTATTTTAGCAATAGTAAAATGTGGATCCGTGTGAAAACTTTGTCTTTCAGTGCTGGATTAGATTGGTTGATGAATGCATTAGCGTCACATAATGTATTTTTAACAATTGGAAGTGAGATTGAGAAATTGTTGAAGTATCAGAATTTTAAAATTGCGAAGCCCTGAAGTTATTAAATTTACACCAAAATTGTAATTGTTTGATGTAGATATCATTTCCAACATTTCAGATCATTTTTATGTCTGTTTGAGCAAAAGAATATACAGGATCCAACAGATAACTTTCGCTTTTCTGATTAACTTTCAAATAATATAATTCAATATATTTTCAGTTACCCATAATTTTTCTTTTGCCTATAATCTAACCAAACTACTCTTTGAAGTTATTTCATCCATTGTGTAATAATTGCATTTCAATTGTCTTTTTGTTTCCTCCTTGAGTTTTGGCCAATGCCCCTATTCATTTTACAGAGACTGTGAGCATTTATGCATTTATCACAGAAGTATGAAAGCTAATACTATTAAAGATTCCAGTACCACAGTATTGTTAAGATTCTGAAGCCTATAATGGGGATGGAGTGAATGCTGAATTAATCTTCGACAGTGTGCAAAAAACTGGAATTAATAAATTAGCATCTAATTTTCCATCTCTCCAGCTTTTTTGCATTGATAAGCAATGGTGAGAATCAGCTAGAGTTAGAACAGGTAGCTGGCTCATTATCAACCAATAAGCACATCTCCAGAGATCATTTTTATTCACTTTCCCTCTGTAGGGGTTGTAATGAGGTCAGCCAGATAGACCTCATAGAATATGAGTTCCCTTATTGGGGCTGTTGACCTGTTCCAATCAGGGAACCCTGACTGTGGTAGAAAAGGGAGTATCAAAGGTTCTGTTCACTCAGACAGCTGGCTCTGAGGGAGCTGGATTGGTGTCAAGGACTCTCCATGTGTAAATAAAGGGTGACTTGGTGGCAGGATACCAGCCTCTGTGGAGTTATTTCAACTTCAAAATTAAAACATGATGAATTCACCATGTTACAGAGATAAGTAATTTTGTCGAAGATGGGGCATGGTGAAGTATTATTCAGACTCCAAACCTACAGGAAAGTCTTTGTAAGGTGTGTTTCTGATTGTAGCAAAATAGTTCAGTTGATAGAGTGTGGGATGCAGCAACAGAAGATTAAAATACCAGTACAATGCACCAGGTCTCTTGTCCTCCTGAAGTTGCCAGAATGATACCATATCATAGACGGTGAACAAAAAGCAGCAAGGGTTACCAATCTGCTACTTTTCCCTCTTCAAACCTCTCTTATTACTGAGCAATAAAAACACAGATTAGTACTAAACACAAATAAGGCAAAGGAGAATTGAATCAATATTCTTCCAGTTCTTTAGCAGATTAAAAAGTTGCTTTTGTGGACAGAATAAAAGATTCCAAGAGTATTGCTGTGATTGACCCATTTGAAGGTATAAAGCATTAAATATGACAGAAGGGGAAGTGAACAATCCACTTACTCCCATTCCTGTGGTTACACCACAATCATACCAAGAGACAATGGGAATGGCAGCCATGGGCATTCTGTACAGGGGTGCTGCTGCAAATTGAATGCCTGGAGTAGGACACTCGGCAGGAGAGGGAACTGGAGGTCAATCCCAGCTACTAATTTAAAGGCCCCTTGCCCTCCCATTTCTCCTCATTGTTCCGACAGCCTGACGAATCTGAACAAATCTGAATTATGCTCACAAATAAACATGGTCACCTTCAGCAGTGGAGTTTGCTGCTCCATACACCCAATAGACCCTCCCTGTAGGGGCATTCTGTTCCTGGAGGATGGGCAGAGGAGATCATGCCACCAGACTCTGCCAGCCCGGTGCAAGCTCACCATATGGGCCAGGGCAGTCTCCAGTGTCTGGAGGAACACAGGAAATGTAGAACGACGGGCAATGACCATCACCATTCCACCTGGGTAAGTGCCACACTCTTCACTCTGTCACCTGACGCTCACTCTATCACTATTACTGAAATGACTAGCTCATGTTTGAGCAGTCTCACTATCACCTGCAACACCTTCTCTCATATGGTCCACTCCCCACCTCCTGAACACACACGTATTCCACCTATCCCCCCCCCCCCACCTCTGACCCTCCCCCTCAAAAATCTCTCTCTTCACTAACTCTGTGTGCCCTCTGGGTTGCTTCCTCAATCCTTCAGAACACCTTACCACCACATGCACCAGTACTAACAGCCACTAGGAGAAGACAGCCCATAACAGGGCAGAGTGAACCTGGGCGAGAGGAAGGGTGCTTAATACCTGTGTCCCTAACTTCTACAAGGCAAAAATCTTGGCCCTCAAAAGATAAGACCAGGGCTGCTCCAGCGGTGATGCTGAGACATCCATATCCTGCCAAATGGGTCTTTGTCCCACAAAAACTCTTCCATTAATCCCAACGTCACT
The DNA here is from genome assembly GCF_004010195.1 of Chiloscyllium plagiosum. Classification (NCBI taxonomy): domain Eukaryota; kingdom Metazoa; phylum Chordata; class Chondrichthyes; order Orectolobiformes; family Hemiscylliidae; genus Chiloscyllium; species Chiloscyllium plagiosum. The sequence continues at coordinate 29,370,767 of NC_057731.1, read as the reverse complement.
GTCAATCACTGCACACCACTTCTAACCACTGGCAGTGACAACATCTCTCTTTTGTACTATGCAGTTTCCCTCGGCCTGCCCTTGACCTGTATGCAGAAATGACCAACTCCATCAGATCCACCACCCTAGATATCTGGGGATGAGAGAATGGAGGCTTCAGAGAAAGCATCAGCAATGCTGCTACCTGTCTCTTTTACCAGTATAGATGTGGACACCTCAGGAGCAACTGTAGAAATAGAGAGGGTGGTTACACAAGCACCTCCAAATAACAATATCACAGCTGCTGAGGGAAGAACAAACAGCCCAGGCACCTGGTACTCAGAAGATTGCCAGAAACCAAGCCCCTGCACTAGGGAGGAGAGGATTCTGAAGTGTTAGCAATTAGGGTCTTCATCCAAATTCACAAGAAGGAATAGCAGCTACAAACAGCTATCTGTGACACAAAGCCTTCCATTGCCCAGAAACTGCATCACAGCAACAGATCCTATAACTGTCTAGTTGCCTTCATGGACAGGTTCGCAGCTAAGTGAAGGAAATCAAATTACCCCTGACACCCCTCCCCCACAACCAAAAACCTGCTGCTATCTTGTGGGGGTTTTGTTTAATCTGTTAATCTGTTTTTACTATGTAGGCCCCAATGGTGGTTGGTAGTTGGGATGGTATGTTGGCTGAATCAATCTCCTTTTGTCTATACCGCACTTGGGGTTTGTGTATTGTCGGTCATAGAGGAGACACCACTGGTGAGCTTAAACAGAAGAAGTACTTTTCTTAGTTAAAAAGGGGGCTTACTGCATGATGGCAATAAGAACAAATACAGTACTGGACAAGTGTAATTACTAGGAATCATGTGGGTTATACCAAATACACCTGCCTATTAATGTAGATTATGATGTAGAATTCAATTGCCTCCATCCAAAGACTGTGGGACAGCAACAGATTGGAGTGGTGTTAATGCAACTTCAATGCTAACTCATTCAGAGCCATCAACTGAGAAAGAATTTCCTCCCAAGCATATTTTCCCCATAGTTAGTCATTATAAATTCATATACATAGCTATGTTAAATTTGCCAGTAAACCATTCTAACCTCCCACCCCCACTCCCTGTCTGATTTCACAAATGATTAGATTACTTACAATTAGATTAGATTAGATTAGATTACTTACAGTGTGGAAACAGGCCCTTCGGCCCAACAAGTCCACACCGACCCGCTGAAGCGCAACCCACCCAGACCCATTCCCCTACATTTACCCCTTCACCTAACACTACGGGCAATTTAACTTGGCCAATTCACCTAACCTGCATATGTTTGGACTGTGGGAGGAAACCGGAGCACCCGGAGGAAACCCACGCAGATACAGGGAGAACGTGCAAACTCCACACAGAGTCGCCTGAGGCGGGAATTGAACCCGGGTCTCTGGCGCTGTGAGGCAGCAGTGCTAACTACTGTGCCACCGTGCCGCCCATATGGACATTTCACCTAAAACACTCTCTGCTCAGACTTGGAGTAATAATGGATATGTTACTTATGAACTGTTGACCTTGAATCTGACCTGTGGATTATTTTCTTCCACTGGAGGATCCTTCATCTCTTGGATACCCTTTGCAGGAGATGATACATTCCTGTCAGATTGGTTATCGGTCCATTTCTTTGTCTGGAGGACCTTTATTATTTTTAATTGCCTTTGCAGAGAAATCTTCACTACGAATATAGGCAGTCACCCCATAACATCCTCTGGGAGACCTCTAATCTCATGTAGACCCATCATGGAATCTGCTGTGCTGTTATAAGAAGTAATTACTTTTTTGCTATATTCTGAATTTCTGCACCAGGCAATATCTTTCTGATTGGATACTCTCTTTTTTTGCATTACCCTGAATACTTATACCAGGTAATTTCTTCTGTCCTGAATATGCTGGCATTAGTCTGGCCACCAGAGAATCATATGTAGTTTATCTCCTACAGTTTGTTGGATACCTTCAGTTATCCACTCCCTGTGTCTCTTACCAGCTTCTTGGTACAGTGTATGTTTATCCTTAGAGTGTTGAGTTTATCCTGTTGTTGCTTCCTCAACTACTGTAGTCTCTCTCTGTTAGTTATCAAGTTTCAGCTGCTGATTGATTGTTTATGTATTCTTAAACTGGTCATGCACTTAAAGTGGTAAATCCATCTTTCTTCAAAAAAACATTATCATCATTATACTAGAATTTAGTCCTCGAAGCTGAAGTCTTTACATGAAATTTGAATCTTCACTCTGCCACTGTGGATTTGCCACCACAACCGGTATTTCATGCTGGGCAAGAGACGGCTGGAGTAATTCGCTGCCATTCTGTTGTCTACAATGGCTAGGGTATGTCTCATTGTCTGTGGTAGGGGATAGATCACTGGCGAATCTAAGCAGAATAGAAACTTGCCTTAATTAATAAGATGATTTCTTGCATTATATTAGTAAGTACAACTACATTCCTAAGCAGGCACAATTACTATGCCAGTGAAAACCACATGGAGTGGACAAGTGAAGATATCCAACAAATTGAAGGAGCTGAGCTACATATAATGAACTACAATTACTATGGCTTTTTTAAGTTGACCTGTTTTGTTAATCAACCTGTTCAGAGATATTATTATACCACTCCGGCACAAGTGGAGCTTAAAACCAGGCTTCCCAGTCCAGGGATAGGGTCACTGCCACTGTCTCACAAGAAGACTCACAATTAGGGTGGACTTCCAAAAGCAGAAGTACGGAATACGTCTGCTCCTTACAAAGGTAAGTGTAGAACTAAACTGTCTCCACCCAAAAGTGGGACATCATCAGATTGGGTGGAGCAAAAGCAACTTGGAAGTATCTCTTTTAGAACCATTTAGTGAATGCAATACTCCTGATGATCTCATCAAGAAGTGACTGCAATTTTAATCAGAGTAGTTTACTGAAATCACCAGGAGCTGCATTGAAGACCACAAGTCGCCCAGAAAGGTATATCATTTTCTTCTTTTTAGATCACACAACGCATGTTCCATTCAGATATCAAAAAATAAATCAGGGTTCTACAGAATCTTTGTTTGCATGTTAAAAGACACCTACCATCTCACACGGCATTTCACCTGCCCAGTGGTAGGTCTGTGGCATAATTATGGTGGGTTAACAATGGGACTATCAGCGTGGTAAACCTCCTGACTCCATTGTAGAGCTTTACCAACCTAAAAATACCAAACTTCCCAAGGAACAATCAACCCCAGTTTTCTAAACAGACAAAAATCTCCAAGTGGTACAATGACATGTAGTTTCAAACTGCAGTTAGCTTGTTTTATTTTATAGTCTTGGAATTATAAGATGGTGTGTAGTCTGACAGATAGTAATGAAACAGGATTCAGCAATACAGCTCACAAGACGACAACAGCTATGTACAGTTCACAAAATGAGGTGAATAAAAGAAGTTGCCAAACATTCCTCTAGTTGCAAGCAATCCATTTAAGTATAAAACAGGCCAACCCATTCTATATTTATTTTATTTTATTTTCCTTATGAGAGTAACAAAATAAATCCAAAAATAATCTCATGCTTGCAATCGCAAAGCTGACAATTTTGAGCTCATTTGAGAAGATATGGAAATTATTTGGAAAGCTATATTAATGTAAAAACTCTGCGAGTGGAACGGTAAACAGTTAGTGGGTGAAAAGACTTCCTTGAGAGCATTCCAAGGTCTGATTGGCTGCTTACCTGAAGCATAGAATTGCAACAGTTCTCGCTTCATTGACATTGAAGGATGTGCCAGATGAATTTTCCAGGCTCCTGCTAAGTAACACAGAGCTGTAAAAAAGCTGAATTGGCCTTTGAGGAAAACACCATCATTCTTGGAAAATGGAAGCATGCTAAAATACTTCTCTCTGATTTATGTCTGCAGGGTCAAAAACACATAGCCATATGTTCAATTCAGTACTTCCCATTCTTTTCGTCAAAATTAGCCAGGATAATAGATGGCACCAACATCAACGATTAGTGGATCACACCACCAAAGAAGGGAGAAAAAACAGCCCTAGCATTTCTCTCACTTTGCTCTTGGTTTTCAGGGTTAAATCAATAAAATCCTTGTGGTCGATCCTTTGACTACCATGAATGAAAAAGTCAAAACAACAGCAGTTTTAAAAGGAAGAAGAACAGACAAAGGAAGCACATGGTGAGGTCGTTGCAGGAGAGAGAGAGAAAGAAACTGACATAGCAGTGAACCTGCACAGGTACTGCCTTTGCTTTTTTTTTTAATTCATGTATCGCTGGACATCGGAGTGCATCTGGGAAAATTAAAAAAGAGTGAAATTCACAACTGATCTTGGGGGAACTGTTTGGGTGAAGTTCACAGCACAGAAGCAGATTAGTGTATTGTTTTTAAGTGGGACCGAAAGAAAGTCTGCAGTAGTGAGTAGAGTGGGTTCTTTCTTGATTTTATGCTTTTTGAGATATGTCTCTTGATTAAACTTAAAATATGAGCCGTAACTATTAATTTAACATGGGGCAGTGTTTGTAGAGGAATAAGACGGTGTTTTTTTCTGGGTCTGCAGATTGTGATGGAGCAAAATTGGCCTTTAGTAGAGTGATATGTGCTTCTTGTCAGATGTGGGAGTTTAAAGAGACTTTAAGGGTTACTGCAGATTATATCTGCAAGAAATGCTGTTGGTTGTGAATCTTATCAGATCGAATAGATCAGTTGGAGAGACAGTTAGAAGCAATAAGGAATTTGCAACAGCAACAGTACGTGATGGTTGGCAGTTATAGGAAGGGGGGAAAGTCTCAGATCCAGTCACATAGCTGGGTTAACTCCAGGAAAAGTAAGAGATATAGGCAGCTAGTGCAGGAGCCTTCTGTGGCTATACCCCATTTCAAACAAGTACGCTGTTTTGGAAAATGTAGGGGGTGATGGATTCTCAGGGGAACGTAGCATGAACAGCCAAGTTTCTGGTATTGAGACTGGCTCTAATGCAATGAGAGGTACATTGGGTTCCAAGAGATCAATTGTGTTAGGCGACTCTCTAGTCCGAGGTACAGGCAGACGTTTCTGTGGCCAGCAGCGAAATATCAGAATGGTGTGTTGTTTCCCTGGTGCCAGGATCAAGGATGTCTCAGAGAGGTTGCAGAATGTTCTCAAGAGCTCATTGTCCACATTGGAACCAATGACATAGGAAGGGAAACGTTTGATATTCTGAAGGGAGATAACAGAGAGTTAGGCAGGAATTTAAAAAGGAGGTCCTCGAGAGTAGTAATATCTGGATTACTCCCGGTGCTACGAGCTAGTGAGGGCAGGAATAGGAGGATAGAGCAGATGAATGCATGGCTGACGAGCTGGTATATGGGAGAAGGATTCACATTGTTGGACCATTGAAATCTCTTCTGGGGTAGAAGTGACCTGTACAAGAAGGACGGTTTGCACCTAAATCGGAAGGGGACTAATACACTGGCATGGAGATTTGCTAAAGCTGCTCTGGAGGATTTAAACTAGTAAGGTGGGGGGGACATGAAATAGCTTGACCTCCTCTTGGCAAATAAGGCAGGGCGGGTGACTGAAGTGTCAGTGGGGCAGCACTTTGGGGCCAGTGACCATAATTCTATCAGATTTAAAATAGTGATGGAAAAGGATAGACCAGATCTAAAAGTTGAAGTTCTAAATTGGAGAAAGGCTAATTTTGACAGTATTAGGCAAGAACTTTCAAAAGCTGATTGGGGCAGATGTTCGCAGGTAAAGGGACGGCTGGAAAATGGGAAGCCTTCAGAAATGAGATAACGAGAATCCGGAGAAAGTATATTCCTGTTAGGGTGAAAGGAAAGGCTGGTAGATATAGGGACTAAAGAAATTGAGGATTTGGTTAAGAAAAAGAAGAAAGCATAGTCAGGTATAGACAGGATAGATCGAGTGAATCCTTAGAAGAGTATAAAGGAAGTAGGAGTATACTTAAGAGGGAAATCAGGAGGGCAAAAAAGGGACATGAAATAGCTTTGGCAAATTAGAATTAAGGAGAATCCAAAGGGTTTTTACAATTACATTAAGGATAAAAGGATAACTAGGGAGAGAATAGGGCCTCTCAAAGATCAGCAAGGCAGCCTTTGTGTGGAGCTGTAGAAAATGGGAGAGATACTAAACGCATATGTTGCATCAGTATTTACTGTGGAAAAGGATATGGACAATATAGACTGTAGGAAAATAGATGGTGACACCTTGCAAAATGTCCATATTACAGAGGAGGAAATGCTAAATGTCTTGAAATGCATAACAGTGGTTAAATACCCAGGAACTGATCAGGTCTACCCTAGAATTCTGTGGGAAACTAGAGAGGTGATTGCTGGGCCTCTTGCTGAGATATTTGTATCATTGATAGTCACAGGTGAGGTGCCGGAAGACTGGAGGTTGGCTAACGTGGTGCCACTCTTTAAGAAGAGTAGTAAGGACAAGCCAGGGAACTAGAGACCTGTGAGCCTGACGTCGGTGGTGGACAAGTTGTTGGAGGGAATCCTAAGGGACAGAATGTACATGTATTTGGAAAGGCAAGGACTGATTAGGGATAGTCAACATGGCTTTGTGCATGGGAAATCATGTCTCACAAACTTGATTGAGCTTTTTGAAGAAATAAAAGAGAGGGCTGATGAGGGCAGAGTGGTAGATGTGACCTATATGGGCTTCAGTAAGGCCTTCAACAAGGTTAGATCTCACGGAATATAGGGAGAACTAGCAATTTGGATACAGAACTGGCTCAAAGGTAGGAGACAGAGGATGGTGGTGGATGGTTGTTTTTCAGACTGGAGGACTGTGACCAGTGGAGTGTCACAAGGATCGGTGCTGGTTCCACTACTTTTTGACATTTGTATAAATTATTTGGATATGAGCATAAGAGGTATAATTAGTAAGTTTGCAGATGACACCAAAATTGGAAGCGCAGTAGACAGCGGAGAAGGTTACCTCAGATTACAATGGGATCTTGATCAGATGGGCCAATGGACTGAAAATGGCAGATGGAGTTTAATTCTGATAAATGCGAGGTGCTGCATTTTGGGAAAGCAAACCTTCGCAGGACTTATACACTTAATGGTAAGGTCCTAGGGAGTGTTGCTGAACAAAGAGACCTTGGAGTGCAGGTTCATAGCTCCTTGAAAGTGGAGTCGCAGGTAGATAGTGAAGAGGGCATTTGGTATGCTTTCTTTTATTGGTCAGAGTATTGAGTACAGGAGTTGGGAGGCCATGTTGCGGCTCTACAGGACATTGGTTAGGCCACTATTGGAATTTTGCATGCACTTCTGGTCTCCTTCATTTCGGAAAAATGTTGTGAAACTTTAAAGGGTTCAGAAAAGATTTACAAGGATGTTGCCAGAGTTGGAGGATTTGAGTTATAGGGAGAAGCTGAACAAGCTGGGGCTGTTTTCCCTGGAGCGTCGGAGGCTGAGGGGTGACGTTATAGAGGTTTACAAAATTATATGGAGCATGGATAGGATAAATAGACAAAGTCTTTTCCTTGGGGAACGGGAGTCCAGAACTAGAGCACATAAGTTTAGGGTGAGAGGGGCAAGATATAAAAGAGACCTAAGGGGCAACGTTTTCACGCAGAGGATGGTACGTGTATAGAATGAGCTACCAGAGGAAGTGGTGGAGGCTGGTACAATTGCAACATTTAAAAGGAATTTGGATGGGTATATGAATAGGAAGGGTTTGGAGGGATATGGGCCGGGTGCTGGCAGGTGGGACTAGATTGGGTTGGGATATCTGGTCAGCATGGACGGGTTGGACCAAGGGTCTGTTTCCATGCTGTACATCTCTATGATTCTATGAATGACACTCCTTCCCCAGATGTCATTTTCTGGGTTCTCGTCATCTATAAGCACAGTTTACTGGTCAGTATCTGCATGTTTAAAAGAATAATTTGTGGAATAGGGTGAGAAAACAGGGATAGGTGAAATGCAAGCCATGCATGGCTACACCACCTGCAGCTTAACAAAAAAAAGTGTGAAGTATGATTTGAGAAGGTCCCCAAGCTGGAACATGCCATCTTTCTGGATGGTTTCTACAACATTGATTGCTGCAACCTCAGTGACAGTATTAATAACTTTGACTGCAATTTCTTCTAAGAAGGTGAGAGGGCGGCATGGTGGCTCAGTGGTTCGCACTGCTGCCTCACAGCATCAGAGGCCCGAGTTCGATTCCAGCCTCGAGCGACTGTCAGTGTGGAGTTTGCACATTTTCCCTGTGTCTGTGTGGGTTTCCTCTGGGTGCTCCGGTTTCTTCCCTCAGTCCAAAGATGTGCAGATCAGGTGAATCGGCCATGCTAAATTGCCCATACTGTTAGGTGCATTAATCAGGGTAAACGTAGGGAAAAGAGTCTGGGTGGGTTACTCTTCAGAGGGTTGGTGTGGACTTGTTGGTCCGAAGGGCCTGTTTCCACACTGTAGGGAATCTAATCTAAAAGGTGAGGGCATGTGGCTATGTCTGTCCCCTAACAGTTCTTTGCTGGTTCTTCCTGCTATGTGTCACCCTGTCCTGCGCAAGAGAGAGAAGAGTGCAGTAAATGCAGTGTAATGCTGTTGGATGATAACTGAACAGCTGAAAATATGTGGAAGCTATGAGGTGTAGGTGTGAGGCTTGCAGCAATGGTAAACAGAAGAGTGAAACTCAACGTGTAAATGTTAGCAATGAGTCCAGCTTGCTGGAGATTAAAGTTGAAGAGGCAGCACCTCTGAAAGCTAGTGCTTCCAAATAAACCTGCTGGACTGTAATCTGGTGTTGTGTGAGTTTTAATTTTGCCTACCCCAGTCCGGCTCCTCCACCTCGAGATTACTGATGGTTGAGTAAGTGGGGTGTATTGCAAAAATTCACAGGAGACAGTGAAATAGCAGTAGTATCACTGGACTAACATTCAGCTAATGCCGGGGGGCATGGGTTTTTCAATAAAAATGGAATTGAAGAATTAAAAAGGGCACTGATTGATTATAGATAATATAAATAGTGTGCAAAGGTGTGGAGAAAAAGCAGGAGATTGGGTCTAGGTAATGATGCTTGTTTGAATGGACCCAATGGCCTCCTCCTGCACTGTCAATTCTATGAAAGATAGACATCAATCCTAAAACTACCATTAATTGTCATAAATAAATCTGCTTCTTCAATACCCTCCAGGGAAGGAAATCTGACATCATTATTTGGTCTATCTCTTCACTGCTCTCTGAAATGGCTGAGCAAGCCACTCATTTGTACTAAACTATGACAGAAAAGTTAAGGAGGAATAAAACCAAATGGACTAACTGACACCAAAAGCAATAATGGCATACTCTGCAAAGTCCACCATATTTACATCTGAGGGCTTGAGTCAAAATTCTCCCAAAGACTAGTCAAGCAAACCTGACGTACTTAGAGTCACAAAATCATATATCACCACCAATACCTCAGAAAGTACCATCACCATCCCTGAGTATCACCATCCTGACCCAACGGCGTGCTTGGAAGTCAGCTGCTGAACAGTAGTGAGCAGGCCTAGTAAAAGCAGTAGTAGAATGCTACACAGCCTGCAGGGAGTGACTGTGGGAGACCTCAACAATGACTGCACCTCATAAAGACTTACAGCCCCATGATTTTCAAACATGGTCATGAAAATAACTTGCAGATTGCCACTTACCACTCTCCCTCAGTGGCAGATTTAGCACTTCTTCATAATGAAAACACTTGGAGGAAGTACTGATGGAAAGGTCACATATACTCAAGGCAGGGTGAATTTGACAGTAGATTAATGGTCAGATTGGATTTGTAGGTAAGACAAATTGTGGACAAATTTCAAGTAGAGGCCAGTGTTGTAGCTATCTTGGAATCACTTGGCTGGGTATGCAGCTAGTTCTGGAACATAAGTCATCAGTTCTAATGTCAGACTGTTGTCAGGATCCACAGTCTTTGTGGTATAACAGGCCTTCAGCTGTTTCTTAATATCACAAGAAATGAGTTGGGGTGAAGATTGGCTTCTGTGATGCCAGGAACGTCAGGAGTAGGTCAAATAGATCATCCACATGGATTTCTGGCAGAAGGTGAATGCAAATATGCAAGTGTCAGCCCTATCTTGTAACTTCATCATGTTGACATCAACGGTTCCCACGTTCCATGAAAGAAACAAAAATGAATAGTGTCATAGGTTGGTAGGATTGACTCTTGTACATAACCTCTTATGAGGTAATTGAACCTTTTTTCCAGCATAGTAAACAGTTTACTGGGGTCAGCTTCCTGAACTTCATCTCTGCAGCTATTTGTTCTTGCTGTCAATGTGTCAATTGGGAAGGCTTTCAGTTGCCCCTATGGAAAGGTGATCTCTCTCTTCCTTTTCACCTCTTGCACTATGGCTTTCAGTGCCTTTTTGAGGAACCAAGGAGGCCTCTTGCTGGTCTGCTATTCCATTGTTCTGGTCACCTCCTGGTAAGAGACTCTTTTGCAGCCAATTCCAGTCCTGGCCACTGCCAGAAACCATCTGTCCTTTCAGTGATTCAGGCTGATTTTAAGAAATGCTGGTTAGCTTTAACTGGTGTCCATTTTGAATAATTCTTGGATCTCTGCTGAGCAGGCAGCCACCCTCAGCATCTTTAGCTCTGGAATTACACTGGAATCATAGAGATAGGCAGACAACAAGAATATTTTATACAACATGCATCATTACCATCTGGAATGGCCTATTCATGCATCATGACTCCCAAACCTATTTGCATATCTGAGCAGAGTTTCTCCCAGTAATATCTGCTTGAAGCTCAGTTTATTTTTAAAATGGATGTTACCTCGATCCTCGTGATCAAACCTAACCAGAGCCAATAAAATTGAGCCCGAGGTCTACATAATTCTATCAAATCTTGCTTCCTGCCTAATGTTTCCTCACAACACAATAAAGTACGTAATTCTCAAACTATCTCAATAAGCTTCGCACAGTCAGGAAGGAGAGATCACATCTGGAGTAAAGCACAGCCCAAGTGAATACAGAGCAACCCCGATAATCTGCAAGAGACGGTTCATCTGAAGCAAGTGTTGGTTGCTTGAGGAACTTCGGCTCAGAGTTGATGAGCTGGAGACCGAGCATCAACACTGTGACATATCAGTGGAGGGAGAGTTACTTGGATGCTGTGTTTCAGGAGGCAGTCAGACCCCTTAGATTAACTACCTCAAATTCAGTCAGTGGTCAGGAAAAGGAGGCTATAACTACGAGTGAGGCAGGTGGAGGGATCCAGGAGGTAGTGCTGAAGAAGCCTCAGCCCTTGAGCTTGCTCAACAGGTTTGAGATTCTATCTCCCTGTGTGGATGAGAATGAGAGCTATAAGGAGAATGAACAACCTGACCATAGACTGGGAAGAAAAGATAAATGTAGTTATAATTGGTCATTAATAGGGGCATAGACACTGTTATCTATGACCAGGATCGAGAGTCCTGAAGACTGTGTTGCCTTCCTGGTGCCCAGGTTCAGGAATCTCATCTGGGCTGCACAGGTGGTGGTGGAGGGGGAAGATCCAGTTGTTATAGTCCAAGTAGGTACCAACGATGTAGTTAGAAAGAGACAAGAGATTCTGCTGAGGGAATATGCACAGCTCAGTGCTAAATTAAGTAAAACCAAAAAGGTAATAATCTCTGGATTACTACCTGAGCCATGAGCAAACTGATACAGGGCCAACAAGATTAGAGAGTTAAATGCATGCCTCAAAGATTGGTGTGGAAGAAAGGGAATCGAGTTTATGGGACAATGGCATCAGTGGTGGGGAAGGAAGGAGCTGTTCCAATCGGACAGGCTCCCCTGAGTCATTGTGGGACCAGAGTCCTGATGAATCGCATAACTAGGAGCTAGCGCTTTCAAGTAAAAATGAGGAGGATAGGTTCCATTGCATGGAAAATTATGGAAAAGATTAAAGGAGGGGGAAGGGCTCATCAGAGATTATTAAAGTTTCCAGAGTAGATAATAGGAAAGAGTATATGGAAAGGGTTAGGTATCTAACTTCAGACACAGCAGAGAAGGGGACTAATCAATGCAGGACTGAGAATGTTGTGCCTAAATGCGCGCAGCATATGAAAAAATATAAATGAGCCTGCAGCAGAGATTGAAATTGGTAGGTACGATGTTTATTCGGGTCTTACAGAGACGCGGCTATAAGGGGATAAGGACTGGGTATGAAATAGCCTATTGAAAGGACAAGCAGATATGTAACAGGGTCAGGGTTGCCTTGATATTAAGAAGTGAAATTAAATCAATAGCAAGAAGTGGCACTGAGTTGAAAGGCGAAGAATCTGTTTGGGTAGAGTTGAGGAACTGCAAAGGAAAAAAATACCCTGATAGGAGTCATGTACAGGATTCCTAGCAATAAACAGGATGTTGGGAAGAAAATAAATCAGGAGATAGAATAGGCATGTAAGAAAGGCCTGATTACAATAATCATGGGGGGTATCAATAAGCTGGTGGACTGGGAAAATCAGGATCTCGTGGATCTTAAGGAAAGGAATTCATGGAAAGTCAATGAGATTTTTATTGGAGCAGCTTGGATGGAACCGACTCAGGTACAGGTAATTCTGGATTCGGTGATGTGTAATAAGGCAGACTTGATTAGGCAGCCAAAGGTAAAGGAGTCCCAACGAAGCAGTGACCTTAATATGATAAAATTCACCCTGCAGTTTGAAAGGGAGAAGCTGGAATCAGATATAATTAAGTAAAAGTAATGACAAAGAAATGAGGAAGGAGTTAGCCAGAGTCGATTGGAAGGGGAGCCTAACAGGGAAGATGACAGAGCAGCGATGGCTGGAGTTTCTTGGGGTAATTCAAGAGGCAGAGCAGAAACTCATCCCAAGGAAGAAGAAACGTACTAACAGGAGGACAAGGCAACCATGGCTGACAAGGGAAGTCAGGGACAGCATAAAAACAAATGAAAAAGCTTACAATGTGGGATGCCAAAGGATTGGGATGTCTTTAAAAACCAGCAGACGATAACTAAAAAAAAATGGGGGTGGGGTGTATGGTGATGAAATATGAAGGTAAGTAATGTAAAAAAATTGCAAAAGTATTTTCATACAAAAAAAGAGACAGGCAAAAGTTGATATTGGACTGCTGGAGAAGTAGTAATGCGGAACAAAGAAATGATGGAGGAACTAAATCAGTTCTTTGCATCACTTTTCACAGAGGAAGACACCAGCAACATATCAGAACTCAGTGGGAGTCAGGGAGCAGAGGTGAGTGCAGTGGCTACCACTAAGGCGGAGGTGCTAGTGAAACTGAAAAGTCTGAACGTGAATAAATCACCTGGATCGGATGAATTATACCCCAGACTTCTGAAGCTGAGGAGCTTGTAGAGGCATTGGTGGTGATCCATCATGAATCACTGGAGTCAGGGAGGGTCTCAGAAGACTGGAAAATGGCGAATGTAACACCCCTGTTTAAAAAGGGAGGGAGGCAAAAGACAGGAAACTATAAGCCTGTTAGCCTGACCTCAATTGCTGGTCAGAGTTTAGAGTCCTTTGATGAGATTGTTGAGTACTTGGAAGTGCATGGTAAAATAGGGCAGAGTCAGGACGGCTACATAAAGGGGACGTCATGTCTGAGAAATCTGCTGTAATTCTTTGAGGGGGTAATGAGAAAGTTAGCAAAATTTCACCAGTAGACATGATCCATTTGGACTTCCAGAAGCTCTTTGTCAAAGTGCTGCAGAGGAGGCTGCTAAATAAGGTATAAAAACAATGGTGTTAGGGGCAAGGTACTAGCACAGAAAGATGATTGGCTGACTAGAAGAAAGGTTTTTTTTGGACGGCAGCCAATAACTGGTGGAGTTCCATAGGGGTCAGTGTTGGGACCACAACTATTCACGTTATACATTATAACCATCTTAACAAAGGAACTGGGGCATTAATGCTAAGTTTGCAAATGACAGAAAAATAGTTGGAGGGACAGATAGTGTTGAGGAAGTGGGGAGGCTGTCCAAGGATTTGTTCAGGACAGGAGAGTGGGCAAAGAAGTGGCAGATGGAATAAAATATGGGAAAGTGTGAGGTAATGCATGTCGGTAGAAAGACTACTTTCAAAATGGAGAAAGGCTTTGGAAATCTGAAGGAAAAAGAGATTTGGGAGTCCAATTTCAGCTTTCTCTTAAGGTTAACGTGCATGTTAACTGGCAGTTAGGAAGGCCAATGCAATATTAGCATTCATTTCAAGAGGGTTGGAATGCAAGAGCAGGGATGTACTGCTGAGGTTAAATAAGGCTCTGGTCAGACACATTTGGAAAATTGTAAACAGTTTGGCTCCATATGTAAGCAAGGATGTGCTGGCCTTGGAGGGGGTCCAGAGGGGGTGAAAAGAATAATTCTGGAGATGAAGCGCTTTTCATAAGAGGAGTGATTGAGAATTTGGGTCTGTACTCGATGGAGTTAGAAAGATGAGGGGTAACTTCTGATTGAAACTTACAGAATACTGAGAGGCCTGGGTACACTGGACATGGAGAAGACATTTCCACTGATAGGAGAGACTACGACCTGGAAGCACACCTTAGAATGAAGGGACACCCCTATTGCTGAAGAAATTCCTCATATCCCAGTTCTAGAGGGTGCTGAATCCGTAGAACTCATTGCCACAAAAAGCTGTGGAGGCCAAGTCATTGACTGCATTCAAGACAAAGATGTTCTTGATTAGTAAGGGAATCAAATGTCACAGGGAGAAGACAGACTATGGGGTTGAGAAGCATGTCAGCTATAAGCCATGATTGAATGGCAGAACAGACCTGATGGGCTGAACAGTCTCATTCTGTTCCTATATCTAGTGGTCTATTACAATACACATTGAAAATAAGTTCTAAAATTTATATTTTGGAATTATGGAATTTATATTTTGGAATTTCACAAAACTGCTGTGTGGTACACAGTTACAGCAGAATTGATGCCTAGTTGCTACAAATTCTAACTTTTCTTCCAAATTCGAATAGGCTTAATGAGCCTGCAATTCATGCAAAAATGGCCTATCAAGGTGCACAGTTAACTGCTAGGTGGAACATCTGAATGGGGATCAACTCCTATGAGCTAGTGAGGGAAGAAATAGGAGGATACAGCAGATGAATGCTTAGCTGAGGAGCTGGTGTACGGGAGAAGGATTCATATTTTTGGATCATTGGAAGCTATTTTGGGGTAGAAGTGACTTGTACAAAAAGGACAAATTGCACCTAAATTGGAAGGGGACTAATATACTGGCAGGGAGATTTGCTAGAGCTGCTCGGGAGGATTTAAACTAGTAAGGTTGGTGGGGTGGGACCCAGGGAGATAGTGAGGAAAGATTTCAATCTGAGACGGGTACAGTTGAGAACAAAGACAAGTCAAACAGTCAGGGCATACAGGGACAAAACAGAGAACAAGGTAGGACTGATAAATTAAACTGCATTTATTTCAATGCAAGAGGCCTAACAGGGAAGGCAGATGAACTCAGGGCATAGTTAGAAACATGGGACTGCGAAATCATAGCAATTACAGAAACATGGCTCGGGGATGGACAGAACTGGCAGCTTAATGTACCAGGATACAAATGCTGAAAATGTGTTGCTGTAAAGCGCAGCAGGTCAGGCAGCATCCAAGGAGCAGGAGAATCGACGTTTCGGGCATGAGCCCTTCTTCAGGAATCCTGAAGAAGGGCTCATGCCCGAAACGTCGATTCTCCTGCTCCTTGGATGCTGCCTGACCTGCTGCGCTTTTCCAGCAACACATTTTCAGCTCTGATCTCCAGCATCTGCAGTCCTCACTTTCTCCTACAGGATACAAATGCTACAGGAAGGATAGAAAGGGAGGCAAGAGAGGAGGGGGAGTGGCGCTTTTGATAAGGGATAGCTTACAGCTGAGGGAGGATATTCCTGGAAATACATCCAGGGAAGTTATTTGGGTGGAACTGAGAAATAAGAAAGGAATGATCACCTTATTGGGATTTTATTATAGACCCCCTAATAGTCAGAGGGAAATTGAAAAACAAATTTGGAAGGAGATCTCAGCTATCTGTAAGAATAATAGGGTGGTTATGGTAGGGGATTTTAACTTTCCAAACATAGACTGGGATGGCCATAGTGTTAAGGGTTTAGTTGGAGAGGAATTTGTTAAGTGTGTACAAGAAAATTTTCTGATTCTGTATGTGGATGTACTTACTAGAGAAGGTACAAAGCTTGACCTACTCTTGGGAAATAAGGCAGGGCAGGTGACTGAGGTGTCAGTGGGGGAGCACTTTGGGGCCAGCGACCATAATTCTATCAGTTTTAAAATAGTGATGGAAAAGGATAGATCAGATCTAAAAGTTGAAGTTCTAAATTGGAGGAAGGCCAATTTTGACGGTATTTGGCAAGAGCTTTCAATAGCTGACTGGGCGTAGATGTTTGCAGGTAAAGGGATGGCTGGAAAATGGGAAGCCTTCAGAAATGAGATAACGAGAATCCCGAGAAAGTATATTCCTGTTAGCGTGAAAGGAAAGGCTAGTAGATATAGGGAATGCTGGATGACTAAAGACATTGAGGATTTGGTTAAGAAAAAGAAGGAAGCATATGTCAGATATAGACAGGATAGATCAAGTGGATCTTTAGAAGAGTATGAAGGCAGTAGGAGTGTCATTAGCAGAGAAATCAGGAGGGCAAAACTAGACATGAGATAGCTTTGGCAAATAAAGTTAAAGAGAATCCAAAGGGTTTTTACAAATACATTAAGGACAAAAGGGTAACTAGGGAGAGAATAGGGCCCCTCAAAGATCAGCAAGGCAGCCTTTGTGTGGAGCTGCAGGAGATGGGGCCGATACTAAACGCATATTTTGCATCAGTATTTACTGTGGAAAAGGACATGGAAGATATAGAATGTAGTGAAATAGATGGTGACATCTTGAAAAATATTACAAAGGAGGAAGTGCTGGATGTCTTGAAATGCATGAAAGTGGATAAATCCCCAGGACCTGATCAAGTGTACCTTAGAACGCTGTAGAAAGCTAGGGAAGTGATTGGTGGGCCTATTAACGAGATATTTATATCATCGATAGTCACAGGTGAGGTACCGGAAGACTGGAGGTTGGTTAACGTGGTGCCACTATTTAAGAAAGATGGTAAGGACAAGCTAGGAAATTATAGACCAGTGAGCCTGACGTCGGTGATGGACATATTGTTAGATGGAATCCTGAGGAAAGGCAAGGACTGATTAAGGATAATCAACATGGCTTTATACATGAGGAATCATGTCTCACAACCTTGATTGAGTTTTTTGAAGAAGTAACAAAGAGGATTGATAAGGACAGAGTCTTAGATGTGATCTACATGGACTACAGTAAGGCGTTCGACAAGGTTCCCCATAGGACGCTGGTTAGCAAGGTTAGGTCTCATGGAATACAGGGAGAACTTGTCATTTGGATACAAAACTGGCTCAAAGGTAGAAGATAGAGGGTAGTGGTAGAGGGTTGTTTTTCAGACTGGAGGACTGTGACCATTGGAGTGCCACAAGGATCGGTGCTGGGTCCTCTACTTTTTGTCATTTATATAAATGATTTGGATGTGAGCATAAGAGGTATAAGATGACACCAAAATTAGAAGTGTAGTGGACAGCGAAGAAAGTTATCTCAGATTACAACAGGATCTTGATCAGATGGGCCAATGGGCTAAAAGGTGGCAGATGGAGTTTAATTTAGATAAATGCGAGGTGCTGCATTTCGGGAAAGCAAATCTTAGCAGGACTTATACACTTAATGGTAAGGTCCTAGGGAGTGTTGATGAACAAAGAGACCTTGGAGTGCAGGGTCGTAGCTCCTTGAAAATGGAGTCGCAGGTAGATAGGATAGTGAAGAAGGTGCTTGGTATGCTTTCCTTTATTGGTCAGAGTATTGAGTATAGGAGTTAGGAGGTCATGTTGCGGCTGTACAGGAAATTGGTTAGGCCAATGTATAGGGAGAGGCTGAACAGGCTGAGGCTGTTTTCCCTGGAGCGTCGGAGGCTGAGGGGTGAGCTTTTCGAGGTTTATAAAATCCTGGGGGGCATGGATAGGTTAAAAGGGCAAAGTCTTTTCCCTGGGGTGAGGGAGTCCAGAACTAGAGGGTAAATGTTTAGGGTGAGAGCGGAAAGATATAAAAGATACCTAAGGGGCAACTTTTTCACAGAGGGTGGTACGTGTATGGAATGAGCTGCCAGAGGAAGTGTTGTAGGGTGGTACAATTGCAACATTTAAAAGGCATCTGAATGGGTATATGAATAGGAAGGGTTTGGTGGGATATGGGCTGGGTGCTGGCAGGCAGGACTAGATTGGGTTGGGATATCTGGTTGCCATGCACGAGTTGGACAGAGTTTCCATGCTGTACATCTCTATGACTTTATGACTCAAAATATCACAATTTTGCTATTCTTGCTTAAAACTTTACAGAAAAGGAAATCAATGTAAGTGACTCCAAATATTAACTCTGCTTTCTTCCCATAGGTGCTACCATACTTGCTGCGTGTCTCCAGCAATTTCTGATTTTGTTAAAGATCTCCAGCCTCTGCAATTCTTTGTTTTATTTAAGTAGAAATGCTGCTTGCAGTTCCTGCAGAAGGAGATACAGCAGAAAAGGTTGATTCAATCTGAACCAGAAGATCACTTATTGCAAAACCAGAGATTAAAGCATCATGGAGGGAGGAATCATTGATTAATGCACTCCCGCCATCCTGTTTAGCACAGTCTCACAAAAATGTGTCAGAACCAATTTAAATAAAAGTTTAATAATGGTGATTTCTGATGTATGAAGGGTTAATATCGTGACAAAGTGTTTTCTCTGCAAAAGGAATTCTGACTGAGGGACAGAATAGTTAGTTCACCTCATTTATAAATCTTTTATGGGAGATTATCCTTGCTTCTTACACCTTTTCAAATACAATTAAAGGATATAAAAGGCCGTTTTAAAGGCTTCACATAGGAGTGGGTTACTGCCGTGCGAAAACTATGACAGGTATACTTTAAGGGAGGGTAGTTGAAAAATAGCATCAAAATCTCCCAACTATTGCTCCTCTGAACTATTTGAGCTTCTTTCACTGGCTCTGCAGACACAATCATTCCTATGGGCCTTAAGATGTAACTAGTGACAGAACTGTAACATAACATGTCTGAACAGGTTTATTAAAAACACTTACAATAGTCTTTTCATGATTTAAATTTGCAGGTTAGATATGAGAGTTAAAATATGGTGAATTATTTGCATTAGTTTTTGATTTTGGAGATGATTCTACAATCTTGATGGAACTGGATACATAAATCTAAAAAGCAGAAGTGCTTTAGACTTAAAGCACTTGAATTCTATCATGCTGCTACACCTAATTTCATTTATTGACAGTGTTTAATGAAATGTGAAATCTCATATCTTTATTCACTTTTATGGTTTATGTCAGTTTCAGTCAATTCAAAGAACAGTCTTGTTTTCCCATTATTTAAGGAAAGGAAGTCAGATGCTAGATACTGCAGCCTATCAGTTTGATGTTGGATGCACAAAGGCATTACAAGGAATGGGATTTATGGTCACTTAGAGTTCAGCAGTTTCCAACAAGGCTTCAGGAAATAGGAATAATCTGATTGAATCTCCTGTGAAAGTGAACAACATAATGGATGATACCAATCCTGTTCATTTTATAAACTTTGATTTTCAAAAACCTTTCAAACCATAAACTGCTATATAAGGGGCTATTTGAAAGGATTAGATCATACAAAATGATTGAGCAAATATACGTGGGACAAGAGCAATAAATCTCATGTCAGGATGACAGTCATTAACGTCAGCAGTTTTAAATGAAACCTGATGACATATTGAGTTCTACAAGGGTCCTTTTATACAAATGAACCTTAAAAAGAGGAGTCTGCCTAGAACACACGGTTTCAACTGAACTCTGTTCAGCCTCTTGGACTGCACTGAAAATGCCAATACCAAAATGGACACCAGGGCCTGATTATTTTGTGGATCCAAAAGGGTGTCACACTTAAGCAACATGGTGCTGAAGCCCCAATTTCCTGTCCACAAGTGGTACCCACTATTTCTGACAGAAGGCAGTGGGAGGGAATGGGGACATCTGTAATTTGCACATCATGGTTCATGAGGCAGTTGCTATCAAACAGATCCAACTTTCACCAGTGAAATTCCCAAATCATGACTTATAGAGTCAGAGTCAAACAGTACAGAAACAGATCCTTCAGTCCCACCAGTCCATGCCGAACATAATCACAAATTAAACTGGTCCTACCTGCCTGCACTTGGCCATATCCTTCCAACAATTTCTTATTCATGTCCTTATCCAAATGTCTTTTAAATGTTGTAAACTGCACCTACATCCATCACTTCCTCTGGAAGTTCATTCTACACACAACCATTCTCTGTGGAAAAAAATTACCCCTCATGTCTTTTTAAAATCGTTCTCCTCTCACCTTGAAAATATATTATCTAGTCTCGGAATCACACACCTTGGGGAAAAAAACACCTGTGATTCACCTCATCTATCCCCCTCATCATCTAATAAACCTCTGAAAGGTCACCTTTCAATCTCTTATGTTACAGTGAAAAAAGTCCATCCTCACCTTATAACTCATGTCCTTCTAGCATTTAAGGGAAAAGTTTAAAGTTGTTGAAGTTATTTGGAGAAGTAAGATACCCTTTTGGAGAGATCATGAACCCTCTGGCAGAGGTCATGTGTCCATTGCAGGGAACCAGATGCCCCTTTGGGAGAGGCCAGGTGTGCTTTTGCATTGTTTATATCTGTAAAAAGTGGATAACCTCTGAAACTGTCAAGGTGTCATCACTTAAAGCTTACGTTCCTTACACCTTTGAGATAAAAACCGAGCCAGTCAATGAATAAAACATGCTTGTGGTTTCACTGTTGACATAATCATTAGTGCTGCTTGACTGTTTACACAATATATCATTCTCATAATGGGGTGATGAGGGATCTTCAGTAAATTAGTAGCTTTATTGACAGTTCCAAGTATCATAGAGTCATAGAGATGTACAGCACGGAAACAGACCCTTCGGTCCAACCCATCTATGCCGACCAGATATCCCAACCCAATCTAGTCCCACCTGCCAGCACCCGGCCCATATCCCTCCAAACCCTTCCTATTCATTTACCCATCCAAATGCCTCTTAAATGTTACAACTGTACCAGCCTCCACCTCTGGCAGCTCATTCCATACACGTACCACCCTCTGGAGAGGGAAGAATTGAGAGGTAACAGAGGGAAGAATTGATCTTTAAAATTGATCTTTATCTTATGAAACAGATTTAAAAAAACAATTACAGACATCATGATTGGACATTTACTCAGTGTAGAGTCTTTATGAAGAAGCTTGTTAGGATCCAAGTGTAAAAGCTTGGATTACAAGTCTGAACAATAATGAGGTCAGTTCTGTAATATTGGCCACCCTACCTCAAAATGGGTAGAGGTGCCTTGGAAATATTTCAGAGAAAAGTGACTGGACTGATCCCAGGCCTTTGGGAACTTAGATTTGAAGAAAGGTTCAAGCAGCTAAAAGTTATTTTCACTCAAGCATATAAAGTTGAGCAGAGCCACATTAGGAGTCATTAACGCAATGGAAAATATGTACTTTGTTGAAGTCACCAAAATGTTCAGCTTGGGCAATGATTAAAGATCAGAAATAAAAAATCACAAGCCTGGAGCACAATTAAAAAGAAAAATTCCCTGTGGAATAATAAACTGCCAACAGCTTTCAATTTGCTCACACCAATTGTCATTGAATCTAAGGCGGGGGGGGGGCTAGAAAAATGCTCTTGGATACAGTCTGCCATGCTGCTATTTTAGAAACAGAAAATGGCAGTAGAAGATATACCAGTCCTTATGTGGACAGGTACTTGATAAACATTCTGAAATGAGGGAACACCAATTTTCTTCCTTACCATTTGACCTGTTTGAATGAAGGACATCAAGACCGAAGCTAAGGCCCAGTATTTGGCCTTCAGAGGATAACAAGGTTTTTTCATAGAAGGGCTCTGCAATTGTTCTCAGGTCATATCAATTATTAATCTTTCTTAAAATTTTTGATTCTCTAAGCAACTCAGAGATAAGGAACTTCAGGAGCCCTGTCACAGCAGATGTCTGCTGTTCTCACATTGTAACATTGATCACATGTCTAGAAGTACTTAGTGGGCTGTAAAGCCTTTCGGGGATCCCTAACATCATGAAAGTTGCTATATAAATATAAGCCTTTCCTTCCACGTCTTGACAACTGCTCTACCCAGGCCTGTGTAATTACAGGGAGTTGTGAACACAGTCCAGTAAGTCACTCAAGCCAAACTTCCATATATTGTCTCCATCTATACATCTCACTGTCTTGGGAAGGCAGCCAACATAATTAAAGACCCCTCCTACTCTGGTTATAATCTGTTCCAATCTCTTCCATCAAACAGAAGATACAAAAGCTCAAACTCACGTACCAACATATTCAAGAACAGCTTTTTCCTTGCTGTTACTAGTCTTCTGAATGGACTTCTCAAATTTTAAATTTAATAAAGATCACACTTTTTCTGCCCATGTCCTGCAACCGTAACATTGCATTCTTCGCTCTGTTCTATTACCGTAATACACTTTGTGTGGTTTGATCTGCCTGTACTTGCAAAACAAAGCTTTTCACTGCACCTATGTACATGTTACAATAATAAATTATCAAGTCAAATCAAATGCCATGGAGTCCATGTCTCACAGTTGGTTGGTACAATGGAACATCACTGTACTCTCCTGCAACACTTTATGATGAAACACAAACTGGAAAGTGTAGGTCTTTCTTCAGTGAAGATAGAGAGAACACATTTATCTAGCTTAAGTAATGAATCAGCAGGTGACCATGGAAAGACTAGGATTTGTGATAAGGTCATCATACGTGCACACACAGCAGCACATTAGAAGGTTTAATTAGCTGGACAGTACTTTAGGTCAACCTGAGGTACTAAAAGGCCATGTGTAAAATAAAAGTCTTCCCCTCCCTTTGTTAAGTGGATTGCATGGACCAGTTGGCCTTTCTCATTCAAGACCATCTTATGTTCTTAAGACACAAGTACATTTGATTCTACTAAACAATTCTTAAATAAACAGAATTCATATACAAATATATCTCATTAATTCTTCATGGACACTGACAGTAGACATCACAGGCAAAAGTAATAATTAATGCTGTAATATGGACATTTCTATTGGACATGCTTTTAACCAGAATATGCTTAAAAATGTATTGAAAAAAAACTTCTGTAATTTCTAGGTTAAAGTCAGGGAATAGGCATTGTTCATATTATCTCTCTTAATCCTAATCATTATGTATGGTCTACTTTAATAAAGCATTAAAATAACATCCATTTCTCAATTCAGAATAAACATTCAATCAGAAGAAATCTGTAAATCTGTCAGATATGTTATTGTTTTAATTAAATATTTCTCATCTTCTGTGCTAATGCAATCTAAAAATAATTAGTCACAATTTAAAGGGAAAGTCTTACATAGGAAGTTGATTATCTTAAACCTTTTAAGTTAAAGTTAACCAGATCAAACCATAATCTAAAATTTCCCATCACGACTGAAGTCAATGACTCTTCCTATTCCAGAAAGCGAATTCTAATTGCAGTCCCATTCTGTCTAAAGTTTACCACAATTATGCTCCATTTTGGGAAAGCAAATCTTAGCAGGACTTATACACTTCATGGTAAAATCCTAGGGAGTGCTGCTGAACAAAGAGACCTCGAAGTGCAGGTTCATAGCTCCTTGAAAGTGGAGTCGCAGGTAGATAGGATAGTGAAAAAGGCAATTGGTATGCTTTCTTTTATTGGTCAGAGCATTGAGTACAGGAATTGGGAGGTCATGTTGCGGCTGTACAGGACATTGGTGAGGCCACTATTGGAATATTGCATGAAATTCTGGTCTCCTTCCTATTGGAAAGATGTTGTGAAACTTGAAAGGATTCAGAAAAGATTGACAAGGATCTTGCCAGGGTTGGAGGATTTGAGCTGTAGGGTGAGGCTGAATAGGCTGGGACTGTTTTCCCTGGAGCGTCGGAGGTTGAGGAGTGACCTTATAGTGGTTTACAAAAACCTGAAGGGCATGGATAGGATAAATCGACAAAGTTTTTTCCCTGGGGTCAGTGAGTCCAGAACTAGAGGGCATAGGTTTAGGGTGAGAGGGGAAAAATATAAAAGAGAGCGAAAGGGCAACTTTTTCACACAGAGGGTGGTAAGTGTATGGAATGAGCTGCCAGAGGAAGTGGTGGAGGCTGGTACAATTACAGCATTTAAAAGGTATCTGGAGGGGTATATGAACAGGAAGGGTTTGGTGGGATATGGGCCAGGTGCTGGCAGGTGGGACTAGGTTGGGTTGGGATATCTGGTTGGCATGGACAAGTTGGACTAAAAGGTCTGTTTCCATTCTGTATACCTCTATGACTCTATGACTATAACTAAAATGAGCAACTTCACAAGCCTAATTTACTGACCGGATTTCTCAGGCAAGTGCAACACCAGGAAATGCATTCATCCACTGAACCTGATCCAGTTGTGAGGAAAATCATAAAGGCACCAAAACCATCTATTATTAGAAAGTAAACATCTATATTTTGTCGATCAGACTTTTATCTTGAGAAGGTTCTATTAGTACTACTGAGGTTTTAGGGATAACCCCCAGACATGAGGACCAATCAAGCTTGATACTTGAAACTTTCAAACTCTACAATCTTAATTCTACTCAGGAAGCATTTATTCTGTCCAATTTGATGGCTTTCATTGGAATAATGTATCATTTAAGAATAATCATTTACTTTTAGGAGATACTAGGATGTA
Organism: Chiloscyllium plagiosum; assembly: GCF_004010195.1. NCBI lineage: Eukaryota > Metazoa > Chordata > Chondrichthyes > Orectolobiformes > Hemiscylliidae > Chiloscyllium > Chiloscyllium plagiosum. Next base: position 29,345,977 of record NC_057731.1, on the reverse strand, counting down.
ATGTAAAGGTACTGTGCATTAAAATAAATAGGCCTCATACAAAAACAACAACAGGGATCACTGCTCTTCAACTCCATATTAGTACTTAGGAAATAATCAGCTCTGGTGAACCATATCCAATATATTTTATATCAAAAGTATCAAAACAAATTATTTCTACACTACAGATATCTTCTATCTAAAAGCTAAAAGCTATTCTTTGTGCTGTATTTGAATGCTATTTTAAACAATATTCTTGACCTTGTGGGCTACAGTTAAGTTTGCTATTATATAGTTCTGAACTTTTTACCCTAGTATTTATATCTCTTGCACAAATGCAATCCCACTTAGGATGCGTGATTGTAAATCTCTCATCACTCAGTTCACCTTTTCATATTAAAACATGCTAGTTCAAATATCAAGGCACATTTGGAAGTACTTCAGACATCTTAAAGTTGTTTCATGAAGTCTTTGCTAAAAGGAAAACCAGGAATGATGTTTAAATCTGTGATTTTATATTTTAGTTGAAGAAGTCCAATATATTCAGAGTAAAGTACTACCATAAGTTACAAACCAGAGAACAGGAAATTACGATCCAGACAACTGTGAGTTAGCAAAATAACATCCAGAAGAATCATAACATTTTCTAATTATTCATAAAGCTCAGCTTTAAAATTTGAATGAAATGGAGACATGCTCATGAATATTTTGTTTTATTGAGATTTCACAAGACAATGTAACCTCCATATAGCTTAGAGGACTCCAAGAACAGAAATTAACCTGTTAAACCATTGTATGTATAATTCTTCTAATTTTTTTTCATTTGAACCTATTTTTCTAATCTACTTATTCAGAGATATTTTGATACACCTCTGGATCAGGTGGGACTTGAACCCAAGCCTCCGGATCCAGGGTAGGAACACCATAAAATAGGTCTATCTCTTTTTTTAAAAAAATTACCTTCAAATGCTAGCACTTCATTTGTTGTTCTAAAGATAATTTGGCTTTTGATGTACCCAGCAAGTCACTTATTTATATCAGTTTGAGGTTAAAGGAGAAGGCCTATCATCTTACAGCCAGTAAGTACAATAAAGACTAATAAATGTCTGTAATGCCCATATCCTGAGAATTAGATTTTAAAATGCTTTGGCTTTTTTTATATCTAGTATTCTATGGTATTTTTGTGCAGGTTTGTGTTTATGGAAAAGATCTTCAAAACCTTTGCCAATGTAATATGAAATACAGACCAATTGATGACTAAAATATACAGTTTTGAAAATAATAGCTCTATCCATGACAGTTACCCTTCAAGATTCTGAATTTTCATATAATATATGCCCATCCACATTCTCCTTCACAAACTCTCACCCAATCACATCCATTCTCATTGTTATGTCTATCATGCAGTTCAAGTCTGTAAGCCTTATTCGTGCTTCAAAGGTCTGAGTCTTGCTTTCTTTGTAAATATTAAACATCAAAACATTTATAATGGAAAAACTCCAAAGAAATATGCCAATATTTATAATGGAAACGTTCTATTTTAGCAAGTCACCATTTTGCCAATAAGAAGTGATGAATTAACTGAATATTTCAAAATAGATTTCACAAAACTACTCTTATTTTGCCAAAGACTAAAATTTTCAAAACTTTCAAAATTAGATTTTAAAGAAATGTTTTAAAGTAAGTTTTATTTCATTACATGGTGATAAATACTGTACTTAGTTTCTTGTTCTTTATGGTCTTCAGTAAAGCTTTGACTTCAAGGGCTAACCTATGCCAGAAGCCTGGGCTTCAAGCAAATACTGGTGAAGCAATGTATGGTTCAAAAGCATACCTCACAAACATTGCAAAGGACACTCAATGCATCTATTGTGTATGCATTTTACAGAATTGTTCAACATTCAAATATTGAAGCAGTCCATTTTCAAGAGGTAATAGGCAAAAGGGTGTTTCCCAACATTCTATCAGGATTTTAGTGCTTCAATCTTTGCTTTTCCTAAATAATCAGTGTACTTTAATCTAATCCAGTAGACAGGAAACTGACAAGATTGGATTACTCCCTGACACTTACACCCTGACAGACACCTCACACATCTATCGTAGATGTCATGAAAAGCCAAAGATTTGGAGACGTCAGTGTTGGACTGGGATGTACAAAGTTAAAACTAACACAACACCAGGTTGTAGTCCAACAGGTTTATTTGGAAGTACTAGCTTTCGGAGTGCTCTCTTTCATCAGGTGATTGTGGAGAAAAATCCTTCACAATCACCTAATGAAGGAGCAGCACCCCGAAAGCTAGTGTTTCCAAATAAACCTGTTGGACTATAACCTGGTGTTGTGTGATTTTTAACATTAAAAGCCAATGGCATTTTAACCCTTCTCTGAAAAATCATTATGGCCTCGTAACTCAGTGACATCCAGTTTGCAGGGAACAGAGGATTTCCAAGGCAAGCAAAAAAGGAAAGTGATATAGGAGTGAGTTTGAGTCCTCCACAAGGAAGGATTGGATACCTGCAGACTTGGACTGCACACTGAAAAAGCCCTCTCGGCCATATCCGAAGTATACGAAATAAGGTAGGTGAACTTGCAGCGTGGGTTGGTACCTGGGACTTCGATGTTGTGGCTATTACGGAGACATGGCTAGAACAGGGACAGGATTGGCTGTTGCAGGTTCCAGGATTTAAATGTTTTAGTAGGGTCAGAGGTGGGGGTAAAAGAGGGGGAGGTGTGGCATTGCTTGTCAAAGATAGTATTACAGCGGTGGAAAGGACGATGGATGAGGACTTGCCATCTGAGGTAGTTTGGGCTGAGGTTAGGAATAGGAAAGGTGAGGTCACCCTGTAAGGAGTCTTTTACAGGCCTCCCAATAGTCCTAGAAACGTAGAAGAAAGGATAGGGAAGGTGATTCAGGAGATGAGTGACAGTAATAGGGTGGTTGTTATGGGGGACTTTAACTTTCCTGATATTGATTGGGAAAGCTATACCTCAAGTTCGTTAGATGGGTCAGTGTTTGTTCAATGTGTGCAGGAGAGTTTCCTGACACAATATGTAGACAGGCCAACAAGAGGTGAGGCCATACTGGATTTGGTTCTGGGTAACGAACCAGGCCAGGTGTTAGAATTAGAGGTAAGTGAGCACTTTGGGGATAGTGACCATAATTCGGTGATTTTTACTCTCGTGATGGAGAGGGATAAGTGTGTACTACAGGGCAAGAGTTATAGCTGGGGTCAGGGAAATTATGATGCGGTGAGGCATGACTTAGGATGTGTGGCTTGGAAAAGTAGACTCCAAGGCAAGAGTATAAATGATATGTGGAACTTGTTCAAGGGGCAACTATTGAGTGTCCTTGATAATTAATTACCTGTCAGGCAGGGAGGAAAGGGTCATGCGAGGGAGCCGTGGTTTAATAAGGAATTGGAATCCCTTGTTAAATGGAAGAGGGCAGCCTATCTCAAGATGAGACGTGAAGGTACAATTGGGGCGATTGAGAGTTATAGGGTAGCCAGGAAGGACCTGAAGAGAGAGCTAAAAGCAGCAAGGAGGGGACATGAAAGGTCCCGAGTCGGTAGGATTAGGGAAAACCCTAAGGCTTTCTATAGGTATGTTAGGAATAAAAGAATGACCACGGTAGGAATAGGTCTAGGCAAGGATAGTCGGGGGAAGTTGCGTGTGGAGGCGGAAGAGATTGGGGAGACACTGAATGAATACTTTTCTTCAGTATTCACTCAGGAACAGGGCATTGTTGGCGATGAGAATACTGAGGCACAAATAAGTAGAATGGATGGCTTTGAGGTATGTAGAGAAGAGGTATTGGAAATCCTGGAAAAGGTGAAAATAGATAAGTCCCCTGGGCCTGATGGCATTTATCCTAGGATTCTCTGGGAAGCAAGGGAGGAGATTGCAGAGCCATTGGCCTTGATTTTTATGTCCTCTTTGTCTACAGCAGTAGTGCCAGAAGACTGGAGGATAGCAAATGTGGTTCCCTTGTTCAAAAAGGGGAGTAGGGATAGCCCTAGTAACTATAAGCCGGTGAGTCTCACTTCTGTTGTGGGCAAAGTCTTAGAGAGAATTGTAAGGGATAGGATTTATGCACATCTAGATAGGAATAATGTGATCAAGGATAGTCAGCATGGTTTTGTGAAGGGCAAGTCATGCCTCACAAACCTTATTGAATTCTTTGAAAAGGTGACGAAGGAGGTTGATGAGGGCAAAGCGGTAGATGTGGTATATATGGATCTTAGTAAGGCATTTGATAAGGTTCCCCATGGTAGGCTACTGCAGAAAATACGGAGATATGGCATTGAGGGTGAGTTGGAGGTTTGGATTAGGAATTGGCTGGATGGAAGAAGACAGAGGGTAGTAGTTGATAGCAAAGTTTCTTCATGGAGTGCCGTCACTAGCGGTGTTCCGCAAGGATCTGTTTTGGGACCATTGCTGTTTGTCATTTTTATAAATGACCTGGAAGAGGGGGTAGAAGGTTGGGTGAGCAAGTTTGCAGATGATACGAAAGTCGGAGGAGTTGCTGACAGTGAGGAAGCATGTGGCAGGTTACAGCAGGATATAGAGAAGCTGCAGAGCTGGGCAGAAAGGTGGCAAATGGAATTCAATCTGGAAAAGTGTGAAGTGATTCATTCTGGAAGGTCGAATTTGAATACAGAATACAGGGTGAAAGGCATGTTCTGGGAATTTTGGTGGGGGACCTCTAGTCGTGTATTACTTTGTATCCAACGCCGTTTTATTCATATCACATATTATTTGATGGGGATAGTGTCAGGAAGGTATTATCTGTATCTAACACGATCTCGTAACTGTCCTGGGAGAGTTTGATGAGGACCATGTCGAAGAAGCCTCACTTAATATCCAAATATACACGAACCCTGTCATACCAGTGTTTGATGTGGAAAGTCGGAGGGAGGTTTACCACAAAGATCTACACAGTGCATGAGTAGACACATCGGCCCTCTGAGCCTGCGCCCTTATACTTGGTAGTGTGGATGAGCAGAGGGATCTTGGTGTCCATGTACACAGATCTCTGAAAGTTGCCACCCAGGTAAATAGTGCGGTGAGGAAGGCATATGGCGTACTGGCTTTTATTGGTAGAGGAATTGAGTTCGGGAGTCCTGAGGTCATGATGCAGTTGTATAAGACTCTGGTGCGGCCGCATCTGGAATATTGTGTGCAGTTTTGGTTGCCATACTATAGGAAGGATGTGGAGGCACTGGAACGGGTGCAGAGGAGGTTTACCAGGATGTTGCCTGGTATGGAAGGAAGATCGTATGAGGATAGACTGAGACACTTGGGGCTGTTTTCATTAGAGAAAAGAAGGTTTAGGGGTGACTTGATTGAGGTGTACAAGATGATTAGGGGGTTAGATAGGGTTGACAGTGTGAACCTTTTCCCGTGTATGGAGTCGGGTATTACAAGGGGGCATAGCTTTAAATTAAGTGGGGTAGATATAGGACTGAAGTTAGGGGTAGGTTCTTCACTCAGTGAGTCGTAAGTTCATGGAATGCCCTGCCAGTAGCAGTGGTGGACTCTCCCTCTTTATGGGCATTTAAGCGGGCATTGGATAGGTATATGGAGGATAGTGGGTTAGTATAGGTTAGGTGGGCTTGGATCGGCGCAACATCGAGGGCCAAAGGGCCTGTACTGCGCTGTATTCTTCTATGTTCTATGTTCTATGTTCTATCCCCATATCTACATGATGGTAGGCTTTCCCATTGAGCCATGAGTTGCCCAGTGAGCAATGAGACCTAATAGGCCTAATACTTCAGGCCTAGGACTTATACCAGCAATGAGTTTTGTATTCACCTTGTTCCAGCTGCCCGAAACTCATTCACATTTTCTAACAGTATCATGAGTGTTCTTACCCCAACTACTGCAGGCATTCAAGAAGGCAGCTCACCATCAATTTCACCAGTGCAATGAGGGATGGGTGATAAATACTGCCCCAGTCAACATTACCCACATTCCCTGAATCCATTAAAACAGTTAATGTCCAATGCTGTTCAATATTATATGGTACAGGATAAAAAGGATAACAAGAGCAGTTAATAAAAATAAACTTAATTTGTACTTTTGTGGCAACTTTCCAGAACTGCTTTGAATAGCATTTTCTCATGCATCAATCTGAGCAGACTGTCTATTGAAGATAATGAACCAGAAGAGATAGTATAGTCAGGCCTCACACAGCTTTCACATCTGTGAAGCACCAACAGCGAGGGCAGAGAATCTTGCTAAATTTCACATTTCTCCCTCACTACTGACTGAACTGAATTTGCCAACTCACCACTGAATGGATATCAAAACTTAAGTTTTGCTGGTCTCAACACTTTTGCCAAGTGCCTCATCAGGAAGATCAAAGAGTGATTTCACAAACAAAAAGTGTTTACTGATGAATAATGAGCATTGAATTCAGCACAGAAAATGGTTTAATGATATTGATATTAATATTAGTGAAGAAGCACTATAAACTCAAAGCAGCCAAACTATTTTGTTTGAAGAAAAACTGATAAAAAATTATAAATCCATTCTGCAATTACAATGGCTTGTTTTGAGATGGGTTTCATCTACTTAAACACATAAGAACGTGTGAATCAGGAACAGGAGTCGGCTATTCAGTCTCTTGAGCCTGCTTTGCCATTTGTTCAGATCGTGGGTGATCTAACTGTAACCTCAAATCCACATTTCTGCCTCCTCCGATCACCGTTCACCCACAAAAATGTATTTACCTCTGCCTTAAAGCTATTCAAGAACTTTGCTTCTACCACCTTTTAAAGAAACAAGTTCTAAAGATTCACAAACCTCTAAGAAAGCCTAAAAAATGTCACCTCATCTGTGTTATAAATGGGCAGCCCCTGATTTTAGATTCTCCCATTACAGGAGAAAACTTCTCCTCAACTACTTTGTCAAGGCTACTCAGGTTCTTATATGTTTCATTCAAATCACCTCTTATAAATTTGAATGGATACAATGCAAAAAAGTCTGTCCAACCTTTCATCATAAGACAACAACTATCCACTCCCTAATTCCAGATATTCATCTGGTAAACTTTCCCTGAACTGCCTCCAATATCTTCCATCCTTCAGATTCAGTCTCATCATTGCCCTGTATAACTGAAGCATCCCTCCTTTAGTATTCAATTCACCTTCTGGTAAGTGGTAGCATTCTATTAGCTTTCCTAATTACATGCTGCACCTGTGTACTAACTTTTGCAATTCATACAGAAGGACACCCAGATTCCTCTGCATCTTAGAGCTCTGCAACTCTCACCATTTAGATAATGCACTTTTTTCTTTTTGTGATATTTTAATGAACAATTCTAGCTAAATATGGATGGTGGATTGCTCTCTTGATTTTTTTTTTCAAACACATTGGTATATACTTATTCTGTGTATTCTGAAATACCCCTTAAATCTCTGGCACTGCATCTATATTGACATATTCTTTAAACTAATTTGCCAATTCATGTTAGCCAGCTCTGTTGTCATATTGTCATAATTCACCTCACTGAAATTTTAAAAACTAATCTGGTACCTCCTCCTTTCTCAAACTAAATGTAAAATTTGAACATTAATCTTACCTCATTGCACAAAACCAAATCAGGTAGAGTGTGCTCTCTGACCTTACTCTTTGAATTTAATATTTACAAAGAAAACATTTTAAATTAATATAAATTTATTAGCCTAAGATTAATTGTATTTTAGACTTTAATACTTTAAATTAGAGAAAGACATTTAATTTTCGAAATTCTGCACTATCTATACTTACTGTAAGGCAATGCTACAAAACCTTCACCAACGGATTCAAAAATATCCATATTAACAAAGGTATTTTTAACTTGATTACAGTGAAGTCAGCTAAAAGCAGCTTAAACTGAAGCCATGAACTAGGCTCTTCATGCTAGAATTAGTTTGCTGTGCTTTCTATCATAAGGAAATTGTTCTGATGGGGTTAATGCTAAAGAATGCACTACACTCCACCCAATTTGATCATTTCAAAGAACTTAGGTGGGAAAGGTGGACTATCTTAACTCATACCTGATTGCTGTCATGCAATAAACTATACCTTGCTTCCGGCAAGAACCTCTTCTCCTTAGACATCCTGGTGAAATTCCTCTACCACTGTAGACACAGTAGGCCTTGCAGACCAACCAGAAAATAAGGAAGATGGAGTTATATAACCGACCACATGTAGGCAATGGTTGGCATTGTATGTTCACGTGACAAGTTTGAATTTTGAAAGTGCTTAATTAAAACTGGCAAATATTTTGTTTGACCTTTTACCTCATGTATTTGTAATCAGCCCAAGAGCAAGCTTACAATCTACACGTGAACATGGACCTTGTCCAATCATTTATTCCCAAGCAGTATTTCAATCAAATATTTACTGCCTGGTTTAATTTATCAACATTATTGGACAGTTAATCCATAAACCATGATGTCTGGTTCAAAGATTATTCTGGTTCAAAGACTACAGCATTATCACCTTTAACAACATGGAAGCCTATTGTGTTTACCATGACACAGAAATGCAGGACAGTAATTTGTTCACATGGTAAATATTGACATTGGTTTGCAGAAATAATGACTGGTGTATATAATGTGTAGTAATAGAGATAGCTGTCAAATATTTAACAAATTTTATTACAGTTAATTATCATTCAAAATTTAATATTATAATAAAGATTAGGCCATTAGAACTGGCAGAAAATAAAGAGCAAAAACGTGGGTGACCATAACGTTTGTATTAAATTGTAATATGTGATTCATCAAGCTATTCTGGGAGTCAAAATAGTTCCAAACATTATTCATTTTAAATAAACCTACAATTTCCTGTCCACATATGAGCTATGACTATATTACCTTCTTTATTTACAGGATATTAGCAGCCAAAGAAAATATTAATGCATTTAATAATGAACAATTTGAGAAATATGATTGCAGTACATAAATTAGAGTGAGGCATATGTATATTTTTTCTGGTTCTTGACACAATTTCAGGCTGAAAGAATAGTAGAAAGTATAACTACAAAACTAAAATTATCTGTTATAGTGTGCAGAAAATTAATAAATGGATATTCACTTTTCCTCGTCAATAAGGCATTACAGTCATTAGCATTGTTTAAATTCCCTTCACATGCTGGTTAAATATACAGAGATCGCCTGAGACCACTGTTTGTAGACTTCTATGACTCTATGTTCCTTAATTCATACTAAGTCAACTTTTTACTTCTATGTTTTACTCCTATGTAAACTGATAAAAGTAATTTAATCTGTTAACATGTTTGAGGAACTGTCCAGCCTCCAATTATGTCTGTATATATTGGCCTATGTTATTAAATTTTATACACTAAATAATATGTACTGTGTTTCATCACTGATTTATGTAGGTCACTAGAAATATCACTTAATAATCCATTGGTGGGAAGTTGGAACAGTGGAGTTTTCAATTCACAGTATCACTCAGTGCCACACGTATAGATAATGTCACTGAATTTATTTCACGGGGTATGTACGCAGAGAAGCTTCAAGTTATGTGCCTGTTGCTACACTTGCCATGCCTGCAGAGATACTTATTCAGTATTGACGAATTCTAAACACTTTCACATTTTACAATCCAAATTGTTGCAAATATTCAAATGTACAGAAATCTAATTTCAAACTATAATATCTGAGTGCCAATCAGAATTAATTTTCAGAAAAGTAGACCGGGCAAGTCAAGGATAATATTAAACATGACACCACTCACTCTCAATCTTTTCTTCAGCGGCTTTGTAGGTTTCTTGACTGCTATTTGGCGTTTTTCCATTGGCTTTTTTATCAGTTTTTTTATTTCCGTTTTTGACTAGAAAATGAGAATGTATGAACAATCTTATGAGACAACATCAAACTGATGGCTTCAATGTCATTGTAATAGTCAATTTTCAGAGCTAGGTTAACTGTGCATTATTAAGACTTATGGTAAAATCGAGTTCATATTTTGTAAAACAAAATCCGGCTTAAACGTCTTTTATGCTTTCGATTTTGCTTCGCAAGTGGCCGTGAAGTTTGTTTAAACATGAACTATTCTGAATGATTCACTTGGAAACCATTATTCAGTGAAACATTTCTATAGTTTCGCGCTCCTTGCAATTATCCATTTAGTTTGAGGGCAGTATTTTATTACCATAACATTCGCGGGTGATGGGATTTGCTCGCTCTCCAAGTTGTATTCACCCGGGCTCGGAACTAACTCTTGCAAAGTTTCAGAAGGAACTTTCCGTCACACGGTGTCGCATGGCATTGTTTACAAACCTCGGGCTACACTGAGAATCTGTTCTCCTGCCTATGCAACAATAATCCCTCACGTGAAAACTTTTACTTGAACGTAAGTGGTTTCTTCCGTACTTTGAAACGCGCCCAATCTTAAAATCGTTTACTTTTTAAAAGTTGCACATTGGCTTGCACTTTTTTTTTAAAAAAAGGCGCATTTTCATGTAGAATGTGCATTAGAGAATAACTCGGTATTGATGTGAATCGGTTGGTTTTTAATGACTGTCAGTCTTACCTGCACCGAGGCGTTTCTCCTTATCCTTCTTTAATTCCGCCTTGAGCCGCCTCTCCACAGGACTCTCTGGGCTCCTTCGGCGCTCCTCGGGGTAGTAGTAGTGAGGCTGTCTGGAAATGATCTCCTGCAGGTAGTAATCATGGACTTCTCCAGGGTCCCCAAAGGCAGCACCTGCCAAGATCACTAGCCCCCACAAGCAAAGACCAACAACTGCAACACAACAGCCACGGGTCAGGGCGTACATTGTAGGAACTTCCTCCAGGTTCAACTCGATCCACCAAAACAAGTGTGGCCAGACACGTCTATCGATTCTTCTGTGTTAATTACGTTTTTTTTTCCCCCCCAAAAGTCACCAACTTTGAAAAGCTGATGAGCCTGAACGGAGCCGGCCCATGTGCTTGGAAATGCGTCAGACACAGGGAAAGCAGAGAGTTGAGTCTGGGTGCTGGCAGGTGACCTCGGTCCTAGCTCCGGGCTGTCTGGAGCTCTTGGCCAAATACAGAGGCACTGTACAACTTCCAGCGACACAAAATACTCAGAGCCATGACTGCTTGCAAAGAATCGGAAAGGCTGTTACTTTGAAAGAGGCTTGGCAGCGGTCACCAATTCTTAAATCTTCTCCAGCCTCTAACAAAACAATATCAAGAAATGTTTTTATCTCTGTATGGGCTGATGCCTGCAGGTTAAACGCTTTTTTCTCTCTCTCTCTCTGCTGGCTTTAGTGAATGCCTTGCCAGCGTGGCTGCCTTAACGGGTCAGCTCCAGAGAGAAATCTAAATTCTTTTGAAATCAATTGTTCGCTTTCCTGAGTTCACATTAAGTGAAAGGTATTTGTTTTCCCTGAATTAGTTAGTAGCTGTCTCCGGCTGTCGGTTCTTGCAGAAACCGCTGTGCGTGAAAACACAGACAGAAAGTGAGGATTGTTCAATTAATAGGCACAGCATGAGTGCAGAGATAAGTTAGCAGAAAGTACTGAGTGCTCGCTCGCTACAGTGATCTGCAAATTTCTCTCTCTCTCTCACTGTCTTCCACAGACACGTTTCAGATGTGAGGCAAGTTTAAACACAGCCAGTATGGCTGCACTATTAATCTTTTCCCACTGTCACAAAGAATCATTTCACAGGCTGAGGAATATTCTCAGCAACAGAAGACACCATTTCATATCTGAGCTTTCGCTCCGACTGAATAAAACTAGCCATCGTCAGAGTCTTTCAAATCTTTCAGCATCACTGGGTGCCAAGAATTGGAAAGTTTGCAGAAGGCAACTGTTAAAGCGAGCAACATAATTTAGCAAGTTTCCGAAGCCTGTTTACTTCATCAACCTGTTTTCCTTCGAGTCGAAATGCACTGGAGGTAATGTGCTCAGTATTTTTTTTCCTTCTAAGGGCTATAGGCCCCGTGATGTAAATACAGCATTCATAGTCCATCGCGGGATTATTAATTATATCAATATACACATTTCCAGGGTGACCCATGTAAAGTTAGATCTGGCAGTGAATGGAAATGAAAAGAATCTCTTATTTCAGCAAAGCTCAGAGTGGGATCTGTGGAATTATCTGTTAATTCCATGTCCATATTACTTTACAATTGAAAAGTAACACCAGCACATAATTCTGCAGAATCATTGACTGTCTCACAATATAATTCTAGGAATTTAATTTTATATTCCAAATAGTTACAATCTCAACACCCAGTCGGGTACAATTGACTGCATTGGTAGCTGGCTGTTTGTTTAACCCAAACTCTCAGTGTAACCTCCTGAATCTGAATGAGATTGGCGATCAGTTTGTACAATTTATAACAGGCTAAGACCGGTTATTATTGGAGCTCTGCCCTCTTTAAAACGCTAGCCACGTCGAATTACTTATCACAAGCAGCTGTTCCACCAGAAAATGGGGACTTTGCTTCTGTTTATGAAGAAATGTATATTTCTATACTGATACCTATCAGGTAAAATTATGTAAGGTTTTGTCTGGCAAGAAGCGTACTGTGTTATATGCAAATTGCTCGCATCACTGTAGCTCCTATGTGCACAATCCCCCAGGCCCCCGCACCCAGTGTTTGGTTACTTGGTGAACCCGCTCACTGACTCGTGTTAGGAAACACGAAGCCTTATTCCTGTTACCTTTCTTGGAATATGGAAATGAATAACAGTTTAGTAATCCCTCATAACTTTTTCAGTCTGCTACCAGCAAGTATTTCTCAACTGTTTGGTCGTTAACTGTTTAACTTGCTGAAGAGACGCTTGAGAATGGAGTGCCTTCTCCAATGTGAACATTTAAGGACGAGATTTCCTTTGGTGTTCCGTCGATGCTCCAAGCTGATTGTCTCGACGTGGGCCACTCACTCAACTTCATTGAAAACTAGTAAAGCAACGCCCCGAGTAGAAAATCCTCCTCTTTCCCGGTCTCTATCCCTGTAGTCCCCTCTAGCTTTGCAAACCTGAGAGGTATCTGTCCTCTTCGCCGAATCGAAATGGTGATAGGACAGAAGGAGTCCAATCGGCCCGTTGCGTCAGTGTTAGCTGTCTAAAGGAACAATTCATATAGATCCATCTGCGGTCCATTCATAGCCTTTTCAGAAAATAATCTAATTCTCTTTTCAAGGCATTTGTTGATCTTGCCTACACTATTGGGACAGTACATTCTGGATCCTAATCACTTGCTACATTAGAAGTTTTTTCCCTCATGTCACCATTGTTTCCTCTACCAATTTCCCTCGGTCTCCTCTATACCATCCCTTTAGCAATGGTTCCACCTAGTAGACTAGCTTCTCCTCATTAGCTCAGTACAGATCCCTCATGGTTTTGAATACTTGTATCAAATTTCCTCCCAATCCTGTCTTCTCCAAAGAAAACAACCCCAATATCTCCAACCTGGTACTCTGACTGAAGTTGGAAAGGTACACTTCTTCACTGGTCACAACAAATTGTAAATTTAACCAGATTGGTGATCCAGCCATTTCGTTAAACCTCTGTCTATCAAGCTCAGTATTGAGAATGAGTTGGCCAAGTTTCTTCAGTCAACAACAAATAACCAGTGTACGAGATTACTCAAACAAAAATTCACAGACAGTTTTGATTATGCAAATATGACTAGCTTTAAGTAAACCTAATTTACTGGGGAGAAACAAAGGAAAATGAAAAATTGACAATGTTAATTTGGAAGCTCTTTGGTTATGTATTAATTATAGTCATGACAAAAAGATGTCATGGACTGTCTAAAATGTTGTTCTGATTCCAAATTGACTCTGTACTCCCTAGTGGCTCACAGTGCAGAACCTCTGGAATGGGTGTACCTGGTTGAATTCCCTACTGTTCAGATGATGGGTAGATTCCAATGAATGCTATCCTGGAATCCTCCATGAGGAATTCACATTAAAAAGCTACAGCGAAGACATTTTGCATGCAGGGAAAGTCGATGAGCTCCTGGATTGAATCAGGCTGCCTCCCAGGATGCTCATTTGCTCCTTTCGTGCTTGCTCACTTAGCGCCTGTTTGCATTCTCACAGCATACTCACTTTACCATCCCTTTCTGTGCCTTGCCTATTAATACATTAACTCTTTGGCCAGAACTAAAGTAATACTATATTGACATGTTCTTTTCTGCAGATAAACAGATAAGATGTTTGTCATGCTTTGCAAAAAGAATCTGGAGGGAGTTGGTGGAACACCTTGCTCTACAGCACACGATGTCAATCTAATACCTACAGCTCCCAACTGTCTGCATGGCAAACACACTACATGTGTATTCAAAGGATTGGCCAACTCAGAAACTGGGTGGGGGATAGTCCTCAGTCCAGTCAAGGTTGAGCTACTATTGTTCAGGGGGTCCTAGTACCATCAGTCATGGGCACAGACTACACATTGTCCAGTCCACGGTAATCATAGTAGGTCAGCAACATGACTGACATAGTATTTGTCAATGTTATGCACACACAATTATCAACTGCAGTCTTAAAAAGCATTTTAACAACAAAACTACCTACAAGCGAGTAACCAGGCTAATGGCTTGGGAATGTGGAGATGGTAGAGCTGAAGGCCAGGCATGGACAACTGAGGGCTCAGAACAACTGTGACAATAATAAATATTGGGCCAGAAATAGTCCATGGAGTGGTGCAGGAAAAGTTTTTGAGTTTTTGCATATTGTAGTGTAAATTAATGTTTTTATTTGGATGTCTGAGAGAAAAGTGTAAATGTGTACATTAACCAAATTGACCCACAGCTCTTTTAAGGTACAAACCAATTGGTGCTCATAACATAGACACCAGAAGAAATCAGTATGGGAAAACACTTGGAATTGGTCTTAAAGATTCACCTCATACTTTGGGTGTGCTGCTGGAGTCTGCCACTCTGCCAAGGGGCAGTTTGCTGCGATGTTATAATTCAGTTTCAGGCTGCTTGCCTTGTTAGCTAAATTCGAGGACTGAGATGAAGGAGAATAGGAGGGAATGTGATCATGAGCCAACAGCAAGCGGTATGCAGGAGAGCCAAATAGCAGGAACTAGCAAACCTGTTCCTCCCAGCTCATTAAGGCAGACATTTTTGAAAAAGAAAACTAACATTTTTACTGATGTTGCTTGAAGGAAAGCAATTTTCAGAATGGGTCCTAACACAGGTGTTAAGCCCCTTAAAACTGTTTCCAATGGAAGATTAATGTCTTTTCAAGCAGTTGTCAGGAACACCTTACAATGCCTGTTCCAACATCATGCTATGATTCCAACACTGCTTGGGTTTGGGAGATTAGTCCGTTAAATTGGACCTCTGTACTTGTTATCCAATCACTCAGCTAAATAATTTAAGTTGTATTGTAAAAAACAATTTTTTCACATTAATTTAGTGATGTTGCTTCCCCCTGTTGTGAAAAATTCTGGAATGTTCAGCACCTCAAGCTAGAGAAAAGAGATAAGAATAATTAATTTGATTATTACATTACCCAGGCTGTCCAATCCAGATAACTTTTTCAGTCATTACAGGAGACTCCTTAATAAATAGGAAGGTGGTTGGAATCTTCACTGGCAGCAGTGAGTCATACAATTCCACAGCGAAGATTCTGACCTAATGGGCTGAATTATACAATACATTGATTGCAAGAATTGGCTGACCCTTTTACAAGTGCTATGTGAGAAGGAATCTGAAAAATGATCTTTCGGTGTGAAAATGCCATCTGAAAAAATAATTTTGAATGTCTGATTTCTTTGAGCTTAGATGCAAAACTGAAGGGCTAAATCAGAACAATGGAATTAATTGAAGTCAATTATTCTGTTAACTAATGTCATTTATTTGATCATCTTGATAGTTTCATCATTAATGTGTATAGTAGCTTGGTGGTGTGTTACTGGATTAGTAATTTGAACCCATGGTAGGAGAGGAATTTAAATGTAGTTAATTAAATAAATGTGGAACAGAAAACTCATATCAAAAAGCTAACCTTATAGCAGTCTGAAATAAAAGGGTTATAGTTAGAAATGTGGCAGAGTTGGATGAGAGATCCAACAAAGCATATCTCAACTCTAGGATAACATCCTTTTTACAACTGCGAAACATCAAGGCAAGATTGCTTGAGGTGGCAACAAGTTGCCTTTTAAGGAAGATGATTGCTTATTAACAAACTTATTATAAACATGTATCTCTTCATTGATTAGCAGTACTTTCCTATTTTACCAACCACACCAAGCAAACTAGACACTTGGCACTTGCACCAATTGTTCAGGACACGCTGCATGGGTATTACACACACAGACATGCACATGTGCATGCACGCCATCCACAGACATTGGCATCAAACATGTACCAGCTTTGAAGAACCCTCATGATACATCTCTAAACCACTTGCAGAATGTTTCTGCACTTTCATGCAGCAGCAAGGACACTTTGCACTCGGGAATACGCACCCAGCTGTTTGCATCTTCAGGCTGTCTGCTCACTGCTGTAATGCTCACTCGCCGAGACTACCTGAATGCGACTTGATTTTTTTCTCAGCCAGAAATACTAGGCTCACATTGCTGCTTTATTACCTTGCCACTTAGCAAACACACAAACACAGGAAGTTTATTGTAGCTGTCAGCTGGCCTCAGATAGCCTTTGGTGATGGGTGCCAGCTGTAAGTCAAGGGCAGCCTCCAATACCAGTCCAGGGGCTTGGAAACAGTCAGTCAGCTTCTCCAGAAAGTCAGAGTCAGGATTCTTACTTTGTGAGGAGTGAGGAGCTGAACGTCAAGCAGCCCACATTCAGCTTGACTATTTCTGCCCTAATAGGGGCTGTTTTTCTTTTGGCATAAAACCAAGACATGAAGTAAGAGAGACAAAAGTGTGTGGCGCAGCATTTACTTTCATTGCAAGTGATGTCATGTCTCAAGCAAGTAATTAGCCAGCACTGAGGACACGCAGGGTGTGTGTTAGTTGGGATTGGAGTGAGTAACAGTGAATGAGGGAAGATATTACAGGTACTGGTGAGAACAGTAGAGCATGAGCCTTGATCGGGGTGGCAGCAGTGGCAGAGAGTGAGTTTGAGGAGGTGGACAGAAAATGGTTTCTCTTACATTGGTAGAGGGGAGCAGGCCACTGACTCTCTTCCTACACTTCTCTGCATTCCTCCTGATTGCTGAGGCTGCACTGACCTAAGTAGCTATGTCTGACCAAGCTGCTATGGTCGGGGGCTGTGACCTCCTCTAATGATCCTGGCAGCAGAGGAAGTTCTGCCTCTGCACCACCCTATCCAGGGGCACCTGCAGGTTTCTGCAGGTACACAAAGTGGGATACCAATGTCTGCCATGTCTACGGCAAATATCAAGATCCATTCAAGGCAGCTCCAGACTAGCAGTGCTTGTTTGAGGGGCGTGGGGAACAACGGTTAATTTAAAAATGGTGCCGGAGCCTGGGATGTTGGAATCCTGATAACCTGCTAGAGAATGGCAGGTGATAAGATGGGGTGAGAATCATGTGAGAGGGGCACCAGCGGGGTGGCATCAGCAGTAAATGGGTTTGGTAAGATACAGTGAGATTTGGCAGAGAGAAACCATCCATGAGACTTGATAGAACTGGCACTGAGCTCAAACAATTGTAAAATTCAGCCCTACATGGCTACTGAATTGTGAGAAGGACGTGTCAAGTTCACAAATGTCCCTGAGAGAATGAGATCTGCTCACCTTGCTTATTCTGCTGTATATCTGACTGCATATCAGGAGCATTAAGGTTGACTTTTAGTTGTCCTTTGATGTAGCCTAGCAAGCCACTCAGCTATACTCAAGAAGGCTTCTCACCATCATCTTCTCATGGGAAAATTCAGGAAGTACAATACTTGTTGGTCTTGCTAGTAACACTAATATCTTATGAATGAATGCATTTCAATGGTTCAGCAGTGTTTGGAATTTCTATGGACTCACTTAAAATTAGAAGTAATACCTGTGCTGTAACATTCAAAAAAGAAAATCAATGCATTCTTTGTCCTTTTACCTAATCATTAGTATTTTTGATTCTAACTTTTCCAAAAGTCCGGAGTAAGTATCTATTAAAATAGTCTGGAAACTTAAATTTAGAGCGAGTCAGGAATTTGATTCAGCCCAGACCAATAACTCAACCTAAATGTGGTACAACTGACAGATTCTTTTAAAATGAATAGTATTTTACAGCTGTAAATTTCATTGGCGTTACAGTCAATATAATATCAAAAGTAACCTCATCAATGAGGACTTTTAGATAAATTTAGTTTACATAAAATTCAGTTCTAGTGATAAGATGAGTTCGTGCTGTTCCAGTTATATTTCGGAAAAAAGTTGTCTTTCTGCACTGCCTGGCTATTTTTACTGTTTTCTTTTGGCAACAGTTATTAAAATTATTTATGGCTTATAAATTGTTTGATTCGTTTTTTTTTTACAAATGGTTAGCAAAAGAACCAGAAGATGAGAAATGAGAATTGGAAGGGGATTCAATGATAACTTCCAAAAGAGAATTCACTGAAGAGCACATTAGTTGATTATTTAAATAGAAAAATGTGCAATGATATAGGGAAAGGTTAAGGGAGCTACACTAAGTCATGCTCATTTCATAGATTCATGGAGTTATACAGCACAGAAGCAGACTCCTCAGTCCAACTCACGCAACAATGCGCACATACCCCAAACCGATCTAGTTCCATTTGCCAGCATTTGGCCCATATTCCTTGAAATCTTTCCTTTTTATTTACCCATCCAAAAGCCTTTTTAATGTTGAAAGTTACAGTCTGCACCACCTCCTCTGGCAGTTTGTTCCATACATGCACCATCCTCTGCATGAAAAAGTTGCCCCTCAGGCCCCTTTTAAATCTATCCTCTCTCACCTAAAACCTGTGCCCTCTAGTTTTGGATTCCCCTACCCTGGGAAAAAAAGATCTTGGTTATTCACCCTATCCATGTCTCTCATGATTTTATAAACCTCGATGAGGTCATACCTCAACATCCGATGCTCCCGGGAAAAGAAGCCCTAGGCTATTTAGCCTCTTCCTCTGCCTCAAACCGTTCAATCATGGCAATATTCTTGTAAATCTTTTCTGAATCCTTTCAAGTTTAACAACATCTTTCTTACAGCAGGGAGATCCGAACTGAACGCAGTATTCTAAAAGTGGCCTCCCAGTGTCCTGTACAACTGTAACGTGACATCCCAACTCCCATACTCAGTGATTATTTGTATATGATTTAAGCTTTTAAGGGTGGCATGGTGGTTCAGTGATTAGCACTGCGGCCTCACTGCACCAGGGACCCGGGTTCAATTCCAGCCTTGGGCACCTGTCTGTGTGTAGTTTTTATATTCTCCCCATGTCCTCCTGCAGTCCAAAGATCTGTAGGGCAGGAGAATTGGCTATGCTAAATTGCCCATAGTAATAGGTGCATTAGTCAGGGGTAAATATAGGATAGGGGAATGGGTCTGGGCGGGTTACTCTTTGGAGGGTCAGTGTGGACTTGTTGGGCCAAAAGGCCTGTTTCCATGCTGTAGGGAATCGTTATTGTCAAGTGTACTCAAGAACAAGAGTACAGGAAAAGTGCACGATGTTGCCACACATGGTGCCATCTTGGGTACAAAGATACCTTGGTACAAAATTTAGGTTTAAGTAGTAACACAGAGAAACATAGCTAAAATTACAACATTGCCATTGCTCTTGGTATAAGTAGAGAAATAAAGTTGGAGATTAACATTACAGACCTTTCTAGTATTACGTGGAAAAATAAGAATAAAGGTAAAAGTTTGACAGTCCTTCCTAAGTGCACTCCCTGTAAAGGCTCAACCTTTTTCTCTTTGGCCCATGTTCTGGGATTCCACAAGTGCTGGGGGACCGACACTTTGGGGTCACTGTAACCACGCTGGGGTTAGGCCCAGAACTGCTTCCCTACATCGACTCTCCGGCCAACACCGCTCTGGTCCCACAGCCGCTCCATGTACCAACCTTCCAGCCAACACTGCTCCGGGCCCACAGCCGCTCCATGTATCAGTCCTGCAGCAGAATAATGCATGGGATCCACAGCCACTGCCTTGCAAGCATGCCTTCATCATCACCCTCTCTACCTGTGACTCCATTTCCAAGGAACTGTGCAATTGCTCCCCAAGATCTTATTAACAAAGTCAAAAATAGAAATCGCTGGAAAAGCTCAGCAAGCCTGGTAGCCTGAGAGAACTCAAAGCTAACTGTTTGGGTTGAGTGACCCTTTCTCAGAACTTGTTGCCATTGACTTTATAACACCTCCCTAGTTTGCCTTATCAAAATGCAACACCTCACATTTATCTAAATTAATCTCCATCTGCCACTCCTTTGCCAATTGGCCTATCTGATCAAATTCCCATTGTATTCTGAGATAATCTTCTTCACTGTTCACTACACCACTAATTTTGTGTCATCTCCAATCTTACTAATCATACGTCATATATTCACATCAAATCTTTGACATAAATGACAAAAAAAGCACAAATCCTTGCAGCACACCGCTGGTCACATGTCTCACATCTGAAAAACAACCCTACCCCACCAGCCTCTGTCTCCTACCTTCAAGACAATGCTGTATCCCATTAGCCAGCTCCCCCAAATTCCATGTGATCTAGCCTTGCTAACCAGTCTACCATGCAGAGTCTTGTTGAACAACTTGCTGAAGTCCATATAGGCAATGACTACTGCTCTGCCTTCATCAATTCTCTTTGTTATACCTTCAAAAATCTCAATCAAATTAGTAACACATGATTTCCCATCCACAAAGCCATATTGACTATCCCTAATCAGTCCTTGCCTTTCCAAATACATGTAAATCCTGCCCCTTAGAATCCCTTCCAACAACTTGCCCACCACCGATGTCAGGCTCAATGATCTATAGCTCCCTGGCTGTTCCTTACCACTTTTTTAAAATAATGGCATCCCATTAGCCAATTCCAGTCTTCCGACACCTCACCTGTTGCTGTTGATGAGACAAATATCTCAGTAAGGTGCCCTGCAATCACTTCCCTAGATTCCCACAAAGTTCCCAGATGTGTCTGATCAGGTCCTGGGATTTGTCTACCTTTATATGTTTGAAAGCCTCCAGTATCTCCTCCACTGTAATTTGGAGAGCTAATGCAGATATGATGGGCTGAATGGCCTCCCTATGAACATAGCATTGCTGTAATTATGTGATTATGTAAATATATGCACGAGAAAAATAAGTCAATTAGGTCTATGACAAAAAGCAAGGCGGGGTGCCAACTTGATAGTTCTTTCAAGCTGAATGGACTCCATTTAATCTGTGTGATTCGATGGTTATTCTAACTAGTATTACAAACTGTGCAAGATTTAATCTGATTCTAATTTTTATCTAATATGTTGCTTGGCAATGTCTCAGACAAGAACATTTGAAAGATCACAATATAAAAGAAATCCCAACCCGATCGGTCCATTCTGTACATTATACAGAAAATAAGTTACATTTTGTACTTCTCATCATTTAATTGCATTCACTACCTTTTGTAGAAGATTATTTAAATGATTTTTAGTCACTCTGTGTGCAGTTTCTCTTGACCTTTCTCTTAATAAGCTCTTTGATCGCTTTTAGTCTATTAGATAGCCAGGGTGGAAAGGAAGTTGTAATCTAAGTGGTACACTTATAGGCTTTTTACATTGATGCACTATAATGTACTGTTCATAGACCTTAAAAATTTTCAAAGTTTTCTGCACAGAATGACCATCATTGATTTTCTGCCATGGAAATCCTGCAAAGCAAGAAACAAAAACCTTTGCGAGCAAGCATTCACATTATTTTGAAAGGGTTTTGACATGTTGAGGTGCTTTTCCAAACTTCTTAGTAAAACTTGAGGTAATTGCCACCTCCGGCTCACTATCTTTCTGCGTTTACAAAATCTTCTTGAACTTTTCTCTATCTGAGAGCTTGGCAGATATTTTTAGATCTCACATGATCCATTAAAGAGCTGCCTTTGGACACCTCCATATCTATAGGGCTTGATTGCTAAACTAGTGCTGTTTTCACTCAGCACACCTCAGATGGCCTTTATAAGGTTAATCATCACGAATTTGAATCTTTCTTTTGTGTCCTGATGGCCAAAATGAAACATAAGGCTGAAGATATGGCACATTCCAAACATTTAGCATGGCACTACAGACTTGCTTTATTTGATGCACAGGGATTTGGTACATTGACCTGAGTATTAATGGGGATGGGTGACAAAGGTGGTGGTGGTGAATGAGATGGTGGGAGGGTTGAGGGTTGGGTGCAGAGTTTTACATATTTTATCAGTTTAGCAACTGTCTGGAAGGTAGCCTGATGCACATGCTTGGCTTCTACTCAGGCATGGAGAGTGTGACGGCTATGTGCAGGAGCGGATACCCGAACCCAGGGTGATCTGACCCTCACATGGGATGGGGAAGGAAGTGGGATCTCATCTCAATGATCCTTGTACTTCACCTGACCCACAGGCAATCTGTGAAGGGACTTAGATTCTTGCCTCCTCCCTGCTTGACACAAACCTGGAAAATCAATTGTTCATTTTAAAACCTGCAAAGCCAATCAATTCACATGTTGCCAACCTCATTGACAGGGGCAAGCAAAGTGACTGCCCACCTCTCGTCCCACCACATTTAAACCCAGAGGTAGGTTGAACCTGAATTTCAGATTTTTGAAAGTTTTATTAGATTTGACTCAATCCCAACTCACCAGCTTTGGGTAGTTGCATATCAGCACTTCAATGACTGTCAATATTATAAAACCTGGGATTTTCACAATTACTTACTTGATCACCCAGCCTCACCTAAATATGGTAGCCATTTACAGTCAGAGTGAAAAAAAGAAAATAAGTTTGAAATTTTTGCATGGTTTTACTTCGACCTTGTTGCAATTTTTCTGCTGCTATAGTTTTACCATTTGGAAACTCAGAGACAATGGTATCAATATCACTCTGCTTTCAAATCTGATAGCCAGAAGCTGGTATTTTGCTAACACCTGTTCCCAAACATGCTCAGGATACCAGTTGGGAAAAATCAGCAGTGAAACATTAGCCAGGTTAGGCTGTGCTGATAGCTGGAACAGCAACAAAAATATTATGACTACAAGAGCAGGTCAAGGGCTGGGCATTTTGTGGTGAGTAACCCAACACCTAATTCCCCAAAGCCTGCCCATTATGTGCAAGACACAAGTTAGGAGTGTGATGGAATACCTTCCTCTTGCCTAGATGGGTGCAGCTCCCAGAAATGTCAACACCATGAAAGACAAAGCAACATGCAAGGATGTCTGGTTATGGAGACAGTGCAATAAAGGTTTACCAGACAGAATCCTAGGACAGCAGAACTCATGCATGAAGAGTGATTGGAACAGTTAGGATTATATTCACTGGAGTTTAGAAGAATGGTGGGGTTGAGGGGTGGAATTTGACAGAAACCTATAAAATTCCAACAGGACTAGACAGGATAACTGAGGGAAGGACGTTTCCAAAGACCAGGGAGTCCTGAACAGAGGTTACGTCTTAAGGATACATATTAAGCCATTTAGGACTGAGATAAGGAGAAATTCTTCATCCAGAGAATCATGAGCCAATGGAATTCTCTGCCAAAGAAAGTGGTTGAGGCCAAAATATTGAATGTTTTCAAGAATGAATTAGATAACATTCTTAGAGCTCAAAGGATCAAAGGATATGGGGGAAAAGAGGGAATGGGGTACTGAGTGGGATGATCAGCTCTGATCATATTGAATGGTAGAGCAGGCTTGAAGGACCAAGTGGCATACTCCTGCTCCTATTTTCTTTGTTTTGTTCACTGTCTCCTTTTCAAAATCCAGGAACCTCCTTTCTAATAGATAGCACTGTGAGTATGCTTACACTAAAGGACTGCAGAGGTCCAAGAAAATGGCTCACCATGACCTTGTTGAGGACAATAAACAGTCATGTCCTGTGAATTAATAAATGAAAATCTTGAGACCATTAACACTGCTGCACATTTACAGCTCTTCTCTGCTTTTGGATGCAGGTCCATTCAAAGTGGTATTCCTCTACTCGAGAACATCAACACCATGGTTGACATTACAAATAGAAATTGATACATTTTCTTCAGGTAGCATATGCTTTACATGCTGAAGGAGAGGGTTATATTGTACAGCACGTGAAAGAAGGACCCAGATACAGTCAAAAGAATGAGCGAATGGGGCACCCAAAGGTGCAGTGTTGGCAGTTTGGAATTTGTGTCTTGTTCTGCTCCAGGGGAAGAAGAGAACTGTTTGGGAAGATTATGATAAGTGGTTAAGATCTATCCCATACAGAAGATTTTAAATAATATAGGAACTGATGGTAGGGTTCATAAAAATATATATACAAAAGGGGAACAAATAATAAATACATTATTTATGTGGTTAATTGAAAAACCACATTGAAGATGGCAGGATAAGTGGTGTGTCACAATTGCAGCAAGTGAGAGTGCCTGGGTGCTTGCAGGATCTAGGGCAAGAGTGCCTTCAGTAAGTGTTTGTAGCTCCTACAACTTTGACTCAGAGTTTATGAGCTGGAGCCCAAACTACATGCACTATTAATACCATGGAAAGTTATATGGACACTTTGTAACAGGACCTGGCTATAATCTTCAGAATAGGGTACTCTGGTCAGTCATCAGAGAAAGGAGGGTTTGACTACGAGTGGGGAAGGTATGGGGAACAAAAGATCAAGAATGCAGCACAGTTGTCCAAAGGTTTGAGGTTCATTCTCCTTGCTCAGATAAGGGCTAAGCGGGGAAGAGCTAACTGACCATTGCACTGCGGTTCGGGGAAACATTGAAGTGGACAGAGACAAAAATTGTCGTGAAAGCAGGAAGAAGAGGAAGATAGATACTGTCCTATGCAGCCAAGAGAATGAGTCCAACAGACTTTATTACATCGTTGTTGCCAGAGCTCTGATTAGGGCTGAGCAAGATCTTAGAGTGAGAGTGGAAGAATCCATTGTCAAGTCATTTTCTAGTAACTTTCCTGAAGAAGGACTCATGCCCGAAACGCCGGTTCTCCTGCTCCTTGGATGCTGCCTGACCTGCTGCACTTTTCCAGCAACACATTTTCAGCTCTGATCTCCAGCATCTGCAGTCCTCACTTTCTCCATTTTCTAGTAACTGACAACATAGACAGGACAAGGAAAGGTTTTCTGCTTAGACAGCATGAGGAACTGGGTACTACGTTCAAGAACATAATATCATGGGTAATAAATTAGTGAAATTAATACGTGATGTAAAGACTACTGTGGGAGAGGTGGGGTGCAGGCTGTGGGGCACTGACTTTAGTACAAGGGAAAATGGCAGCTGAAACGTTCGAGTGGTTGGTACCTGAACCACAATGGGATCAGTGTTCTAGCACATGGTATCACTGCATTACTAGGGAAGCAGAGTGGAGTTTGAACTAAACAATGACAGGTGAGGAATCCAGATTGGATAGGTGTACCAAATCAAAGCATAGCACATAGACAGGAGAGCAAAGTAGTAATGTGGGAAATTATGATCAGAAAATGGCAGAAGAGATGGAGAGAATTCACCTACAATTATGACTAGGTGTTACGAAGAGAACAAAAAGTTGGCAAAATTTAAAGCTCTAGTTCTGAATATGTATTCCATTCATAACAAAGTAAACAAATTGACTATGCACTTTGAAGTGAGTTGGTTGGCTTCACCACTAGCAGTGGCAAAGCAGTATTTAAGCTGTGTTTTTTTATTATTCTTAAACATACAAAATTACACCGGAATCATGGTGACAATAGAAGCTTTTCACTGCATTTTACTGTATTTTTCACCGTAAAAGTACATATGACAATAAAATCATTCATTCAAGTAAATAAAATGCTCAGATAGCCATTACCGAGATATGCATGATGACAAGAATTGGGTCCTGATCATTTTGGGGTATATGACATTAAAGAAGAGTTGGAGACTAGGTAAAGGTGGAGGGGTCACACTGTTAAGCAAGGGTGATATTGGTGAAATAGTGAGAGGTGATCTTGGTTCAAGAGACAAGGATGTGGAAACTATCGGTGGAATTGAGGCATAGCAAGGGTAAGAACTCATGGGTTGATGTGGTAGTCTACAGGTACCCTAACAGCAACCACAATGTAGATAAAAACATATTCCATTTTATTTCATATCTCCAGCATTTGGAATACTTTACTTTTATATTACTGAGGTAGTAAATATATTTTAATTTTCCAAAAGCCATAGATTCTGGAAATACTCCATTATACTGGAAAATAGAAAATTAAATTCCTCTATTCAAGAAAGGGGGGAGGTAGGTAACAGGAAACTATTGGCCAGGTAGCTTGAATCTGTGTCAAGATCTGTGTTTGTATCAGAATTCATCATTAAGGAGGTTATGTCTGCACAACTTTGGAAAACTCAAGATAATCAGAAAGAGTTAGTATGGTTACATCAAAGGGAGATCATGTTTAATCAACTTATTGGAGTTCTTTAAAGTTGTAACATATGCTGTGGGTAAGGGAATTTGTCGACATAATGTACTTGGATTTCTACAAGACATTAGCAAGGTGTATATAAAAGCTTATTGCACATTATAGGAGCTCATGGTATAGGGGGTTAATTTATTAATGTGAATGGAAGATTGACTGGCATGAAAACTGACTCTACCTGAATTGATCCTTTTAATCAGCGGGGTGTGATTTGTGGAGTCCTGCAGGGGTTTGTACTTGGGCCTGAGATTTTAACAATTTAAATCTTAGGGTTCAATCTTTGTGCCAGATGAGATACATTTGAGACCTGTCTTTGTGCCCTACTCTTGGTGGAGTTGTGGGCTGGATCAGCCTTCAGTCAGAGAACTCAAGCTTAGATGATTAAAACCATAGAAATCAATATCTCTTTGGAATGAAGAGTTGATGTGAATTGATATAAGAGTAAGGTTATGGAAGAGATGTGATGTAATGGTCTTTACCTTGCGGGGTATGACCATAAGATAATTGGACCACAAATTTGGAAGAGCAAGAGCTTGATTAATCAACAACTGATCTCCGTAACTGTAATATGAGATCTCCTGCATGTGATGTCTGTCAGGGCAATTTCCTCTAATAAATCTGTTTCCAAAAATACTACACCCAGTGCTCTCAAACCTGGCATAAAAAAACATTCCCTCTCATATTAATCAAAAAGTGTATTGTGATTGTGCTTTGTCCAACTTGCTCTTGGTCAGAAAAGCTAAGGCAGACTGTCCCTACATTTTACACCAAGTTCCTTTGCTCGAGACTCACCATGAATATTTATCCATTTTATTTAAAGTGTTTCCTTATAATTTAGTCCATAGAGTCCAGAATCATATTTATCGTTATGCTCTAAGTTCTTTCCAGTGCATGTTTATCATAAGAAAGCCTTGCATTGTCCCTCTCCACATGATGGCTACTGTAACATGCTGGCATTAATGTGTCCTCTAATGTTGCAAAGTTGGATGGCATGTAATGCAACTAACTTTATTTAAACTGTTGTCAGTACAGAGTGTACCATCATGCCAGTAAAGAACGACTGAATGGGGAAGGCACTACGAAAAGGTAGTTGAGCATTGCATGGTACTATTTACAGCTTTTCCCTCAGAAATACATCTTGACAGTAGTTAGCACCGCTCCCTCATAGTGCCAGGGAATATTTCAATTCCAGCCTCAGGTGACTGTCTGTGTGGAGTTTGCACTTTCTTCCTGTATCTGCATGGGTTTTCTCCCACAGTCCAGAGATGTGCAGCTTAGATGGATTGCCCATTCTAAATTTCCCATCATGTCCAGGGGTGTGTCAGCTAGGTATGCTAGCCATGGAAGATGCAGGATTGCAGGGATAGAGTAGGATACTGTTCGGAGGGTCGGTGTGAACTTATTGGGCCAAATGGCCTTATTCCAAATTGTAGGGATTTCTATAAATTCTATGAACTATGACAGCATGACTTCAAGCACTTATCCCCATATTTGTTTAGTACTATAGCATTTGGGATTGAACAAAAATATCTCATAAGAAATATACATTCAAGCAGTTTTTAAATTGGCTTGGGAAAACAGCCTACAGCTGCTAATCATTAAAATAGCATGGAGTAGTGTATGGAGAGAAGTCTCCAGTTTATGTCATGCAGCTGTTATTGTGCTTGCACTGTTAATGATATGATGGAATTAGATGGACTGACTGCCAAATTATGACAATTTACAGCAGAGAGGATCTGTGAACATCAGGTGTTGATAAGCAGGTAAAGTTTTTGAGTGTCCTCAGAGTTGCAAAATTGTATTCACATTTTGCGTGCACACTTGTACGGCAAATCATACCCATACCATATAGACGAAGATGGTTACACACACACACAGAAGATGAGTATCTGCAGAGCACGCACAATGAGACACAGTGAGAAACGAAGATTTTGCAGATCTGTCACCCATATATGAATAAAATGAATGAAAAGAAAGCAACCATTTTGGAGCTAAACACCCTAGCTAACACTCTCTCTTAACCTCATTCAAACAAGCATGCATTCAGCACAAGAAGGATCCTCAACAGTATAATTTAAGGGAGCTTACAGCTTAGTTGCTGATTTATTTCTTCCAGCTATCACTTTAAGTTTGCTGATGCTTCCCATAGTTATTACAGCAACTGGTGTGACATTTACTGAAGGACCTTTTTGCTGACTTCACAGCTTCCGTATAAACCAGTGGCTGACAAGAGAGGTACGCTAACTGATATTACCCCTGAAAAATAATATTGGAGAATAACAGAGGTTTTGCAGGACAGGACAAGATACATAGGTATTTGGAATCCCTACAGTGTGGAAACAGGTCATTTGGCCCAACAAGTCCACACTGACCCTCCGAAGATTATCCCACCCAGACCCTTTCCCCTACCCTATTACTTTACATTTCCCTGACCAATGCATTCAACCTACACATCCCTGTATGGGATGGTGAAAGAGGGAGGGAGAGCAGAGGGAGTAACGATCTCTCAGGAGGAGGATATATCCTACCAGGGTGATTACAGAGAAATTCTCCAAGCAGAACCTCAGGAACAATGAATTGGATTTTGTGGAAACCACTGGACTGGACAAAATGGATGTGGCCAGGGAGGATTGTGTCGGAGGCAGCATGTCAGACAGCTCATGGTAAGGAAATTGTGAGTGCTAAAGTCAGTGGTGTGAAGGGAACAAAATGAGAAACTAGCCATGAAAGCAGCAGTACAATCCTCCACTGTAACCCTAAGATATTGATGACTCCCACTTGTGACATTGGCCATAAGATATTGCTTCTTCAGATGCTGACCTGTAGTGACTTTTCTACACTGTAATCTAAAACTTCTTCATAGCACAGAACTTAAACTTTGTCAAAATGAGGGACAAAATCGAAACCTTTCATCTACTTGCATTTTTCAGATCTCAAATGCAAGAAAACCCGCTCAGAAATGAATCAACAAATGTGAAAATGAAGTAGCCCATAACTGCCTTAGTGTAAAGGATGGGTCTCCAAGCTCTGGATAAATCCTTGTCGCAATATGATATAGGTCTCCTCCATGGTATATGACTGCAAGCTTTCTGGAAGGTTTCTTAATTTGTAAATATGCTTCTTGTCCACAAGCCAGTTGAGCCCAGAGTTTCACTACATTCAGAACCTATCTCTATGATGTCCTCTAAATTACACACATTTTTATTGTCATTGTTTCTTTTGTTCCCGTACTGTCTGAGCTAGGTTACATTTCTTGGTCATCTGAGGGGAGGGAGAACATAAGATGCTGACATCATCTGCAGTGTTTAAATCATAACAGAGGGATGAGGGGAGAGAGGGCCTGAGCAGGAGGATTAGGTATGGCAAAGTATCATCTTTCAATGGCTTCACTACACTGGCACTGACCACATCCACAGCAGTGACCATCCAGTAAATTTCACTTGCCCTTTCTGGGCCTGCTACCTTGTCCTTGAAGAGAGATGGAAGCATGCCAATGAATATCCTGCAAACTAGTTGGGCATTCTCACTCTCAGTGTGTGCTTGAAAGTGTGAGGTTTGCAGCAGCATTAACAGTGCAACAGTGTGGGGAAGCATGCAAGTGTCAGTTAGGAGTCCTCATTGTTATATATGGTTGGCAGGGAAATGATGGCACTGTGGTGAATTGAACAGTGTTTGATGCTAGCTACCTGCCGGCATTCCTTTTTGTTTGTATCTAGAGGGCCCCTGTGAATGCAGGACAAATTCCAGCTTCTTCCACTCCAAGGCAACATTTCAAAATCTAGGAAAACACGCTTTTCAATGTTATGCCATTCATCCCAGTTCAGCTTCACTTTGTGCCCAAATCCTAGCAGTTATTGCAGCTGCAATACATCTCCCTTTTAGTAATGAAGGATAGCTTTAATGAATGCTAGGAAGGTTGATTTTGGGCTCCCTGGTCATATGTGCAGCCAATGAACAGAGACCATTCAGATGAGTGAGAACATCAAAAACTTGGCCTGAGAATCAAAAATGTTAATCATTACACTTAATTGACCCTTGTCTGTTTTAGGGACCTATCCAATTTAACTCCTCAAATGATTTCAGAAGTACGTACTTATTACATTGATTTTCTCTTACTTTATATATAACATTCCTGATTTAATAATGCATTGTGCACTTCATAGCTTGTGATAAAATAATGACTTAAAGCAGTTCACAATCTTTGCCCTGTGGTGACTTTTCTATGCTGTAATCAAAATTTTCTATATTTCTAAATTTCTATGGTGGTATAGAACTTAAACTTTATCAAAATGTGAAACAAAATCAAAGCCTTTCATCTATTAGCACTTGTCAGTTCTAAAAAGAAAGAAAACCACCACAGAAGAGTATCAACAACTTGCACAGTATGAGAAGAGGCTTCTGATTGGATGGACTACGGTTGGCATGGAGATGCAGTAGAAACAGTTAACTATCACAGTTAAGTAATTAAACTCAAATCAGTAAATAATATGCAATGTGTGTGCATATTCTTTTTGCCATCATAGAACAATGTGAATAAATGTAACTTCTGGAACATAAAAATTAATTAAATTCCAAATGATTATCTTAAATTGGTTATTAAAGTCTACGCTTTGTTCTGTATAACATGAATTGGTTAAGTGATTAAGAGGTTGCTGCATGTAGGTTTTTGGTCTGTGTGGTCTGTGAAGGATTCCTTTATTTTTACGAAAACCATGCATGAGCTACGCAATAATTCTAGTAACATTTCACTGTGCTCTTTTGACATTACTATTTTTGAAGATTCCACTCAAGAAAACCTTTGACACTTTTTCTCGGTCACTGTACCATGGCAATCTACAGGTCCCATCAGTTTTTGAACTTGTTTTCACTGAGTCATAAATTTTGCAACTATGTGGTTCAGTTCAGTTTCAACATGGTGCATACCAGGGGTACCCTGCTAGACCCAGCTCTTGCTAATATATTCGTGAGATGTGTGTCTTCAGTAGAAGGACTACTAATCCCCTACCTAATACATAAATGTTACATTTCAATCTGTAACGGCACCTAGGAATTTCCTTCCCTAGTTTAATATATGCCATCCTGTGCTCAAAACCACCTTTGAAATATAGCAGTCAAATCGAGTTGCCCTGACTGATCAATGTTTAAGGTTAGAATTTAATCAGTGAGCAAAGACATTATCTGTTTCTGCTCCATCTTAATGCCAACAATTCTCCAAGCAGTCAACACACTTTCCTTATACTCACAAATTGTTGCTTCCAAGTTGGTTTTCTTGTGTTTTAGTCCTGACGAATGCAGGATGAAATGTTTTAACTCCATGTCTCATTTCAGCAATGTGTATTTGAAAGCCAAGCAACCATCAAATTTTACATTATCAATAGGCCGTACAATGTGTATACTGACAAACATTGCTTTCTTAATATCTTGCGATAGTTATTACATTTCGAAGCTTTTCATCTTTTAAAAAGTTATCTATAAATATTTTTGGATAAAATAGTTTTTAAAATAGCTACAGCTTGATGGGGAAGTGGGATTCACTAGTTGTTTTTCGAATGAGCTCACACAGTCTTAATGGCACAGAGGGTGTGCTTTTGTGATGTACTGTTCTAGAATTCTATAACTTTTCAGGGAAAGAAAATAATTTCTTAAAAGCCTGTACATTAAGAAGTGTGTGTTTAATTTATTGCTCTTGGTCCTACAGAAGGATCTTGGGCCACTGTTGTTCCCACACCCACTTTCTAGATCACCCACTGTTTACAGTGGTTGCCAGCTAGCAAGGCCAATATGAACCAACCTTAATCCTAGTCCAAACCTACTGCAGACATTAGGGTGCCACGAGATGGTCACAGCTTGGCTGTTGCAATGTAAATGAGTTCAGGGCCTCAAATTCACGGCTTTGGGTACAAGCATTTCCCAAAGTCAAAGTCATCCTCCTTTCACTGAAGGATTTTGTTATCTTGCTTTTTCCTTTAACTATATTTTTCTTTATTATTTGTGGAAATCTATATTGAATTATGGAAAATCATGCTATTTTTATATTCTCCTCACTTAATATTTCACTATGTTAGAGAATTTTCATCTAAAATCTGTTTTTTTTCTGTCCTGCAGAATGGCAGCTGGCAGTTAAAAATTAGAGGGAGGGTGATACCCTACAAGCAACAAAATGAACAGAACGCCTATTTGGAATCCACTGCTCACCAATGCCACTAAAGTAATATTACTTCTAGCCACCAAACACCTGTTTTGGTTAGTTCGTATGGTTATGCCAATGCCAGTGGTTTGAAGATTGGCCTAAATGTGATATATAATGAAGTTTAACTATTATTACATGATTGTTCATTATGAGCAATTAAATAATGAGTGCAGTTATTTACAGAGTGTTCAGTAATTGCTAATGCTGGTCAGTATATATGAAATATTATTCTTTATTGGATGTTTACAGACTGAGAGTTCCATTCATCCTTTCCAGTGGAAAAGACACAACAGAAAATCTGCCAACTGGATTGGGGAGCAGCTGGCATGGGGAGCTGAGCTTTAAATTCGCAGGCCCAAGCGAAATCCCTGAGGATGTTAGTTCAGAATCCCACCATGGCAGCAGGTGGGATTTACATTTGATTAATAACATTTGGAACGTGACTTCCTTCCCAGCAGGCAGAAGAGTGAGCATTGGTAGTGACTGACATGGTGTCTGAATTTAAGGAGCCATGTGAATCCCCTTTCCAGGGGGAATTGGGTTACCTGACCCATTACTGGTTCTCTTACTTCAGCAACGATATAGCCTTGAAAATTCCCCTCTGGATGCCTAATAGGTTTGAGCTGGAAGGAAATCTTAAAGTACTTTGGCTGTTCATGTACAGACCCCTGATTTGTTGCCCATACTCAGGACAATCGATGTTTTTGCCATCCCTCACCAGATTAAGATTTCTCAAAATGGTTTAACTAGAACAGAATTCCAATGGATGTAAGTGTTAACCCACAATGGATCCCCTTTCCCAGACAGAATTTTATTGTGTTTGTCCAGACCCATGAATTTCACATACAATGACTTCAAATTTGTCACAATCAATTTGTCTGTATATTGTAATATCTCAGGGTTGGCAAAATGCATTTCCAACAGAGTTGAACATATTGTCTAAAATCATGTAAATTTTCACATGTAATGAAAACCCCTTTGGACTGGCTTCTATTTTCAACTGCAGTGCTGTACACTCACACTTCACTACTTAGCCAAAGCTTCTCATGTCAGGTTGTTCAGAGCAACATTCCATTCACAAAAGGATCATGTCCGATGCTGATGGATTTGTGCATGCTCCATAAAGAAAATGATTTATATGTGCGAAAGGATTGGTGCATTTTTCTCTGCACTGGATGTCTGTAATCACACGTCTAAACGAAAGATATGCAACAGCTGTAGACATCTGTATGAAAAGTAACGTCATTGTTCATTTGACGTCCTTTCATTTGACAGGATAATTGATAATGCTATTTTTGGTGAGACTTAAAAATGTAAACTATTTTAAACTATTTATCGATTATTAATGTGCAATTATATTAAGAGTATAAAGTAAAGCAAGAGAGAGAGAGTGAGAAAATATGAGTCTATTTTTGACTTAAACACACGTTTAAAAATTTTTAAGTATTTTAAAGTTATCATTCTGTATAGTCAAATGGATTCAGTAAGGTGCTTTGATTAACATATGACTTTCAATTTTTAACATGTATTTATTTTGTCAGAATATGTGAATTAAAATTTGACCCACTGAGCAAAGCTATAGCATTCTGTATGGCTTGTGAAAGGTGCTATATCTATGGGCTGCCTCAAGAAATTAGTGCCACTCAAAAAGCTCCTGTCCAAGAGAAGTCAGAATCAAAAAGAGTTACACTGGAAAAGCACAGCAGGTCAGGCAGTATCCGAGGAGCTGGAGAGTCGATATTTCGGGCATAAGCCCTTCATCAGGAATGTGTAGGGGGAAGGCAGCTGAGAGATAAACAGAGGGGTGGGGCTGAGGGGGAGGTGGGATGGAAGGCGATAGGTGGATGCGGGTGGGAGGTAATTGTGATAGGTCGGTCGGGAAGATGGAGTGGATAGGTGGGAAGGAAGATGGACAGGTAAGACAGGTCAGAATGGCAATGCAAAGTTGGAGGATTGGATCTGGGATGAGGTGAGGGGAGGGGAGATTTGGAAACTAGTGAAGCCAATGTTGATGCTGTGTGGCTGAAGGGTCCCAAAGTGGAAGATGAGGCATTCTTCCTCCAATTGTTGGATCGGTTTGATTTGCTGGTGGAGGAGGCCCAGGATTACATGTCCTTGGGAGAGTGGGAGGAGGAGATGAAGTGGTTGGCTCCAAGGTAGTGGGGTTGTTTGGTGCAGGTGTCCCAGAGATGTTCTCTGAAATGCTCTGCGAGTTGGCACCCTCTTGACCTGTCCTACCTGTCCATTTTCCTTCCCACCTGTGCTCGCCACCCTCTCTACTGACCTATCACAATTTCCTCTCACCTGCAACCACTACTGCCTCCTTACCTATCTTCCCTCCAGCCCACCTCCACGCCTCTGTTTATCTCTCATCCCCATTCCCCTCCACATTCCTCATGAAGGGTTTATGCCTGAAGTGTCAACTCTCCTGCTCCTCCAATGGGCAGCATGGTGGCTCAGTGGTCAGCACTGCTGCTTCACAGCACTGGGGACCTCGGTTCGATTCCGGCCTTGGGCAACTGCCTGTGTGGAGTTTGCACATTCTCCCTGTGTCTGTGTGGGTTTCCTCTGGGTGCTCCGGTTTCCTCCCACAGCCCAAAGATGTGCAGGTTAGGTGAATTCGCCGTGCTAATGCCCATAGTGCTAAGTGCATTAGTCAGAGGGAAATGGGTCTGGGTGGGTTACTCTTTGGAGGACTGGTTGGGCTGGAAGGCCTGTTTCCATACTGTAGGTAATCTAAAAATTGCTGCCTGACCTGCTGTTCTTTTCCAGTGCCACACTTTATGACACTGACTTCTCCAGTGTCTGCTGTCCTCACTTTCTCCTGTCCAAGAGAAAGCAAATTAATACCAAGACATTCCTTAAAACTGCAATATTTATTCATTTTCTGTGACATTTATGAGTATGTTTGAAAATCTGGGGTATTATAAAAACCATTTTGATCCAATTCAGTTACTGCAAATATTCCATAACTCGTCTTCATTCTAATTGGATGAAATTGTAATATAGCAACCTATTCAGTGAAATTAAAGCAACCACTTTCATGTATATATGCATATAAGTCATTGTTTGATGAGTCTTAAGATAGTAAAGCTGAAAGACAATATTGTACTGGATAATATTTTCAGGTGCACTGAGGGACTAGTCCTTGTAAAGAGAAAATTACCTGCTTTCACGATGAGCCTGTCAAGATTTTGTCATATTTCGTCGAAATGGTCACGAGCTAAATAAAACAGAGCACCGAACTTAGCAATTGCACTGATTTGAAGGTTCACTGCTGTCAAAGTTAAATGGCCTTGAAAAGGCAATAGTGGTTGCAGGTGAGAGGAAATTGTGATAGGTTGGTGGAGAGGGTGGAGTGGATAGGTGGGAAGGAAGATAGGAAGGACAGGTTAAGAGGGCACCAACTCGCAGACTGTTTCAGAGAATATCTCTGGGACACCCACACCAAACAAACTCACCACCCTGTGGCCGACCACTTCGACCCCACATCCTAATCCCTGAAGGACATGCAAGTCCTCAGTCTCCTCTGCCACCAAATCAAATTGACCTGACAACTGGAGGAAGAACTAAGTAAAAGAATGCCTCATCTTTCTCTCTTGGAATCCTTCAAGCACACGACATCAACATTACCTTCACTGGTTTCCAAACCTCAGCTTCCCCACCTCATTCCAGATCCAGCTACTTAGTTCTAGAATTGCAAAGTAATGTGCTAGAATCATGAATTCCTCTTTCTTCCCTACATTTTTTTACATTGTCTCCCACTTTCACTGCTTCCCATTGTGCTGCATTATCAACTTCTGAGCTCTTTCCTTCTGTAGCATTGCCTCCTTCAGTAGGACTTAACACTAAACAAGGCTCTGCATTTTTCCATGATCATCAAATGCATACTTACATTTGTATTTACCTATTGACAACACGTGGTCACATGGAGTTGGATTTTATGCTCCACTGTGTGCAAATGTAAGGTGGCAAACATGCAGGAGTGTCAGATTGCTCATCTTCTATGGAATGCTGTGCAGATGGTAAGGGTCAGTGACCATACTCTGTCCAGAGGTGGAGCTCAGAATGTCATGTCACACTGTCTATCACTTCTGCAATGCAATACCTTCTTCCTCGGGAGCCAAGGAAAGGCTTTAAGTTCAGGTTTCAATGTTGTTCTTGTCTAGGGTTTCATCCCAGAACTGTTCAGACAGAGGATGCTGTTTGATTCTCAGATTCTCTGCTGTAAGCAACTGGAGTATGCATCAAGGCTATTGGTGGATGATTGAGATCCATGAGCGTCACAGCACTGTGCTGATTAAGAAGCTGAGGTCGTAATGCAGACAGAACAGTACCTTCAGCAGCAGCAATAGCCGAAACAACTCCTTTGTGAATGCTGTTTAATAAAACTAAACTTCATGAAATCATCATTCATTGACCGTAAATACTTCAATATTCAGAGGGCAGCATCCCCTGTATACTCCCAACTGCAACTGCAGCTTTTCGGTTTCATCTCTCGATGAAGTTAATTCGATTTGATAAAAGTTAAGGTTACAGATGGATACAAACCGTCACAACATCGGATGTTCCCACTTTCAATGCTGACAAAGTTTCCAGGGAGCTATGGACAAGCGAGCTATCGGTCAGACAGGGTAGGACATAGTGTCGGTGGAAGGATGCTTGTCTCTCTGCCTTTCTTCTTGTAGCTGCAGCTGAAATGGTGTTCACTCACAAGGTGAATGATGAAAACTAGTGATGTAGTTACAACAAACTTTCACCCCTGCTACCAATCTGCCCAGCAAGGTCTTCTTCTTCCTTTCCCTTCCTGTAAGTTGGAATGCAATCTCAGGTTCTGCAGCTGAGCTGGAGGGAAGCTCCCTTACATTGGACACTGCTGACCTTAGAGATTTGGGTGGGTGACCCCAGGGCGTAATTGTAGCTAGAGGGCTAAATTATGCTGAACCTGTCTAGTGCATGTTCACCCTCTTCAGCTCGGTGTCCCACAGGTTTGAAGGTGGCAGACAGTTGGAAGGGGAAGTGCTGGGAAAGCACAGCAGGTCAGGCTGCATCCGAGAAGCAGGAGGATCAATGCTTCAGGCATAAACCCTTCATGAGGAATAAAGAGCTCATTCCTGATGAAGGGCTTATGCCCAAAACATCGATTTTCCTGCTCCTCGGACATTGCCTGACCTGCCATGCCTTCCCACCCCCACACTTTTGACTCTGATTGCCAGCATCTGCAGTCCTCACTTTCTCCTAGTTGGAAGGGGAAAGTCCAGCCATCATTGGAGTCTCTGAGACAATATTTCTGGGGGGTCCTTTCTATGGTTCTTCTTCTAGATAGTGTCTACTGGCATTGCCCTGCTTTGTGAGGAAGGCGCACCTGGGAGAAGCATTGGGGCCCTCGATCCCAAATCACCTTGTTGTTAGAACATAGAACATAGAACAATACAGCACAGAACAGGCCCTTCGGCCCACGAGCGCACCTGGGAGAAGCATTGGGGCCCCCCATCCCAAACCACCTTGTTGTTAGAACATAGAACATAGAACAATACAGCACAGAACAGGCCCTTCGGCCCACGATGTTGTGCCGAACATTTGTCCTAGCTTAAGCACCTATCCATGTACCTATCCAATTGCCGTTTAAAAGTCACCAAAGATTCTGACTCTACCACTCCCACAGGCAGCGCATTCCATGCCCCCACCACTCACACCTGACACCCCCTATACTTTCCACCCTTCACCTTAAATTTATGTCCCCTTGTAACACTCTGTTGTACCCGGGGAAAAAGTCTCTGACTGTCTACTCTATCTATTCCTCTGATCATCTTATAAACCTCGATCAAGTCACCCCTCATCCTTCGCCGTTCCAACAAGAAAAGGCCGAGAACTCTCAACCTATCCTCGTACGACTTCCTCTCCATTCCAGGCAACATCCTGGTAAATCTTCTCTGCACCCTCTCCAAAGCTTCCACATCCTTC